>NC_088649.1:15065746-15079246 GCF_964019385.1 Sycon ciliatum | reverse complement strand
CACCCCACCCCAACCCCTCCTCCTGCCAGACCACCTCCAACAGCGGTGTACGCGCCTGCTATGAAGAACCCATTTCCTAACACATTCAATTGGAATGGTCGCTTCACTCGCAGGATGAACATCGTATAGCGACAAACTTCGGCGGAGCGCAAATTCATTGTTTTCAAGAATTGCACTGGTTCGCGATAAGAAACTTTCGCAAATCGATCACTTCAGTTGGCTTTTGTACTGTCTACTATAAATGTGCAGAGCAGTTTGCGGAGACTTATAACCTTTTCGTGTTGTGTTTTACTTGGCAACATTTCATTGTAACAGAGTGAATTGCACTTTGTTTGCCCGTCAAAAAAGTTTTTTTTACATATTATATGTCCGCGAATGTGAGATGGGTGCGAAAACAGCGATATTTTTAAAATCTCCAGCAAAAGTTTCTCACTTTACAGTACACGATTTTGACATTGAGCACGGCACTTACTGACGCAGACGACATGTGCATCGCTGGAACCGCTGGCGTCAAAGCGGACAGACTCGGTCTGGAGACCTTGCCGATAAACGACACGCCGTCCCCTGTGGACGAACGACGTCCACACGTCAACCGGGTCCTCATGCAGGTCGCCAGCCATGTCCTTCAGCATGCTTTCGACGCACCTTCGCAGTCCGAATCGGAGATCGGTGAAGACGCTGAAGTCGAACAGAACGTATCCCATGCGGCCGCACACCTCAGTGGCACTGGCTAAGTTATGCTGGCCATCGGCGGGAGCAATCCACTGCAGTCGCTTTCCATTGGTCGCCTGGCACGTTGAATTATCTGAAATGGATACAACACACAACTCGGATGCTGAGCTAATAGTATTTTTTAACACATTTTAAAAGCGCCGTATTTTTCCGAATATAAGTCCACCATTTTAATACGACCTAAAAACGGAACTAAAAAAAGGGGGAACTAAAATAAGGGTTAACCGCAATCAATAACTTGAATAAGACAAGCTGAATCGACATTTATGTATACTTTATTCATGCAATATAAGACAGTGGAGACAACGTGAAAATAATTCAAAAATTTGGTGCTATCTGACTGTATACTGCCGCGTTACCTTGGTGACCAGTAGGCACCGGCGGATAATGCTCGAAAAGGTGGCAGATTCAGCTCGAAAAGCAGTGAAATTGGCAGAACCATACAAACCTTATGGCGGGCAATTCCTCGAATTCTGCTCCATTTCTTTATCCACATACCAAACATGCATGAAACTTGCCTGAAAAAGTACCGGATTCTGCCAATTTTTCTGCCGGCATTATCCGCAAAGGCCTAGTGAACGGCTGGTCATATCCAATAAGTTATAACCTATTGCTCCTTTTTCTCTTTACTTAGGTGATGCACAGAACAACGCTGGGGGCAAGGCCAGTTTTTTTTGCTACCCATTCGTACCCCCATCCCCCATACACTCATACACATCTAGGCCGGGCGCTCTGAATCACACTCAAAAGGGTAGATTCTATCGGCACTTTTCTCTATTGGCTCTACCAGGTTTAAGGCTGGTAGAAGTCGGTTATAGCAAGAGTATGAAGCCCAGACGGTGCAGATGGGTTGATGTCAAGGTGAAATTCCAGGATTACATCATTTTAGCGACGTAATGACTAATGAGTACGGGCATGATTCAAGCACGCTTCAATGGGGAAGGGACAGAGATCTGACATAGGACCTCACTATTCCTGCAAGAATGGCCAGAGAGTCGTGATGATTGCGCTATTTGCAGACTTACGCATTTCATTCGCATGCACAAACTGCACCAGCAGGAGCACCACGGCCGATAGTATCTGAGTGGCCGTCATCATCTTCTCCCACTGCACACTGCACAGGACACAGCACAAAGCGTAACACCACTAGTGCAATACAGATTGGTGGTATCCAGCTGTGCAGGCTGACCCACACTATACCTTTAACTAAGGGCCTGGTCAGACTGCGGCAAAAACTAAATAAGCCTGAGATTATAATCCGAATCTCCATAGAAACTTGACGCCAGAGTGGTGAAATCGAGGGTTGACACTCCAAAAAAAAGCAAGAACGGACCACGCTTTCCGCCCCAAACAGGAGTTTGACGCTGATACGCCATTGAGGCTGATGTCCACTGATTTTTTCATCTGCATATCGAGGAGCTAATTTGACCATGGACAACAACACAACAGTCATAAGGATGGTTGCAAGGATTGCACTGAAGGCAGGACCGGTGCCTTTGGTACGGCCAGTTCGGCCATGGCCGTATCAACTTCCCAAAAAGTCGGGCCACGTGGAACGTCCAAAACCGGGGAGAAAAAGTTTCGATGTATGATTTTGTACAGGGAGTCGCCCAGAGTGCAGGATTTGCCATCTAAATTCCAAAAAAATTCTGGGGGAGGATCCCCGGACCCCCTTAAAGATGGCCCTCCGGCCACACCGCTCCGCGGATGCAGCCTCCGGCCCTGGAAGGTGTTGGCGATCACCGAGGTGAAGGAATTTGACGTTTTTCGTGGAGATCACCACTCGACGCTCGAAATGAATTTTGAATTTTCATTCTCCATGCATGTGTAGTGTGGTAGCAAATTCTAATCCTGAACGATATTCTTTTTTCGTCAGGCACCGAAAATTTGCCGCAGTCTGACCAGGCCCTTACCGGCATGAACCTGCTGTAAAACCGCTAATTTTAACGCCAGTGATATTTTAGCGAAAGGAGTGTTTTCGCTTAAGTTTTGCCGCGCCAATCGAAATGTTTGCATGTACGGCAGTAGAGTACTAGCAGTGAGTAGATAAACAAGAATGTTTTTTTTGTTTTTTTGTTTTTTTTACAATGATCACAGCTCATAGGCAAAGACAAAAAATTGCATAGTGATGGTGAGGCTTTTTGCCCTCAGCCGACCTGAGTGTGCAACTCGAGATGATATGGCTAGCGGCGGAATTCTTTGTTGACCTCATCTTTTCTGGAAATCATGAGTCATACCGTACGGCGCACGCACCGTGAGTCATCTGGGAAGTTTTGCCTCGGGCACTTGGCCGGGTGTTACATTACAAGGTCGGTGACCAGCACGTGCCCTCACACTGCTCTGCGGCAAACTCTGCGTGCTCTATACGACACACGTCCACAGTGAAAAATCCACGACCATGCGTCACACAGGCACAGTTCTTGACCCGTACACACGATCACGTTTCTGGAGAAATTTGGTAATTCAAACGCACGTACAAGGTCGCTTGGAAAATATAACAAAAATGATTGAGGGGCTCATCCGAAAAGTTGTACCCCCCCCCCCTTTCTTCCTGCCATGTCTACGTTTCTCGCTTCCTCTGCTCCCCATTTCACCCCGAACATGGATCATCATGGCAACCGATCAAAAACTCCTTACGTGGACGTGATGCAGCGCTTTGTGCTGTTGTGTGATGACAGCCTATAAGCCTACTTGTATGTGCGTTGGCATTTTCAAATTTCTCCCACCGTCACGTGCAGTTACCATGGTTGTGTATCAGTTTTCCGGCACCCTCGGGACCGGACGCTGCTGGATAAATGAATATCCTGGATGACTGAAGCTCTGCATAGCCATCTTGTGCTCACACATTAAATGGAAGGCGGAACATTATTTCACCTGTGCTTTCATCCTCTGTTCACCAATAGCCCCGGCAATGAGGGGTACACGGTTAGGGCGCGTTCAGACTACCGATAAAAAGTGACCGATTGGGAAAGTCGCCAAGGTGATTTGATCGTGACGTTACTGGCACGTTACCGGTGGGAAAGTTTTACTGCCGCGGCTGCTGCGGCAGTAAACTTTTACCGGCAGTAAAAAAGTGCTCAGGCTGCATGCGCGCTGCGAAAAAAAGGGAAAATCCCTTGTCAGTGCCGCGGTGAGAGCTGAAAACTTCACGGTAACGTTAGTTTGTTATCGGTAGTGTGAATGTCCTTCACGGTTTATCGGCATTCACGGTTTGACGGGGTTCACGGTAGTCTGAACGCGCCCTTATTATTACGGCTTGTTAACACTTGTGCCTGCTTTGATTCCCACTTTCAATAAACGACCTCGCGCCAGTGAAGACCGGCTACACATTGCCATTGGGGGACAGTGTGCACCAGAAACTAATTCGGCTTCCCATGCTTCCGCAAAAAGGCAGCCGGCTCCCGACAGATAGGTTGGAGCCGTTGATGACTTACATTGTTCGTTCACCGAGTCCTGCGGAGGAAGTCTCCAGCCAGTATCCACATGCACAGTCAGGACGTTAATTAGCAGGCGGCGGGCACGTCAGCAGGCGGCGGGCACGTCACGTCGAGATGCCTGACAAAACCTACAGCCCTAGCTACTCAGTCAAAGGCAACACACCGCGGTGGAAAACCTTGCATTCGGGGCAGGTGCAGGCAGACATGCAGGGAATTTATCGGCTGTTTGCACTTTTTTATTATCTTCTTTATCTCTTACAAAATCTTAGGTTGGACATACAGAAGAAGAATCTACCTATTTTTTTTTAGGGTGTCGGGAAGGAGGGAATAGGTACGCCCCATCAAAAAGGAACACCTGAGAATGAAAAGCGGACTTAGCGGTACAACTTTACGAAACAGGTGCCCCCAACCAGGTCCCCCACCCTACACACGCCCCTCCTTGGCTTCAGCCTGTTGAGGCTTCCATTCAGCTGGATTGGGCGCCATATGCGCATGGGCGGGCAGATGCAGAGGCCGCAGAGCTAGAGCGCGAGATAGCTATGATAGATTGCGGGGATCCGTGAGGGGTCTCCTTGGAGGGCGCAGCGACAACAATACAATGAATCCCAAAAAGGGTTACCAGGGTTCACGTAGGGGTCTACGTCTACGTCTGATCATATCAGGGAGTCGGATTTGACGACACCCTGGTTCACATATCGAGGGTACACGTACTTTGCCTTTGGGAGGCTGCCTCGTTACCTGCAGCTCGTACTACGGGCCAGTTTAGGAAATCCCCTGTCAGTATGTTCCATTCCTATTCTGACTGGCTCAAGGCAAGCTGTCAAGACTATTGTAGCACATCATTGCTACAGCACCCCTCGTATAAAACCAGAAAAAGGTCACATTTAGGTGGCTGCTCGCGCTTCCTGCCGACTGCCTGACACTTGACTGACTCACGACTGCCGTCTGGAGCACACAAGAAGAAGCGATAAGGCCGAGTAAAAAAAATTACTAGATGATCGTCCTTTTTTTTGGAAAAATCGGGGAGGGCGGGAGGATTTTATTTTTATTTTTTTACTTTTTACCCTCTCATGCACACAGTGTACACAACAACATCAAGGTTTTTTTTCTCTTTTTTTCTTTTTTTTTCTTTTTTTCTTTTTCTTTCTTCAGCAGATCGATACTGACGTTGTGATAATACTAGTAGTATGTGGTCCATATAGTAAAGAAAGTATTAAACAAAGCGTGCACATGTTTCCTGCATCCGCGATCGGTAAAAAACCAACGATTTCGGCAAAAACTCACGATTTAAAAAATAAAATATTTCTTGGGGCGCTGACAAAAACTGGGGCGGACGGGGACGATCATCTAGCTTTTTTTTTTACTTGGCCTAAACGTTTGTTTTGAATGCTTGCATCTCCTTGTTGTGGGGAGGCTGGGACAGAAGAGCGGCGGGGAGGGAGTTCCAGTCACTAATCATGACTGCAGTGTGGAAACGAGCGCTTCAATGCCAGCGGGACAGATGCAAGCAGCTGGTGTTGAAGCTGGTGGTTAAGGACAATGACACTACCATGTTCGCTGCGGGTTCTGGGGCCGCTGGATGAGGGGAAATGGCGCGGTGGCAATACAGAGAGCAGCTGCGGAGGGCCAGGCAGGTAATGCAGCTTGTATAGGCAGGCAAGCAAGGCAGCAGTATACGGCGGATGGCCAGGCTAGCTAATAGTGCACCTGGACCGATGATTCGCAGAGCACAGCGTTGGATATGATCCAGGCGTTGCAGGTAGCTGGGCAAAGCACCTATCCAGATGAGGGGGGCCGCGATGATAACCGGTCAAACAAATGCCTTTGTGTACTGTGGACTGTGGTGCGGCCGGCTGGGGAGAGAATGTGCACGTGCGCTGCACAGTGCAGGAAGCCCAGGCTAGGCGTTGTCTGGCTCGAGCGGCAACCTTCCGGAGATTAGTGTTGAATGACAGGTTCAAATCAAAGGTCACTCCAAGTAAAGAGAGAGCCTTCTCCTCAAGGACAGGAGTGCCGCCGAAGACAATCAGAGAGACTGAATGCGAGGCAAATAAATTGATGGGGGTTCTGCGGAGAGTGGCGGTTATGGCTTGGGACTTCAACGGTTCGAAGGAGATGCGCCATCTACGGCCCCACTGATGCAAGCGATCAACAGAAGTCTGGAGGCTCAATGCTGCGTCGGCTGGGGATGTGTCGAGGTACATCAGGCTGTACAAGGTAGTATCGTCGGCGTACGCCTCCAGGTGGGCTCTGGGTGAGAGGGCCTCTGAGGCGTCGTTCACGTAAATCAGGAAGAGTGTAGGGCCGAGTATGCTCCCTTGGGGAACTCCTGCTGACATGGTGTACAGCGATGAAGTTTGGCCGCACATCAAGCATTGAATGGACCATCCACCTAGGTAGGGAGAAAGCCAGGTATGCAAGGGGCTGCCAATGCCAAGATGGCGAACTTTGTGGAGGAGGCCAGCATGGGACACACGTTCAAATGCTCCGGTAATATCCACGGCTAGAATACGTGCTGCACCGCCTCGGCCGGCGCCTGCGATCCAGGCATGGTGTAGAGCCTGTAGCGCATCTGAGGTCCCGAGACCGCGACAAACCCGAACTGGTGGGGTATCAGGAGCTTGTAACGCTCAAGGTGATTCATGAGTTGACGATTGACAATGCTCTCCATGATCTTAGAGATTATGCTCAGCAGTGAAACTGGGCGATAATTCGTCAAGGCGGATCGTGAAGATCGCTTGTGGATTGGAACCACGCTGGCAGTCTTCCACATTTGTGGCTGGACTCCGTGCTGGAAGCAAAGAGCTGACACAGTGGCTTGGCAAGTTTTCTGGTGCATTCCTTCAAGAAACGAGCGTAAATACCGTCGGGTCCAGTCGCCTTCAAGTCGAGGCATCCAGACGAGCTAAAAGCTGGTGGACTGCATCGGGATGAAAGTGGACTGTCGTTAGTGCAGGTGCGCCCGCGAATGCGGTGTCCAGTAAGTCCATCGTAGTAAGGTCGCGGCCTTGAACACTGCATGCATTTGTTGGGAAAGAAACGTGCGAAAGCCTTCGATTTCCCATAGCTTGTGGCCCTCTCGCAACCTTCACTATCAACGCTGAGCAGGGGGATGTCAGTGTCCCGTTCCTCGCCGCAAGCGCACTTTAGCTTCGTCCACCATTCCTTCTCCTTCAGGGACCCATTCGACAAGCTATATCTGAGGCTGTTCTCTTTGGAAACTCTGGATCTAGTCAGGACTGCGATAGCATTGTTTACAGAACGGGTAAACTCCTGTTTCCATGCAAAGCCATGAGGGTGTTTACTCCAAGGACCGGTTGACTTCCCACCCGCCAGAATCAGGATCATCGTCGCTATGGCCTCCCAGCTGTGGGCCTAGGGCTGTACATGCATCGCTGTCTGCCTTCTTGGCCTCCCTGTCGGAGTCGCAGGGCAAGTTTGATGGCTGCTGGATCTCCGCCGGCTTGGATAAGCTTTCATTGTCGACTAATGATTCAGCATCAGCAGGAAAGGGCAGCTCTCCAGACTCAGAGGAGCTGGAGTTGCTCATGTCAGCTGCGGCTGGGAGACCAGCCTGCTTAGACCTGGATGTTGGGCGTTGTGATCGGCTTTACTTTGCTGCGCTGTCTGGGCTGGGTTTGCGACCACATCAGATAGGAGTCGACGTGTGCGTTCAATGTCTGTGCATGTAGGTGCCGTTGAATGACGTGGCTGCTGTGTACTATCGGGTTTGGCAGTGGTACCGCGGGCCTCAGGGCAGTCCTTGGCGAGGTGCTCTGTCTTGCTGCAAATCCGACATGTGGGCTTTTGGTCACTATAGTGTAAGCGGAAAGTGCCTTTCCCGTCTCTGGATTTCCGATACAAAGGCACGGCTTTATAGGGCTTGAAAGTGCTACGTCACAGCATAGCAACAATTTCAAAAATTCAAAAATTGGATCCACTTGGATCCAGTTTTTGTATGGATCCAAGCACATTTCAAGCCGTCTTACTCTCAGCAAGGTGATGTAACCAGTGAAACTGACTGATTTGGCTACTGGGGGCGTGGTTACAACTGGTGGCGAAATAAAAGTCACACCTGCATGCGACATGAGTGGGTTGCTATGCACCCACATACTTAGGCAATAGCAAAGTCACACCTTAGTGGATCCAAAAATAGAAATCTGATGTCAACTTACTACTCCCTGGCCGTTTTGACGTCATCACTTTCAAGCCCTATTCGACCCAAGTACGAAGGTTGCAAAACGGACTCCGGTTGCAATAACAACGTTGTCCCGTACCTTAAGTTTACCGTGGCGGATGGCGCCCTGCACGGTACCGTATGGAGCCTGAAGCGCAACTGTGCGGCCGCCATCCGACACCCACACAGGAACATCGTGAATTGCAACCGTGAACATGAGCACAGCGATTTTCTGTCAAGGATTTTGGAAGGATATGTTGTCCATTGATATGAAAGCCATTCTTCACGACTAACTGGGCAAGCTGGAGTATCTGCGAACGTTAATCTGCATTGGCCTACTGAACTGACCTCAGATAGATAGGATGAGCTCGGCTCCTATTCCGTGTTGCTCAGAGTCGAGGCAGCTCACGTACTCGGCGAGTTTCAAATCCTTTGGACCTGGAAATATCACAGTTCGGGCCATCAGGTCCCTGGCGCTTACTTTCGGGCCGCCATGGGTCGACTTCAGCTGGTTCCCGAGATATATCAGTGGCCTCCATGACCCCGGAACGACCCGGGCATCGGTGCATGGGGCTAAACGCCCAACCAGGAGATTTTTTCAGAGCTAAAAAAGTTTTACCACACGTCACTGAAACAACAAAAAAACATGTGTTGTTGTTGTTGTTGTTGTCATTGTCGCCGATGTCGTTAGCGCGTTGTCGTCGTTGTTGTTGTTGTTGTTGATGATCAGGCGCGTGCGCCGGTGCCCTTCAAGGGGGGTTTCCGGGGGACCTCCCCCGGGAAAATGTTCAAAAAATGAAGCAAAATCATGCATTTTGAGCGAAAAAAAGGGGGGTTCCGGGTACCCAGGAACCTATACGTGGCACGCGCCTGATCATGTTGGTCTCTTTATTGTTGTTCTCGTTGTTGCTGTTGGTCTTTTGGTCTTAGTCTTGTTGACGGAACGAATGCAGCGATTTCACATGCAGAACATGGGCATTATTTCAAGTGTACTTTTTGTTGCTTCAACCATGAACCATTCATCGGAATTTTGAATAGACCCTTTGCACAATAACGGTCACGTGATCCGAGACGGGGCATCCTCTTCGATTTTTGTGCAGAGTATCAGTTGTTGAGCATGGTGGAACACTGTATTTTTCCATTTTGGAGATGGAGGAGAGAGTGTCGAGTGGTTTGCCATCGATGGCTGTGGAACCCGTGGACGAACTGTCAAATGAAGATCGGTTGTGTAAGGAACTGAACAGTTTTCTGCTGAATGAGGGTGCGTATCTGTCTGGAAAAAGAAGGAGTTGTTGGAGCGGTAAGTTTTCCGCGTTCAGTGGATATTTCGGATTACTGTAGATTGAAATTTATTTTTATTTTCTCTACCTTCTCTCCTCTGTCGATGTAGAGAACACTTCTCTATGCAGAACCCTGATGCTCCTAGAACTAAGAAGGGCACCACTTCCTCGAGTGTACCTTCATCATGCCCAACATTTCATGCGTCCCAGTGGATGAGTGATGAACCTCTGTTTCCCAGAGTGAGTGCCACACCATGCTTGCTCGTCTCCAACGCAGGGGCAAGTCGCCGACGACAGTGAAGAGGGAGCTGATGGAGTAGTACTAGTGAACAAGCCCGTGGATAGTGTCCACGAGTTTTACTTTGGTGGCTATGTGCATAATGTGAAAGTCTGTCATATCGTGCACACAGCCACAGCTCGAACTCAGATGACTTTCTCCGCACACCTGAGCGATGAGGCCGCGTCTCTCTCCACTTCAACAACAGCAGCTCGAGCAGCGCCAGCAAGCAGTCGATCTTCCAATAGCGAAGACAGGGATGGGTCATGCCTTTTTCTCAAGCTCCAGAGTCTCTTGGCAGGGCGTTCCATATCTTCGCAAAAGCAAGGATGAAAGTCGTCATGGACAAAGTGTTCCGAGCACAACACTGTAAACGATATCGCAGCACTGCGGCCCTCAGTACCCGGCCCTCTTCTCGCCAGATAGCCAGGATTCCAGAGTGTGGAATGCCAGCATCACCAGGGAACGCATGGAAAGACAAGTGGGTTCCTTAGACTAACGTTAGGGATGACGGTTGCTGCAAACAAGAACCCAACAGGGGTCCTTGGAAAGCATTTCGGGACTTCTTCCTTCAGAACTAGAAAAACTTGAAAATGAAAAAGGCTGGGGAGTACATACATGAACATCGCGTCGGGACCGTGAAAACACAGCCTGTCACAGGAAACTTGATCACGTCCTGCAGCAAAACCATGCATGCTGGTTGCATGCCAAGTGTGCAGCGCGTGCACAGCATGCCCCGTCTCGACCCCTCTCGCTTATTGCGCAAAGGGTCTATTCTCAAAGCTGTTTCCCGATCCCTAGCCCTGCAATGTACTCTTTGTCTTTTTTTTGTTTCTATTCAGAAAAAGATGTTTTTGTGACGTCGTCCATGAATTCAGTGCTGAGTGAAAGATTCAAAATCAAATCCTAAAATTTCCAAAAAAAATCAGAGAGCAAAAGTAGACGAAGAAGCAAGGTGCCGTGTGTTCATTCTCTGCCCTATTTCATTCCAAGTTGCCTTTCAGGAGATTTTACCTTGCGTCTGTATACCCGAGCACTCGCTTCAAGAATGGCTCTGTTCGGTTCCTCTGCCGAGAGCAGCAAGCTCATCCAGTTCAAGGCTGGTCGCATGACCCTGCGCAATACGACCGTCCAACCAGACAAACGCAAGGGCTTGCTGTACATGGAATATTCCCCTGAGCGCATTCTGGTGATGAAGTGGAGCGACAGAGCCTCGGGAGAGGTGGAGCTGGTAGGACTAGGCTCCGAACGCTTAATTTTCTTGAACCATACATAAATGAATTATTTGTGGAAACTTGCATGTATTTGTTTGCCTTCTGCTGGCTCAGTTTGTGCTGTGAAGGCTCATGGGTATCACCTATTGAACTGCCAATTCAACGCGTACACAGTAGTCCACGGCCAGGGGAACACAATCAATTCTGATCGAACGAAATCAAGAGAACGTAATAGCCCATTGGGTGCGGGTCGAGGTCCTCTGTGTTCAATGTTGAAATTGTCACTCTCTCCTTGTGTGCAGTGAAAGCATCGTGAAATTTGTAGAACATAATAGTTATTATTGTGATACTTGTCGGAAGTGTCTTCTTCTAGCGTTGGAGCTCGCACTTACTGCCCACAGACTGGCCATTGACACCTGTGAAGTCACGGCATCTCAGCTCGTACAGATAGTAGTAGTAGTAGTAGTTTTTATTCCCGTAGCTATGCAGAAGACGTTACTTCAGTAAAGTCTGGCGCTAGCCAGGGTCCACACAGCTTTAATTCCCGTAGCTATGCAGAAGACGTTACTTCAGTAACGTCTGGCGCTAGCCAGGGTCCACACAGCTTTAATTTGGTGTTTGTTTGTTTGTTTGTTTGTTTGTTTGTTTGTTTGTTTGTGTCACGCCTGGCGCTATCCCGTATCTGTCCCGTACTGTACCGTACCAGCAAAGACAGCTGGCCACAATATTTTTGTTTGTTTGTGCCATCGACATGCCTGGCGCTATCCCTTACCTGTCCCGTACCATCAAGAGTACGGTACCATCAACAGAATGAGTATATATGCGAAGTGTATCGGGGGAATGCATTCAGTGCAGTAACATTTTGTGTGGATTTGTGTGCGAGGCCGAGATCCCACTAGCTGGCTGGCTGGGCCGCCTGTCGACCAGCCCGGGAATCGCATATAGGCCGATAGCATAATAATTATAACGTATATACAGTCATGTAGATGTATAGCAGGGTGTCATATTCTGTAAACGACTCCCTGCTGTATGGGGAGATTTTCTGGAAAGAAATACGAAGTAGGGAGACGAGTAAATGCAATCAGAATGGATGTTAGTTGCCGTCAGTATAATAATAAGAAGAAGAAGAACGCCCGTGATCGGCAGAGTCAGCGCCGGTCCCAGGAAACGTCAGGACAGACATCCCGTTGACTCCAGAACGCCCGTGATCGGCAGAGTCAGCGCCGGTCCCATAGCTATGCAGAAGACGTGACTTCAGTATCTCAGTGAAACGTTTTTGCAATACAATGATGTAGCTAATCAAAGGAAAAAGCATTTCCATCAGTTCTAACAACATACACGATGAGCTAGGCAACAAAGCATAGCGCAGGGCCCTGAGCTTCCAAGCTCTCTCGTTTGGTATTTGTGTGTTTGTGTGTTTGTTTGTTTGTTTGTTTGTGTCACGCCTGGCGCTATCCGTATCTGACGGCAAAAAAGCATAGGGTGTTATCAATTTTTCAATTCTCCTTTTTTTCAGGCATATCCTGGGATTCGAACGCGCACTATCGCCCTACATGCATTCCCCCATACACTTCGCATTCATACCCATTCTTCCAAGTTGCTTTACATTATTATCTTGCGTGTGAAAGCCCTATTTGAATATTGCGGGCAGCTGTATGTGGCCAGCTGTGTTTGATGGCACGGTACGGTACGGGGGACGGTGTCGTATTACCCTCGATCGTACCTGTCCCGTACCTATCCCCTACCGTACCGTGCCATCAAAGACGGCTGGCCACAATGCATATTCAAATAGGGCTTTCAAATGCAAGATCACAATGTGAAACAACTTGGAAGAATTAGTATGTATGCGAAGTGTATCGGGGGATGCATGCAGGGCGCGCGATAGTGCGGGTTCGAATCCCAGGTTATGTCTTAAAAAAAAGGAATTTTTTAAAGAATATATAACATCCCTATGCTTTTTTTTTGTCTTGGTCATCAAGGCAAAAAAGCATAGCGTAGGGCCCTGAGCTTCCAAGCTCTCTCGTTATTTTACTTGGGTATACCCAACAGGCAGATGAAGATGTTGGTTTTAAATTTCCTTCAGAGAACCATAGACAGAGTAAAGCTTCCGTATAGGGCTTGAAAGTGCTACGTCACAGCATAGCAACTATTTCAAAAATTCAAAAACTGGATCCACATGCATCCAGTTTTTGTACGGATATGTAGCAAGAAGGACCCATGAGTGTGTGTGATCCCCAGTAGCCTAATCGGTAGGGCACTGTCCCGGAAAGACAGGGCTGCTGGGTTCGAATCCCGCTCGTGGATCCTCCTTTTGCAACAGATCCAAGCACATTTGAAGCGGTCTTACTCACAGCAAGGTGATATAGCCAGTGAAATTAACTGG
>NC_088649.1:15058246-15063246 GCF_964019385.1 Sycon ciliatum | reverse complement strand
ACCGTCCGTGCCTGGCAAAGTGGTCTGTAGTACGGGGCTGGGGTCGCTAGTTACGATGGTCTTTAGTTACAGGTTTTACTGTAATGGTCCAGTTGTGCTCAATGAAGTGAAGGGTTAATACATAAGTGCACGTTCCGGTGTTCGCGAAGCTCTCGAGAGGTGCAATGCCCAGCACTAGCTGGTTAAAGCTCTCCGATTGTCATTCAATGGCACTTCACACTGCAGGCGGGCTCTTTCCTTCATTAGGGACCTTTCGCATCTGCTGCGAAACGAAAGTTTGATTCGGCTCGCCCCCGTTTCTTTGAAAACAGATTCAGGTTTCGCAAGTCGTCATGCAAATGTCCATGGCAACTACGAATAGCTTGGCGTACGCGTGTTTACACACACATGTGCATAGATCCATGGAATCAAGGGAAAATGTGTACCTGGCGAAAAATGTGTACCTGACGGATTCGGAGCACACCACAAATGAAGAGGCTTCCATTCGTGAAAACGAGCTTGTTTGGATGCAAGCACCCAAACTACCAACAATAGCTCATAAACTCACACTGGAGTTATTGTCTTACTTCCATACTTTTACAGTCTTGATAATCATGAGCAACAACAGAGAAGGAAAAAGGAATCTGACTTGAAAACAACTAAAAAGCACAACAACAGCAACAGCTGAGAAAACTAAAGTCAAAACGGAACTATAAGCCGGAAAACTAAAGTCAAAACGGAACTATAAGCCGGAACTGTAGTGTAGCAACATAATGCATAGATACACGGGAAAAGAGCCGGCACACGCACGCAGCGCACGCGCACGTACGCCGCGCACGCAGCAAAGTGAAAGTCTAGACATCAGAGCATGAATACATGAATGCGTGACAGCAAGCGCGCCTCAGGCACCAAGACACAAGATCACTACAGACATAACAGAGAGATGAAACGCACACAGCAGATCCTAGACAAACACAAACTGGAGCATGCAGGCAACTGAACACAAGTCGGACAGAGCTGGATAGTAATTATAACACTGAATGCATGAGAGAGTAGAATCACCTGAACATCACCCCCTCCTTGAGGGACCATAAGCAGAATGGGAACGAAAACACTCTAAATCGCAATGTACTAATCGTCTGTAGCTTCACGAACAAGCAACAAAGAAGTAGAGCGTAATCTTCTCTATAGCAGACTGCCGTAACTCTTCTGCTCAGGGAGTGCGCACCGCATCTATCGGGATGAGCACAGTGATAGGTCGGCGGTATTGCTTCCCTTTCACCTTCACGTCGACAACACGTGTTCTTCCGTCGGTGCCTTCTTCCGTCGGTGCCTGGGTAGATCGCTTCGATCCTCCCGAGGGGCCACTGGCCGCGAGGAGTGTGCGCGTCCAGGACAAGCACCACGTCTCCAATCCGGATGTTGGGAAGGCTCTTCTGCCATCGTTGACGTATGTTCAACTTTGGGACCATCTCTTGTAGCCAGCGCTTCCAGACCGCGGCTAAACAGCTCTGCAACACCCTCCAGGCTTTGAGGTGGTACGCCTGGCCATCTTCCTCGACCGCGGTCATCACGGTCGTCGATCCCGCTAGAAAGTGCGAGGGTGTTAGCGGCTCCGGGTCTTGTCCATCTCCACTCTGGGCCGTTAGAGGTCGACGATTGAGCTGAGCCTCAACAGTGGTGAAGGCAGTCTGGAGCTCCTCATCAGAACACACAGCATTGTGCAAGATGCCGACCAACGCTCTCTTGGCACACTTGACCATTGCTTCGAAGACCCCGCCGTGATGCGGTGAGCGTGGCGGATTGAACCTCCACTCCACGCCTTTGCAGGCCATGGTAGCGGCAATCTGGCTGTTCTTGAGGCTTTCGATGGCTTCTCGTAGCTCACAATCTGGCTGTTCTTGAGGCTTTCGATGGCTTCTCGTAGCTCACGCTCGGCTGACACAAAGTTGGTACCATTGTCGGACACGACGAGATCCGGTACACCTCTTCTCTTCGCGAACCTGGTGAATGCCAGCAGAAAGCTCTCCGTGTCCAAGCCATACGCCATCTCAAGATGAACTGCTCTGCTCTGAAGACACGTCATCAAGCAGAGATAGCGCTTTGCTCGACTTCTTCCTCTCCCTTGCTTCGTCAGAAAGGGTCCGGCGTAATCCACGCCCACCCGACTGAAAGCTCGGAAAGGCTCCTCGGTGCGGAAGTCGAGTAGTGGTGCCATCAGCTGTTGAGCAGGCTTTGCCCAAATCTTCTTGCAGGCCGTACACTGGCTCCGGTGCCTTTTCACTGCCGCTGGGCCATGTACAATCCAGAACTTCGAGTTCAGGGTCGACAACAGGTGGTTGACGCCAGCAGTGTGATTGTGACCCATCCTCATGAGCGATTACAAGGGCTGTGACCGGATGCTTCGTTGGCAGAATGACGGGCCTACGGAGGCTGCTGGGAAGGTGATGTGCCGTGCTCAACCTGCCGTCCATCCGCAGTAGCTGAGGGTTGCTGTCATCCAGAACCGGTTGTAGGCGTAGCAGTGGACTTGACGCCGGGATGGACCGCTGACTTCTACACGCTTCAATCGTCTCATTGAACTCGTCTTGCTGAGCCTTAGCGAACCACACATCTTCAGCTGACTCCAGTTCAGTAACTGTGAGGGGCTGCACGAGAAACTTCTGCGTGATTGCGCTGTAAAGATCACGGCCTGGTGTTAAACTGGCAGTTGACATGTTCAACAGAACATTCCGCAGTCTGACGGCCAACTGCTGCAGCTTGTCGGAGTCCCTTTCTGAGGTGATCCGTGGAAGTGCTAGAAGTTCCTGCCGTTGGCGCTCGAGCTCGCGGTCATTACTCCCATACCACTCATCTAGCTCCTTGAGCGCAGCGCTGTATGCGCCAGGGCCATCCAGCAGATCCGCAATCAGGTCATCTGCCGTGCCACCTTCTAGAGCTTCCCTTAGACGGGCCATCTTGTAATCTTCTGAGACCATGTGGTCGTCGTCCACCAGCCTCAGAAACTTCTGCCTCCACCTGATGTAGTTCTTCTGTGAACCATCAAACTTGGGTAGTTCCAGTGGCTGGATCTGATGTTGGCTGATACCACTGAAGGGTGCACTCTGAACGCCCTGTACCCAGCTGCTCACTCTGTCAGCTTTTCCACGTGCTGTATCTGAAGCTGCCTGAGGCCACGATCTTCCCAAATGGCCTTGTACTACTGGAGTAATCTCCATACTACTACCACTAGGCTTGTCAAGCCCTACAGCGACCGGAGCTGGCGTCCTGTCAACACCGACAGTGGTGGACACTTGTGTTTCAGCAGGAACACTGTCCTGCTGTTCGGTCGCTTTGTCTGCGGTGGAGCCATCTCCATCAAGGCGAGAAACGCCACGGCTCTGGAGAGTCTCAGACTTGAGCTCCCCGTTCAACCGGTCGTCGGTTTTGAACGCTTGAGCTACAAAACCTGCAGCGGGAGGACCAGCGGTCGTCAGTCTCATCATCAGACGCCGCCATCTTCCCCGCAAACAACGCCAGGCTCTCAGCGCAGGTCTGAAATGACGCGTCAGTGGACGGCTCCGTCTCCTCCGGACGTCCCTCTGACTCTAGTTCGTCTCCTTCAATGGAAGCCAACTCGGCGTCTAGCTCCAGCTGCAGGATTCTTTTCTGTCGCTTGAGCTGCTGGACTTCAAACTCCTGCTCCAGCTTTGCTAGCTGCACCGCCGCCTTCAACTCCGCTCTGCGACGCCTGGAAGCAGTAGAGGAAGCGGACGATGTCAGGGAAGAGACACTACTCTTCGTATCGTCTAGCTCTGCCTCAGGCTCTCTGAACCTTACTGGGGGAACACCTTTCGTGCTCCTGCTACTTTTTCTAGGTTCCGCCATTTCTCTAATCACTGCACTGGTAGATCTACGAAATGACAACTCTCGAACCGATTCGGATCCACTGATCCGGCTCGAAGGACCAGATGTTTGGATGCAAGCACCCAAACTACCAACAATAGCTCATAAACTCACACTGGAGTTATTGTCTTACTTCCATACTTTTACAGTCTTGATAATCATGAGCAACAACAGAGAAGGAAAAAGGAATCTGACTTGAAAACAACTAAAAAGCACAACAACAGCAACAGCTGAGAAAACTAAAGTCAAAACGGAACTATAAGCCGGAAAACTAAAGTCAAAACGGAACTATAAGCCGGAACTGTAGTGTAGCAACATAATGCATAGATACACGGGAAAAGAGGGAACTGTAGTGTAGCAACATAATGCATAGATACACGGGAAAAGAGCCGGCACACGCACGCAGCGCACGCGCACGTACGCCGCGCACGCAGCAAAGTGAAAGTCTAGACATCAGAGCATGAATACATGAATGCGTGACAGCAAGCGCGCCTCAGGCACCAAGACACAAGATCACTACAGACATAACAGAGAGATGAAACGCACACAGCAGATCCTAGACAAACACAAACTGGAGCATGCAGGCAACTGAACACAAGTCGGACAGAGCTGGATAGTAATTATAACACTGAATGGATGAGAGAGTAGAATCACCTGAACAGAGCTCTCCGCAGGGCTTCTGACGAATCCTCGAACCCAGGTGACGAACCACCATTCGTTTCGTATCCGGACGCGTGGTGCGAAATGTCCCTATTGTCTGATGTGTACGATGTGTTGCGTGTTCTGTTTTAGATGAACAACCTGCTAACTACCACTCCGCCTGCTCCTGCCTCTTCTGGTATGGGGGGTGGTGGTGGACTGGGAGGTCTTGGCGGACTCGGGTTGTGTAAGTACACCCGCTATATAGAATACTTTCTCTCTCTCTCTCCGTCTCTGTCTCTCTCTCTCCGTCTCTCTCTCTCTCTCTCTCTCTCTCTCTCTCTCTCTCTCTCTCTCTCTCTCTCTCTCTCTCTCTCTCTCTCTCTCTCTCTCTCTCTCTCTCTCTCTCTCTCTCTCTCTCCTCTCTCTCTCTCTCTCCCTCTCTCTCTCCCTCCCTCTCTCTCTCTCTCTCTCTCTCTCTCTCTCTCTTCTCTCTC
>NC_088649.1:14947350-15054850 GCF_964019385.1 Sycon ciliatum | reverse complement strand
TCAGGGGGTGTCGGCCGTTGGGCGGTTCAATAGCCAGTTGAGTCATCTTTCCAAGATTCCTTTTGAGTCTCTCTCCCCTCTCCCGGGGAGACCCACGTGACCAGTTTTGGCAGTGAGCAACAAGTATAAGTACAAGTGTGTGTGTGTGTGTGTGTGTGTGTGTGTGTGTGTGTGTGTGTGTGTGTGTGTGTGTGTGTGTGTGTGTGTGTGTGCCCCTGTTTTTCTTCTTGCAGTGGAGGTCGCAGTGCAACCAGTTCATCAATGAGTTCTCAGTCGGCCGCAGGCTCTGCTACCCCTCCAGTCAGACGGTGAGTAGCTGTGATTGCTTGTACTTTTTGAGTTGTCTTGGCGACTGCTGCGATGATTGGCCTTCGGCAAGAGTCCATACCGTATTTCCGCGAATATAAGTCACCTTTTTGCACTAAAATTCAAGGGATAAAAGGGGGTGCACCTTGCAATCAAGCATTCCTTACAACTGAAGCGAATGTATCAAAACAATACGGCTCAAACTTGAAAATGGGGGTGTGACTTATAATCGGGGGGGGGGGGGATGCGGTAGCCCCAACAGTAATGCAACTCTGCATATAGGGTGTGGCGTGGCGCGCTGCCTGCAATACGTAGCCACGAAGTGCGGGCCATCGCGTCATTATTTTTTTGCTGCGGTTTCCTGCTTTCAATATCGCTTTTCTCGGCGACTTTGAGTGGTTTTGTGCGTGATGCGTCGCACACAGGTAGTGCCTTTGAACTTGCCGCATTGCGTCTGAAATTGTTGAGGTTAGAGCCGTCGGATCTAGGCGGGCGGATCGTCATTTCACAACTTATGTCCTGAAAGCATCGCTCTGTGCACTAAACCATAGCTCGGAGATCGCTTGCTGTCGGTTTGGTATGTCTGTGTGTGCTGATGTGCGTCTTTTGTGTGTGTGTGTGTGTGTGTGTGTGTGTGTGCACGTGTGTGTGTGCACGTGTGTGTGTGTGCACGTGTATGTATGTGTGCACGTGTATGTATGTGTGCGTGCGTGTGCGCATGTGTTTCTCCTCCCTTCTTCCTAGACCCCCAGCTACGAATAGTGCCAGCGGAGCAACCAGCGAGTCCAGCAGCACAACAGGCCAGTCCAATAGTAATGGTACCAATACTACAGCATCTACCACTGCTGGATCCACTGGCAGCAGAACTACTTCCTCTACTCAACCCTCTACGTCCTCATCCAGCCGAGGTGTGCGCCTCGAAGATCTTGCAAGCTTCTTTGATGGCAGTCCAGGTGAGGTATAGATTTGGGTGTGTTTGGGGAGGGGGGGGGGGGGGGGGGCATGAGAGTGATCTAGGGTGTCAGAGTGTATGTGAGTACGTGCGTATGTGTGTTTGTGTATGTGTGGGGGGGGGGGGGGGGGGACTTCATAGCTGTGTGGTGTATACCAGGCTGAATAGTGGTGGCCAGTGCTTCAGCCTTGCAAGCTGTTGAATGGTGCAATCCCAGCACAAGCTGCTATGGCTTCTGCTTTAGCATCGATGGGCGTCAAAATGGTCAAATGGTGTGTGTGTGGGGGGGGGGGGGGGGTCAGAGGGCAAGTGAGTTTGTGAGTGGGGGGGGGGGGGGGGTAATTGGGTAAGTTGGGGGGGGGGGGGAGGAGGGAGCGAGTGAGTGAATGGGTGAGGGAGTATATCAGTGAGTGTGGCATTCATACTCTGTGTTGTTCTGTATTGGTGCGGAGAGTGCTAAGGTCCTGCGTATCGCAAGTCTACACCGCATACTCACGTGCATCTTCTATCAATGTACACCTCAGCAAGGCGTTGTGAAATCCCGCTGCCGTGTGACACTGTGCGTTTTAAATTCTGTTGTGTGTCTTGCAGCCAGCGCTGCAGCTGCTGGTGCCACGGCTGGTGCTTCGTCAGGTTAGTTAGCCGGCAACAGAAATATTCCCAACAACAATGTTGCTATCATTCCACCTTCACCTCCATTTGGCTCAGCTTATTCTCGTCCTGCAGACTTGATGCGGGCACGAGGCTTTAGCTGAAGATGGACTACCTTCATCGCTAGACTCTCTACACACCTGTTCCATGATCACAGAACCCCCAACAGCTTGCAAAGGAAACCTTGACCCGATGCTACTGCTGTTGCAAACACGGTTGTGTCGGTCTCTCTCTCTCTCTCTGTCTCTCTCTCTCTCTCTCTCTCTCTCTCTCTCTCTCTCTCTCTCTCTCTCTCTCTCTCTCACACACACACACACACACACACACACACACACACACACACACACACACACACTACTACTACTATCAATCAGCTACCCCTTGGGGTCACGCCGCCCTCCACTCAGAGAACTGAGCGCAAGGTGAGGGGCAGTGGCGCAAACAAAACAGGAAGTACAGCAAAATGAATTGAAAAAAAAAAGGAAATCAAAACAAGCTGCCATATTGATGGAAAGGGACTCACAAACAGAGGAAGGAAATATCACAAACCAGATGAACAGTCTGCTGTGGGTCCACTATGTATAACATGCAACGACTGAAAAAGGAACACAATTAATGTGAACATGATGTTCTGTTCAACAATAACGTCTGTACGCGTACTGCTTCGGCCTTCATGCACCAGGAAAGCACAATCTTGAGCTGGAGGGTGGGCACCGAACATCCCACAAGGGCTCCACAAGACGTACTTTCACGAAACGACGAGGAGTATGCGCAGCAAGCTAACATCACTACACCATCGCCGCATGACGACTGGCCACTCAGGTCCAAACAACACGACAAATTCACAATTCCAGCTATCACCGCGCAGGAATAAATTGTTGCGAGTGTGACCTGTATCCTTCCTCATCCAGGAATCCACTTGTTTTGCCGAACGCCACTGCATTGTTACAGGCTGGGGATTGATCCGAGGGCTCGCCACGCCACTGCGGAGGATGCGGAAAGGACGTAAGAAGACGGTGACGGCAACAAATAATTACCCGCCCTGGTCGTCAGCTCACTGAATGTCGTTCCGCGCGAGCGAAACCGGCTGCAAGGCATGAAAAGCCTACTGCCAGTCAATACCCAGGGACGACCCTGACCAGAAGGCCAAGGCCGCCCTGTGGAGGAGGCCAACAAAGAGAAAACCAGGAGCTAACAAATCTGCTTCCTCTACGTGAAGCAACTTGGACACACACACACACACACACACACACACACACACACACACACACACACACACACACACACACACACACACACACTAAGACTACTAAGACATGCCCATCGCGGAAGCGATGATAGCGAACAGCTATGTTAGACATAGCAACTTGTGCTGGGATTACACCATCCAACAGCTTGCAAGGCTGATGAATTGACCAACACTATTTTTAGCCTGGTATTCACCACACAGCTGTGTGAAGACACACACACACACACACACACACACACACACACACACACACACACACACACACACACACACACACACACACACACACACACACACACACACACACACACACACACACACACACACACACATACACACACCAATCAGATTTGTTTAAAATTCAACACAGTCCCTAATCCAGCAGAATTTCCGTAGCACAAATGGTGCCGGATTAGAACGGGATCACTGTACTTCTCCCACTGATGTTACCGCTGCTGTGTGGACTGGGTTTTTTTTGCCCGCAGTTGATCTGAGTGACGTTATCACCAGAGAGCGACTAATGAAAGTAATTGGTGTGCCGGAGGTGTTTGATGCGTTGACACCGCTCCTACCCGAAGACGGCTCGGAGCCCAGTGTCGATACGCTGAAGTCGGTCGTCACGTCGCCGCAGTTTGCATCGGTGAGTTGTCGTTGCGTTTGTGCCAGCTGGTGGTCTTTGTGTTTGGGTGCGAGCGCATGTGTGTGTTGTGTGTGTGTATGTGGGGGGGTTAGGGGGATTTAATGTTTTGTTTTTCATGCGTGTGATTGATGTGTGAATTCTGCTTGATAGGTGTTCTGGTTCTGGCTCGTGCTTTGTGTGTTGGGGTGAGTGTGTGTGTGTGTGGGGGGGGGGGGGGGAGGCAGCAGCAGGTCAGATCAACAGTGATGTTGGTACAGTACTACCAGTGCGTTGCCCATGTTGTTGGTACTGCTGTTGCTGCTGCTGCTGCACTTCTGCTCCTGTTGTTGTTGCTGCTGCTGTTGTTGTTGCTACTCTTGCTGCTGCAAAGCAGTTTGTTTGACAGGTACTTGCCCTCTCCAATAGCAAGTCCGAAATTGAACGTCGTTCTGTTTGCTTTGTCCGATTATTTTTGTGTTAGGCTCTGAAAGTGTTTGGAGCTGGTTTAGAGTCTGGTCAGCTGGCACCGTTCATGACAGAGTTTGCTGTCAGTGAGGGAGCTATCGCCAAGGCGGCAGTGGGCGGTGAGTTCTAACCAGAAGAGTACATGAAACCCACTCCATGCAAAACATGTTCGATGATGTCATGATGATGTCATGACGATGTCACGATGGTGTCATGATGTTCGAAGAGTACATGAAATCCAGAGGGTTCAGCTCCGATGGGTTCATTGAGTGGCACTGTACTGTTTCGAAGAGCCTGCAGCCATATTTATGTCGTACATTTTACAATACAGGATTATTGTTTAACATGTTTTTCGATTTGACAGCATGTTACAAGGCGAGGACGCATAGTGCTCCTGATTACACCCATAACCCGGCTGGTGTAACATGCTGTCACATCGAAAAACATGTTAAACTTCCAAGCAAGGCTTCTTTATAAAAATAGTATTATTATTGTTGTAGTGTTAGCTAGACTATACAAGTACCCAGTCACATGACCTTGGGCAGTGGACACACAGGACCCTGGCTAGAAAAGTACTCTTTTTGTTTAACCTTTCTGGAGGGACGTTATGCGGAGGTTTCGCTTTTTTCTGTCTGTGTTTGCATATTTTTAATTTCTCACTTTGTCACTCGCATATTTCTTCTTTCATCGCTTTTATGTCTCCGAAAAGTTCGTCTGCTCTTCCTGTTCTGCCAGGACCAGCTGATTCTGAACATGCACATTGTAAGATATCGTAGTGCCTGACGGAACGAACGTGTATTTGCATGTGTCCGTGTGTGTGTGTGTATGTGCGCGCACATCCGTGAATGCACGCATGTTGGTGGTTGTGCGGTTTGCAGACGTCGAAGGATTCCTTCGGGCGCTGCAGGATTCGGAGAGCTCTTCTGGTAGCAAGGAGGAAGGGATGGACACCAACTGATAGCTTCAGCTTACCAACGAATGGTGACGTGGGTTTGGTTTGTCACTGTGCTGGATATGAGTGAACGGGACAAGGGCTGCTGAAGTTCTCGTTTTTTTTTTCTTCCTCCGAAATCGAGGCAGCCAGTTCTTTGCAGCCTTACTTCAGCTTCTAACCCTGCCGTAGCTCCTTGGCATTTTTTCCTACTCAAAGATGTTGATTTCTCCTGCCTGCCCGTCGTATACGTATCCACCCACGGCTGCTCGCACCGGTGACTAGTGTCCCCGTTGCTCTTATGATGCCATTGTTATTGTTTTAATGAATACATGTATGACCTAGCTATGCTCTGCATGACGTCATCGCATGATGTCACCGCAGACCATCCATGCTTTATGATAATAATTTATAATTATTATCATGACGACATTTTGTCTCATACACGTGCGCGCGCGCACACACACACACACACACACACACATACGCACGCATGCATGTTTTGGTGCATCATTTTCGCTATTGAGAATTTGTTTGTGTTTTTTATTTTATTTTTGGATTCGTCTCCAGCTTCCTTTCCCATCAGATTGTAGTTCACTCTTAGTCAGTCAATGGTAGCTGATGTGTGCTGCTCCTGTGTGATTCCCAGTGCGGTATTTGAGTCAGTGGGATTCTGAGTGTGGTGTCCGAGTGCGATCCCAAGTGTGGTGTCCGAATGTGATTCCCAGTGTGGTGTCATAGTGTGGTATCCCAGTGCGATTTCCAGTGTGGTGTCCGAGTGCGATGCCGATTGTGGTGTGCGAGTGTATACAGCAATTTCAATGCATGCAAACCATCACACAACAGGAGCGTGCACATGAGAGTGCGTGAGTGGATGTCCATGGGGTGTCCATGAGTGCGTGTGTTTGTGCTTCTCTGTGGATGTGGGTGCATGCGTGCCTCTGTATGTTTGTATGTGTGTGTAAGGGGAGGGGAGGGGGGGGGGGGGGGGTGCATGCGTTCCTCTTATCTGTGTGTGGGTGAGTGGGTGTGCGCAGTGTGTGTGTGGGTGAGTGAAGTTTGTGCGCTAGTTTTGCCGCTCATCTTTGGCTGATGCATTTCCCCAGTGTGTACAACCATGTAGATCTACATGATTGACATTGTATCACTGTTCCGCTACTGCTACTACTGGCGCTAGCTAGTCTTGCAGGTCATAACAATTTGGAAAAGTGATCCTGTCAGCTTTTCTTATTGTGGTCACATGGTACACGAACGCAGCCAGTATTGGCATCTAGATTTACAGCAAATAATTGAACAATACCGCTTCGAGCTCTTCGCACCCTATCTTCGGTTTGAGCCATAATTATGATTATTATCGTGTCAATTTTAGAACATTTCCTCTCAAGTCTCATGATCCTATTAATTTCGCCTATGATCATGATGATACCCATGTTCCCCGATTCTCAACATCATTCTAAAGAAGACCGCGAAGATGGGCACCTCACGAGTATACCCGTTACTTGTCTAGGAGTTTAGCGTCTTGTTTTGTTGACAAAACAAACGAACACCCAGATGTCAAGCGGCAGCATCTCCGAGTCAACTGGGGTCATGGGCTCGCCAATGATGGGTCTCGCTTCCATGTATTTCGTGATCGCCGGACGTCAACAGATTGTTTTTTTTCAGTTAGGGAGTACCGCTTGTAGCTGTAGCACAGACTGTCAGACTCCCTGGTTTCAATCAATGAGAAACCGGAGCAGAAGAAGAAGAGAAGACGACTGACATGCAAGACGCCTGCCATCCTTTTCTCGAACAAGCCATAATGACTCTTATTTTGGGTAGGACTGTAAGTACGTTGCAAGCCGCGTAGCCTAACCCGCTACACTGCCCACTCGTACTCGACTTGACGACGACCTTGTCGCGTCGGGACGCCATTGAATTATGCCGGCCATCGACGAGCGGACGACGAGGCGAGTCCTGGCACCGCGGAATAGAACAGCGGCCAAACCGTCGTCATTCCAGCAGCACGAGAGCGTCGTTCAGCGGATTATGACCACCAGTCGAAACACGCAGGCACGACCCGCACCGTCGGTGGTGACCATCGACAGGTCTTCAACGGAGGCTGAGCAACAGTCCGCCGACGTGCAACTGGCTGGTAAGGCCCGCAGCAGCCGTGCACGGCTCGAGCGCGCACTGGCCGTGTGCTCGTCCGACGATGCACCGACTGGCTCCGGCGCGGCCTGGACGAATTCGGAGCGAACGAGCAGTTACGCTCGTCAACCAGATTCCGGCGCTGGCCACAGAGCCCCCGCTCGTTCAACTTCAAGACATCACCATGCGGTAGGCGGCATGAGTCGTCACAGCAGCAGTAGCGGTGAAGGCAAACTCGCTACCGACCAAGCGCGAGGCAGACCGCGGCATGAGCTGGGAGCCATCTCCTCGGATCCACTACGAACACCGTCCATCACCAGCACTGCGAGGCAACGCGATAGGACTGCTAGAAATGGCCAGAGCAGTGTGCAGACAGCAACGAAACGCGAGCAAAGAGCCAAGAGCCAGAAGTGTCAAAACGCGACAAGCACTGGTGCTCTCCTACCCCGCATACGAATCGCCTGTGCTTTGACCAATGGCACAGACGACGAGCAGCAGAATACATTAGGTAGAGCACCAAGCCACGGGTTCCACCAAGCACTGACAAGTCAGCCGATGGCGCTGTTGAACGACCCTGCCGCGGCTTCACTGAACGGCGAAAGCACCACCTTGGCCAGGGGAGCAAACGCTGGCGAGGACGGTGGACGGCACGATGAAGCTCCTCTACTCGGCCCCGCATCCCGGCTGAACCTGTGTGCAATCCGTGAGGGCGTTGCGAGCGTGGCCTCATCCTACGGTGCCGACATCGAGAGTGCGTTGTCAGGACACGAGAGTCCGTGTGCAACGGCAACACAAACGCAAGTCAAGCCGGCGGCGACGAAATCATCGTCCACCGGCGAGAACCTCACCTTCCCGAAATTGGGACGGTCGCCGAAAACGACGCCCGGCGGACCGAGGATGACGAGCATTGTGGCGGCGCGGCGCAACATGAGGCCGCTGCGGAATCGGACACGTGATCGCACGCGCACGCAGCCGACATCGGGGCTTTCGACCGTGGCCGGGGAGCATGCTGCATCTGACCGCAGCGTTCTCTTGTCCAAGACGTTTCCCGGCGGATTCGTCAGCCTTCCCGTCGGCGTCGGCTGGGCCGGGGATGGCCCAGGTCCGGGTGTGCAACGCCCGGGTCGCAATGCAGCTGACATACCCATGCAGGGCACGTCCACAGGACTTCGCTTATCTGGCCATGGCATGCCATCGGGGGAGTCATGGTCTACATACCGTAACTTCACTACAGCAGCAGCAGCAGCGCCTGCACAAACAGTATCACCAGGTGCAAGGCAGGTGTCCTCTCCACACAGAGCGAAAGCCTGGGCGGGGATTCCCCATCCCCAGTCGTCGCTTGTACCGTCATGCGAGACCGACCCAGCCAGGAGAGTGCGTCGGCAATTCTCCCAGCCGAGCCCCGTGGCAACCACGAGACGCCATCACCACTCCCAGGTAAAACTGTCTCCGCTGGGCAAGACGGTTGCCATGGTCGCGGCAGGTCAAACAGCGCATCGCCGATCGGGCGGAAGTGGCTCAACAGCTTCACCTGCGAACGCGGCAGCAAAGACTGCTCACCAGCCAGTGGTCATATACAGCACGACGGTGCAGAGTCGTCATGTGGTCGCCGACTCTGCAGACATCCTGGCCAGAGCTAGCAGCCGCCGTGCAAGCTCAAGCACTGACGTCGTCGTTCAGAGAACGCCCGGCAAGAAACCCAGCTCGGCGAGCCACAACGCTGCCGCGTCGGAACTGAGTCGCGATCAATGCTGGGCAGCGACGGCGGCGGGTGCATCGCCAACGGCCGCTGGTCATGTTAAGTCTCCGCTGCCGCTCACTCCAGAATGCACTGCTAGTGCCGCTCTAGATTACAGCAAGCCAGCGGAGCCATCCTCTTCGACGAATGGACGCACGAAGCGGCTGGTAGTCTTCAAGGGAGTTATGGGTAAGATTGCACTTGTTTTTTTTGTTTTTGTTTTTGGTTTATTTTAGTTCTTCGCCTCGACAGTACACTGTACAGTAAAGCCTGTCAAGGCGACCACTCGGATAAGGCGACCACCTGTCCCGGAAGACCACTGCAACCAGGATCAAGGGATGCTATTTCCAGTCAATTGACCCTGGATAAGGGGACCACCTGGTAACAGAGACCAGATTTTGAAGGTCCCTTGAGCGGTCGTCTTAGGCTGCGTTTACACGACAACGCCGGGGGCGAGAGGCAACAAAATCCTTTCGGATCCATGGTTCATTTACACGGTACGCGGAGCAAAACGTAAAAGTTGTACACCAAAACGCAGGCCAAAGTGGAAGAATTTGAAAACGGAAATGTTCTGCCGGATAAATTTGGGTGTGTAAACAGTCGAAACGGTGGCTGACCTCGTTTTCCGTCACGTTTGTTCCGTTTTCGGCCGTTCACACGGATCCGACAATCCAAAAAATTGTTTTACAATTTTCGTAATGTGACGTGTGTTGTCGTGTGGCCTGTTTTCAACCATTACTTGGATGTCACTGGTGCTTCCACGACAGCACTTGGCACATGACACACTTTGGCAGATCCTTTGCTCTCGTGTAGACGCTTGAAAACGATACAAACCGAGACCGCCTCGGATCGGCTTTGATCGTGTAAACGTACGAAAACGAAAAAAGAAATGCGGGACTGAAAACGGAAAACTGGCCGTGCGTTGTTGTGGAAACGCAGCCTTAGACAGATTTCACCGTACAACTAAAGTGTTACTTCAAAGAGGGTCGAAAAGGAAACAAAATAGCCGAGGGTCATCAGAAAGGGAGTGGGACAGAAAATATTCACAGAAGATTAATGCCTGTTTTTGGTTCATTAGCTATAGGCGTGGGTCCCCATCTATCGCGTGACCATTTCCGGCAGCCATGTTGGTTTCAACGCCACACAACCCCTGCATCTATGGGTCACATGATGTCAGCCGTGTAGGTTCCATTGGCCACATGCCATGATCAATTTCTACACGAAAATTTAGTCGCATGACAAAGATGTGGGGCATTTACTCTTGACTCTTGACATAACAAGTCATGCTCTTCAGCTGAACGTACATGCACCAGACCGGTACCATTCACAAGCATGCACAGCAAGAGATGAGAGCTATGATATTTGATGCAGGCATGTAAGTGCTGCTGAATGAAATCCAGCCGCGTCACTCGAGTACGCGTCGGGCGTTCCGCAGCCCCAGACCTGCGAGCACTGGGGTGCGGTATGATGCAAGGCGCAAACTTGTGAGTGACACTACTGGATTTCATTGAGCAGGACTCTAGATGAGCTGAACGCCACGAGCAAACTAATTTTTCAAGGTTTAGCTGCATGAGCCTGTCTCCGTGGAGACCAGTTGAGGGAGATCCCCGGGTATGTGAGGTTGCGATAAGAGAGGTTCCATCGTGCTAGCACTTTGTCTCTGACCAGGCTGTGAGTGTGAATGCGTGCACATACTGATGTGTGCATATGTGTGTGTGTCCACGTGTGCATGCATGTGTAAATGAGCGTATGCGGGTGTCCATATGTGTGTCCGTGTTCACGTGTGCATTCGTGTGTTCATATGTGCATGTGTGTGTGTGTGTGTGTGTGTGTGTGTGTGTCGAAGTGTGCACGTCCATGTGTGCATACGTGCATCCATGTGTTCGCAGTCATGTGTTGTGCATGCCGCGTGCATCCATCTGCTTGTTACCATGCTGGGTCTGTGTGAGACTGTCGTTCAGCTGTCTGCCCGCCAAACTTGTTTAGAATTTGGCCATCTTTTGTCTTGTATTCTGTACGTGGCAGTGGTCACATCTTTCATGATTCACGTTCATGTGGTGGTGAACGTTATACTCTAATTTCAAAAAATTTCGGTGCTCAATATTTTCGGTATGAGGGCAACAGGCTAGGTTAGGTGAACTGAAATTTTCGGTACAGAGAAGCAGTTCCCTATTGGATTATGTGTGTTAGTGTTTGTTCGGTGTATTGAAAATTTAGGTATGAAACAGACGCACCGAAAGTACCGAAAATAAAAGTACACCGAAAATTTGTGAAATTACAGTAATAATAATAATAATAATAATAATAATGACAGTTCGCATTTCACTCATTGCATGAGGTCAACGCATCTGTTAACAATTTCGAGCCAAGCAGCTCTATCAGAAGCAGATTGCACAGCATCCAGAAGCGACAGATTAATGCATTGTAAGTCTTTCTTGACAACGTCGATCCATCTCAGACGTGGCCGTCCTCGGGGTCGTCGTATGTCTGTTGTGTTGATCGACATTAGGAGGGCTTGGAAAGAGGACGATTCTTCGCCTTCCCTCACTACATGGCCGAACCACAGCAGTCTCCGTTGCCTGCAGACTTGGGATAGTGGGGTCTGCTCGGTTCTGGCATACAGCGCTGTGTTCGAGATTCGTTGTGGGTACGTGATACCAATGATGGTACGTAGTTTCTTCCGGTGCCATACATTGACGACGTCGGTTAATGTTTGCGATAAGGTCCAAAGCGCACAATTATACAGCAAGACAGGCAATATCAGGCAGGAAAACATACACAGCCTGGAATTCAGGTTGTGGCGTTTCCATGGAATGCCTGCAAATGCCCGATTTGCAGCAGACACTCTGGCTGCTATGCTAATTACAGTAATGTGCAAGCCATATTATATAATTATGGCTTTGCTCTGATTAAGTTGAGGGCAAAATTAATAGTTACTGTAGAGGCAGAACATTTCGTCGGTCAATAATTTCGTCCAACTCCAAAGAAAATGAGTTCGTCCGGTTGAAAATTTCGTCCATGGATCATAAGAGTGTATAGAAAAGCTGGACAAATCGATATTCGTCCTACATTTAATTAAGTCCAAAAGCTCCTTGGGTTGATAAAGTACATGTACTGCCCATTCTACTTGCCAGTGTGTCTTGTGGCTGCTCCCGTAAAAAGGAATTTTGTTAAATTCGCATGACTTCACCATTTCGGTTGCCTTGTGTCATATTGCTATGTATCTCTGTGCAGGGAAATCCCCTTTCTCCAAGCATCACCATCACAGTCGAGGTAACCACCACCATCATCATCGGCGTAGCCACGGCGACACCAGCAGAGTGCGCATGCTCGAGCTGGTGGACATCGACCCGGGTTTCGCGGCGAGCGACGAGGGAGATCCGATCGGTAACCAAGGCGACGAGATGCCGTCCCCACCTCGCCCGCATGCAGTGCACCGTACTGCCGACGATGACAACTCTGATGGTGAGTTGGCACCAGGCACACCGAGAGCTCTGGTCTTGCGCGAGGGGGCGTCAGTGCGGAGACGTCTGTTTCGCCAACTATCAACGTCCTCCATGCCGGCCAGTAGCGGGGCTGAGTTGGAGGTAAGTAGTCTGCTGGTGTTTCTTACACGACGGCTCTTTCCCATGTACTGTCCTGCTAAATGAAATCCAGTCGTGTGAGACGGGTTTGCATATTGCACCATTTCGTAGCCCAGTGTTCGTTCGCAGGTCTAGGGCTGCGCAACGCCCGGCTTGACTGGTCCGACTGGATTGCATTGAGGAGCTATGTACTTACAGGCAGCAGCAAATTTCATACACACCTGGGTGATTACGGAAGTACCGTAAATACCTGCCCTAGCCGCAGGACTCCCTGGGTGCAGCGGAAACTGTCCTCATCTGACAGGATTCCGCAGTACCAAGGGATGCATGTTCGATCCACAGGTTTGACTGTAGGTGAAATTACTTGAATTTACATTTGCATCAGGGATTTATTGCAACTAAGGAGACGACAGGGTACCGTAGGTCCCCAAAACGACGTGGGTTTTGATCCCGAATTGGGAAGTTCTACGTGATCTGTGGTCTGTGCAACTCGAGATCATGGGCTTCCCCTGTTGACCCCAACCATGGTCCAGACCAGCAGTTCTATATGCGGGCATGCATAAATCGACCCTTCCCGAGAGGGGTGATTGTCCATTATTTTGTTTTGCACTGCATACTGTGTACAGGTAGAGGTCTGGATGCTGCATGCCAACTAGAGATTAGTGAAACCTGTAACTAAAGACCACTTTGACTAGCGACCAGCCTGGTACTACAGACCACTTTGCCAGGCAGGGACGGTCTCACATTCATATATTATTATGGTTGTGCGGTGCAAACCTCTAACTAAGGACCACCTGCCACGAAAGACCACTTTCTACTGGTCACAATGGGTGGTAGTTAGTCGCAGGTGTTACTGCGGTCTTTAAGTGGACCATCCTGCTTGTCATGTGTCTCACCGATGTATCGATGTACCAGGGAATACGAATGAGCTGCCGTTGTTTGATTTTTCCGCCTCGCGTTGGGGCAGGCTGAAATCCTCGGCGTCCGATCTGTCGCATCATTCACGGCGGTGAGGCCATTGCGAGTTTGTGTGCAGACTACGTGTACAAATGAAGATAAAAATCCATGCAGAATCCCAAGACGAATGCACAAAACACACGAACGTGTTACTGCAGGGGCGACGGACACCCTTCATTCGATACGGTGTTGGCCGTACCTATTTTTTTTGCCACAGGTACCCCACCGTGAATTAATAGAATGCAACGGCTTGTATAACGAGAGGTTCCAGGCTGTCCAAGAGAGTGCTCGATACCGAAAGGCAGGGCTAGTTCAAACAATAATAAGAGGATTCAAAAAGTGTTTTTACCCCGAGTTTCACCGACTAAGCGACCATCTGTTCTCTGATGATCGCTCTGTGTGTGAAACTCGGAGCAAAAACACGTTTCATCCTCTTCTTATTGTTTGAATGCAACGACTTTTAACTCCGCCACATGCACTTTCTGCCAGCCTCATTTACGCCAGCAACACCACTCCAAATCGTGGTAGATACTGAATTTTCATCCAAAAGCCCAAAGCTGCTGCTGCTCACCTTCCTATTGGCAGGTGTTTACCCTGTTTAAAATGGACATTTCGACACCCTTGTACTGTTCCTATTGTTATAGCCTATCCTCGATTAACTGCTCCCTCTACATAAAGTTGTCATTTCATTCTTCTCGCAGGAGAAAAGTACAAAATACAAATATTAGAGGATTTCCCAAAGAAAAGAAAACGGGCCAAGAAGGAACTAGAAGTTACGCTATAATGTCCACTTACACCGCCAGGTACTTAACAATCAGTTCATGCATTTCCCTCCTGAGACATAGTCTAAATTGAAGGGAGTTCCATTATAATGGGAGGCTGTAGGGCGGAGCTAGTAAACACTGGATGACTACGAACAGCAGCTATCATGTGGGCTGAATGTTCTTGTTCGTACCGTTATGGCAATGTTTTCCAGGTTCGCACAGGAGACCGCAGCAGTAGCAGCATGTCCAGCAGCGACGGCGGCGACGGTGGCGGCGAACGCGGACACCATCAACGGCATCATCGCCGTGTGCCGTCGAGGCCTGGCGGCGTCCAGCAGCCCGGCAGCAAGCTGTGCAGGCGCCGCAAGGCCGAGCGCTCTGTGCAGGTGACTACAGCAGCTACAGCAGACTGCACAGCCGGCAAGCGTCACAGGGCAATTACAGCACATACGCTGGATTCAGGTATGTTTCTACCGGCGTGTACTGCTCACACTTTGAAGTACAGTGGTCCCTCTATAATCCGGCACCATCTGTGCTATGGAAATTCTGCTGGATAAGGGAGGGTGCTGGGTTAGGGAGGGTGTTGGGTTAGGGAGGGTGTTGGGTTAGGGAGGGTGCTGGATTAGGGAGGGTGCTGGGTTAGGGAGGGTGTTGGGTTAGGGAGAGTGCTGGATTAGGGAGGGTGTTGGGTTAGGGAGGGTGCTGGGTTAGGGAGGGTGCTGGGTTAGGGAGGGTGCTGGATTAGGGAGGGTGCTGGATTAGGGAGGGTGCTGGATTAGGGAGGGTGCTGGGTTAGGGAGGGTGCTGGATCAGGGAGGGTGTTGGGTTAGGGAGGGTGTTGGGTTAGGGAGGGTGTTGGGTTAGGGAGGGTGCTGGATTAGGGAGGGTGCTGGATTAGGGAGGGTGCTGGATTAGGGAGGGTGCTGGATTAGGGAGGGTGCTGGGTTAGGGAGGGTGCTGGGTTAGGGAGGGTGCTGGGTTAGGGAGGGTGCTGGGTTAGGGAGGGTGCTGGATTAGGGAGGGTGCTGGATTAGGGAGGGTGCTGGATTAGGGAGGGTGTTGGGTTAGGGAGGGTGTTGGGTTAGGGAGGGTGTTGGGTTAGGGAGGGTGCTGGATTAGGGAGGGTGCTGGATTAGGGAGGGTGCTGGGTTAGGGAGGGTGCTGGGTTAGGGAGGGTGCTGGATTAGGGAGGGTGTTGGGTGAGGGAGGGTGTTGGGTTAGGGAGGGTGTTGGGTTAGGGAGGGTGTTGGGTTAGGGAGGGTGCTGGATTAGGGAGGGTGCTGGGTTAGGGAGGGTGTTGGGTTAGGGAGAGTGCTGGATTAGGGAGGGTGTTGGGTTAGGGAGGGTGCTGGGTTAGGGAGGGTGCTGGATTAGGGAGGGTGCTGGATTAGGGAGGGTGCTGGATTAGGGAGGGTGTTGGGTTAGGGAGGGTGCTGGATCAGGGAGGGTGTTGGGTCAGGGAGGGTGTTGGGTTAGGGAGGGTGTTGGGTTAGGGAGGGTGTTGGGTTAGGGAGGGTGCTGGATTAGGGAGGGTGCTGGATTAGGGAGGGTGCTGGATTAGGGAGGGTGCTGGATTAGGGAGGGTGCTGGATTAGGGAGGGTGTTGGGTTAGGGAGGGTGTTGGGTTAGGGAGGGTGTTGGGTTAGGGAGGGTGCTGGATTAGGGAGGGTGCTGGATTAGGGAGGGTGCTGGATTAGGGAGGGTGCTGGGTTAGGGAGGGTGCTGGGTTAGGGAGGGTGTTGGGGTAGGGAGGGTGCTGGGTTAGGGAGGGTGCTGGGTTAGGGAGGGTGCTGGGTTAGGGAGGGTGCTGGATTAGGGAGGGTGTTGGGTTAGGGAGGGTGTTGGGTTAGGGAGGGTGTTGGGTTAGGGAGGGTACTGGATTAGGGAGGGTGCTGGATTAGGGAGGGTGCTGGATTAGGGAGGGTGCTGGATTAGGGAGGGTGCTGGGTTAGGGAGGGTGCTGGGTTAGGGAGGGTGCTGGGTTAGGGAGGGTGCTGGGTTAGGGAGGGTGCTGGGTTAGGGAGGGTGCTGGATTAGGGAGGGTGTTGGGTTAGGGAGGGTGTTGGGTTAGGGAGGGTGTTGGGTTAGGGAGGGTGTTGGGTTAGGGAGGGTGCTGGATTAGGGAGGGTGCTGGATTAGGGAGGGTGCTGGATTAGGGAGGGTGCTGGATTAGGGAGGGTGCTGGATTAGGGAGGGTGCTGGGTTAGGGAGGGTGCTGGGTTAGGGAGGGTGCTGGATTAGGGAGGGTGCTGGGTTAGGGAGGGTGCTGGGTTAGGGAGGGTGCTGGATTAGAAATCTGATTTACTACTTGAGTGTGCATGAAAACGTGACATTTTGGAAACTGATACAGTGCTGGTTTAAAATTATGTGCTGGAGGAATGACTGTGCAGTGAAAACCTGGCCTAACCACACGCCCTTGGTGTAGCGGAAACTGTCCTGGTACAGGGTCACAGGCAGGGGGGGGGGGTGCTTTGGGTGCTAAAGTACCCGCCTCAAAATTTCGATCTTGGTTCGCAGCTATTTCAAGAGAGACCATAATATGCGGACCGCTGATCCCATGTGCAACTCTGCACATCCCACACTGTGGCAATCCCTATTCCGACCAGGGAGTAGTAGGTATGGTACTACTCCCTCGTTCAGACCTACATGTTTTTAACATCTGTAACCAATCTACTGTCGTGGACGTGGAAATCCAGTCTCACGTCTGGCGGCCCCAAGGCGCTGGCCATGCAGCCATGGATAAGCGGGACCCACATGCATCTATGCGCTGCAGCGCACTGGTCGCATCGAATCAACACGTGCACTGCACGCAGCGCTCTGTGCGTGCTGAGGGCGCCGGCCCCGGTCAATCGACTGGATTTCCATGTCCGCTACAGTACATGTTCCTAATTGCAGTTGACTCTTTTGTCTCATGATTGGCCAGTTTGCAGTGAAATTTCTAGTCAAGGGCAACTCTGCTTCGTACCTGCCGTTCTGCAGCATCACGTCAGACCTCAGCAGACTCAGGCCATGATTTGCATCGCACTCCACATGTTTTGTTAGAAGCAAAGAATCATACAAACACGCTATGGGTAGAAGTAGCAACACGGTCGTCCATGGAAAACACCCGCCAGAGTTACACATAGCAGTTTGTTCATGCTATGTTCCGTGTAATGTAGCTCTGGCTGTTGAGTTGTCGCGTTGGAGGTTGACGAAAAGCAAAGAAGTTTCTTTCAAGTGTTGCAAGTGTGGGTACAGCAGCAGAAGAGCGAAAGTAACGTTGAAGTGCGGTTTTCGGTTTTCGTGAGAATTATAGTGTACGTTTGATCAAGGATGCCTGCACTATCTAACACGACGAAGAGACAAAGAATTGAGAAATCTGACTTATTTTCGATGGAGAGTGTGATAATTCTGGAGAAAGCAGCATCTAGGACATAGCATATCATTAGTTGGTAAATATACCACGTTACTCCTCCAATGTAGAGGCAATGGGGAACAGTGGGGGTCATGGGTGCAAACACATGAAGTGGGAACCTATGAAAAAAGTCCCTCAAAGAATTCCCTCGTACAAGCCCAGTCGCGGAGCCCTCTCGTGGTGGTTATGTCCCTCTGCTTGCTTTTGTACTCGGCTGAGCCATATAACACCTCAGCTCTTGTTGGCCAAATAGTTTCGAAATGGTGAGCTGCGGTTGCAGCTTTCGGAATTTAGTGGATGTGTCGTACACGCACGCACGCATGCATGTGCGGCGCATTTGTGCATAGATGTGTGGGCTCATGCGTGTGCTCGTGAGAGATGTGCATGCATGTGTGGTGTGTGCGCAAAGATGGGTAGCCATCAGCAAGCCAAGCAGAGAAAATTCTAAGCGTGTGTGTGTGTGCGTATATGCGTGTGAGTGTGTGTGTGTGGGTGCGTGCGTGTTCGTGTGCATGTGTGCGTGTGTATGCATGCACGTGCGGCATTTGTGCGTAGATGTGTGGGCTCTTCTCTGCTTCTCCTTTGCTTGCTGACGGCTACACGCATTGCGCATTTTGTGCATAGATGTGTGGGCTCATGTGTGTGTGTGCCATGTGCAATGTGCGTGCATGTGTGGTGTGTGCACAAAGAAGTATAGCCATCAGCAAGCCAAGGAGAAGGAGAGAAAATTCTAAGTCCGCAAGAAGAAGCAGAGAATATTCTTAGACCGACCATCCCAAACCCCGACCACCATCCCCTCCTGGAATGATTACTTTTATAGCCTATCCTGGCTCTGAACTTCACACCTCCCGGTTGCCCTCAGCCAATCAGAGTTCAGAAAGTGTTTGTTGATGAGAGCCATCAGTAAGCGAAGAAGAGGCAGAGAAAATTCATGCATGTGTGCGTGTGTGGTGTGGGGTGTGCGTGCATGTGTGGTGTGTGTGCTCACACATGTGCTTACCATGCAATAATTTCTAGATGGTGTGTCACCCGCCGGGAGTGTGACCTCATGGTCAGCTGGTGACCGTCTGTCGGACTGGCCCAGGAGTGACGATGACTCAGATCGGCTGTCGGCACGCGTGCGCTAGCATCCATTATCATCATTGTGTCAACCGGAACCAGATTGTATTTTCTGACCAAAATATGGCTGAGATTATGTCACAGGCGGTACAAATGTTCAAAGCAGCATGACCCCTGGGAGGACTGATTCAGTTGCCAAGAAATGCAGCCATCGGCAAGCCAAAAAGAAGCGGAGAAAGAGTGACGATGACTCAGATCGGCTATCGGCACGCCTGCGCTAGCATACGTTATCATCGTTGTGTCAACCGGAACCAGAGTGCAGGCTCATTGTATTTTCTGACCAAAATATGGCTGAGATCATGTCACAGGCGGACTGGGAGGACTGATTCAGTCGCCAAGAAATGCAGCCATCAGCAGAGAATTTCTAAAATTCTAGCCATCCCAAACCCTGACTACCACCCCCTCCTGAATGATTACTCCGGAATGATTACTTTTATAGCCTATCCTCTCTGAACTTCACACCTGAAATGCAATCGGTCAACCGCCCTCAGCCTACAAAGTTCAGCAGCTGGTGGCTTTTGTTGTAGGAGAAACAGCCCGGAAAATTCTAGCGGAGAAGAACATCGAAAATTCTTAAATCTGGGTTTGGAAATTTTATTTTTCATTGCTATCAGGTTCTGCCTCATGTCCTCTGTGCTGCGCTGATGCGTCCATAAAGGACGAAACAGTTCTGGCCGCAGATTGAGTAAAATTCTTTTTTCAATATTACTCTTCTTGCTTACCATATACGGCGCATAATTGCGTACCGGTTACCGCACCTCTGCATCTTTCTTTTACTTTTTAGCACTGCTCTATCAGTATGTGATCATATATCATCATTATGATCCCATTACTATGACATCATGTCATCATTATGATCCCGATATGATGACATCATCATATCCCGGCAATGTGTGGAGATAATTATTGCTGAGTAGTTCTCCGCTGCCATGTGTGGAGATAATTATTGTTGAGTAGTTCTCCGCTGCCTTGAGCTGTTATATGTGGAGATCATTATTGTTGAGTAGTTCTCCCCGGCCTTGAGCTGTTCTTGTTGCTAGCGAAGAAATTTACTTGAATGATAATTATATTCTCGACCTCTGCTGCCATTATTCGAACGGCGTGCATATATAACGAGTTACTAAAATTGACTGGTTTACGTGTACCGAATGTGACGATTCTCACTCATTCTCAACGCTCCATAGCAACAGTATTGTATCGATTTCTGAATAAAAATTTCTATTTTAACGACAGATTTCTTCTCGTTAGAATTATCACTTCGTTGCAAATATGGCTTTTACAGTACATTAGACACCCTTAGCAAACAACGGTAACGCTATTTTTTACGGTACTCGTACCTTGATCACCCAAATAGCGTTGAAGCTGCAGCGTATAAACGTTATGGGGGCTGATTTATCGTTGTGACCAACGGTACGTGTTTTGGCCAAATATTGCATAGTCCGTACGCATTTCACATAGTATCGCGTATATGGTGACCAAAATGGTTGTACCGCGCGAAATCAAAGCCATTCTCTTGGCAACAGCGTACTAAAAATAGCGTGCATCTTGCTAAAGGTCGAACCACAATAACGGTATTTTTCCCCCTTACGATAATACCGTTACAACATAACGTTTTTTGCTAAGGGTGTCTAATACGACACTACCGTGACTATTTTCCAGTGAATCATCATTCTGTATATGCAATTACGGGATGATTTTAGAGCAAACGTAAATCCCGAGCTCTGCTGAAAGTGAATTCGCACTTATCGCTCAATGAAGATTTACCGGTATCACTTTTCACTGCAGGATCTGGCAAGCAAACGTACACCGACATACAGCACATCGCATGTCATAGACTCCAACCAGCACCAATCAATCGACTAGGTAGCATGGTTATTAGAGGCCCAAGGCTCAGTTAGGAGTGGGAAGTGTGAACTTGAGAAGGGACCATTTTGAATTTTGATATTCGAGATTCCATGAACTCAACAAGTTGGATAGTCAACATAACAAATGAGGCAATGACTGTTGGCGGGTCTCTAGAAATGCATTTGTAATGTAGCAAGTTGTCATCATGTTTTCAAACTTTAAAAAGTTTGAAAACATGATGACAACTTGCTACATTACACGAGGGAGACATGGCTGCAGCAAATTAGATTACCACTTTGTTGGTGAGACTGATCTACTCACCTCCCACCGCTTTAGGAACTGCTTCTGCACCTTGACCCTTGAGGGTGGTGATGTCCCCCCCCCCCCCCCCAACCCGTGAAAAAGTGCCATTCAACGAAAGTGCAGTTGACAGTACTACAGTCCATTTCAAAACTATAGACGCGTACCTAGGCAAAAAACCGTTATGCCAGCATCTATACCACATAAAATCTGTGATCACTTTGTGCATAAATGTTTCCAAATTGGGCGTCTGTTATCCAATCCTTTAGAAACTATATGAGAGTAATTGTGGAGCGATCCCGAGCAATATTCCGAAAACTATTCTCAAAACGTTCCAGCCAAATTTGAAATATTTCAAAAACCCTACCCGTCTATAGTTTTGAAATGCACTGTAGAGGGTTCATAAAGGCACATTTGTCTGGGGTGAGGTCACGTGTTCGCCCCGTACGTTGCATTCCACATTGCAAGACAGTTGTTTTGAAAATGGAAAAATGGGTTACGGGGTAACTGCCCCCCCCCCCCCTTACTATTTTTACCTGGCTACTAGAACCGTGCCATATGTGGGGTACGTCTCACCAGAGTTCCACTGTATTATAAATTTTGTACAAATTCAGGGCCCAAAGCGAGCCAGTGACGATGTCAGCCACCCAGTAAGTACAGTGAACCCTGTTGCTAATCACGGTGGTCTTTAATTACAGGTTCTACTGTATATAGATCTACATGTGTACAACGGGAGGATTCTTACCGTTGGATGCCCATTGCTCCGTGCAATGAACTGTCTGAGGCAGACAAGGACAGGTGACTTCTGCGTGTTTGCTTCTCAGCATACTGATCTGGTTCCTGTTAGCTGGCTTCATCAGCTGCTGTTCAGGACACTCTTGCGCCTTTTGTCCGCCACGTACAGTGCAGGGGGCGGTAGAATGGACGCTTGGAAGAGCGTGTCCACCAGGCGCGATATCGATGATCTCCACATTTAGGCAGGTACTCTCTCTCTCCTACACTGTATACATGTACATACGGTGATGGCCGGTGTGTGAAATCCAACGCAGATCCGCATTCACTGTAGAGACCGGTGTTCATAGTGCTAGGGTCGACCGGCCACCAAGGTATAGTGCTTGTGGGAGTCGGATTTTACTTGCCCTCACTGCACTACGGTCTTGTTGCTGCCTGTGTTGCATCTGTTGACACTGCCACGGGGTGGGACTGGAGTGGGATTGCCAACCTGCCGGGCCGTCTACGACCGACCGTCGATTGTTTCCCCGTCAATTAGTGACTGCATGCACTCCACTGCACTCCACTGCACTCCACTGCACTCCACTGCACTCCACTGTACGAAGACTATACTATAGTAGTACTGTCGGGTACCAAAGCCTTGAATAGCAGATTAGAACTGCACCAAGCACAGCATACCTATGTACACGGTGACTCGACTGTGTCATAGACTGTTGTGCTTGAAAATAAGAACGGTCTAGGCTACGAGACTGACGGCCCCAGTTCTTCCGCGTCCGACACTCGACAGTGCTAGTTCCGGCAGGCATAACAAAGCCAAAGGCTCCATAGAAGGGTGGCTGGAACACAGGTCCGTTCTCGATCGGTAGACTGCATTCTCTGTACTACTCCCGCTAAGCTCCCCGGCGTTGTTGGTGCTCGTGTCGCGACCTGGTACCGGAAACCAGACGGTAAACTTTCCACAAAAATGTGTTCAGAGCAGAGTTCTTGGTTCTTGGCTAGCGGTGACAAAGCCGCCTGCCTTCAGTGGCAACGCGTCTAGCGAGGCTCTCAGTCGCTGTAGATTTTCTTCAAGGGATGTCGAGGTTCGAATCACGCTCAGAAGTATTCCGCTTGAGCGTCTTCTTGCGAGGGGTCAGTGCACACAGCCACTGCCTCGACAGCTCGTGGTGAGAGCGTCTCGAAACCTTCAAAATGCAGCTCCTTCAGTTCTGGACTTGTACTTGTAGGCAAAGCCGTTGCCACGAACTCGCCCGTCCAGTCGTTCGCCGTCTGTACAATCGTAACCCGTTGGGGCTGTTCTCTCACGAGCTTGTTATCTCCCGCTGTATCTCGGTATCGTCGCAACGGAACTACCAGGGCTGCAGGCGCTGCTCCTTGCATCGAGCGACCTCCGCACTACCCGTTAGCACAACATCCCACCGCGGCCACCAAATGCAAGCTACATCGTGTAGCGACACCACGCATACTACCACACGGGCGTACAGCACATGGCATAGACTCCGCGACCTGCACCAAGGAAGCAACGGACTGCAGCAGGAAACAATGATTATTTTGGTACTTTGGAGCCTCAACCTCTTTGCTGTCCAGCTGGCCCTTGCGGCAGTCGTCGTTGGACCGACGTAAAACCCTAAAAGGCTCAAGACTGAAAAGTGGAACAAGAACAGTTCGATATCCAAGAGGACGAGGCACTCTATCGCTCATGTTAGTTTGAGCGCCAGCGTCACAAATGACCCAATGAGCAGGCGAGAAGAAAAACACAAGCGAAACTTAGGAAGAATGAAGTGTGAAAGCATGAAAGCTCACCCCACAGTCCTTGCTACGCACTCGAAGCGGAGTGTATGCGCGCGCGATTATCAGAGGTGATGCGATTAGATGACCAGTAATAAATATATATCTACATTGTACTTGTAGACTCGATGAGTAGAGCTACGAGGTGTGCTCATTTTGAGATGCCAATCATGCCATAGATTACATGACATTGTAATTGTAGTGGCTAAGCCATGCGCCACGGCGCCCCCGATGCGCCAGAGCAAACATAGAAAACTACCTGATGCAGTGATGGTATAACAGTTCGACTCGGGTGGATCGCCAGTTAGGTGTAGAACGTCAGCACTGTTGAACGTTGTTCAGTGTCGTGCAATGATTACGACCGTTATCGCATGAGCTGAATGTAAAGTAAAACTGGTGGTGCTTATAATAATACTATTAATATTATTATGATTTCATAACAGTTACTATTTTCTATCAATGTAGGGTTGTTCGCCACTACCGGTAGTTGCACTCACTAGCTATTGGTGGATAATGCTCGAAACGTTGCAGATTCTGCTCGAAAACTATTAAAAGAGCAGTGAAATTGGCAGAACCGTGCAAACCTTTTTGGAGGGCAATTCCTCGAATTCTGTTCCTCGCCTTATCCACATACCAAACATGCATGAAACATACCGTATTTCCCCGAATAGGTCGCACTCGGTTATAAGTCGCACCCCCATTTCCAGGTTTGAGCAATACTGTTTTGATAATATTGACGTCAGTAGTAAATCATGCTCGATTGTAAGTCGCACCCCCTTTTTCACCCTTGTTTTTTAGTGTCAAAGGTGCGACCTATAATCGGGAAAATACGGTACCAGAAAAGGTATCAAATTCTTTCAATTGTTCTGCAGGCATAGCCGCCAAGGGCTACAACTCGCTATAGATTTAACAGGTAGCGCCTGGCAGCGAAAGTGAAGTGGTAAAACGCGCAACGAATTCACCCAGCAAAAGGTCGGTGGTTTGGGGATCCGGGAGGAGGCGGGGGGGGGGGGGGGGAGGTGCGAAATCCCGTGAGCTCTCACCGCACAAGTTAGTTTCCAATCAGTCCTCATATCCGACGGCTTGTCGAGTTGTGAATCTGTTTCCTACCACCCGTACTTGTTGTACAGCTGTGCGCGTGCGCGCGTGTGTGTTTTGTATACTGTGTGCGAACTGCGGCAATTTGTGGACGCCAAGGGCAGGGGCCCCAAGCAGGGAGTACTGATAATACCTGTCCATACACTGTTGATGCAGTAATGCTACATGTACTCTATATTAGTGCATGTGAGCTCGACGTTTTGTCGCCACCATGTTGATGTACCACCAGGGTATTTTACGACTCCCTAGTCGCCACCATATTTAGCAGCTTGTAAACACGCACCTGGCAAAATGGCGGTAAATACTAATTCCCGTATGTCACGTGATTGTCGCCTTGGAGTTGACCAATGACAGATCAAACAGCACGGGCTGGAAAGCGCGGTCCTGCCTGCTCAAAGGTGATGGAACTGGATCCACTGCCCGTCGTCAAGTGACGACGGGCAGGAACGGATTCCACTGCCCGTCGTCACTTGACGACGGGCAGGAACGGATCCCACTGCCCGGCATGCCCGTCGGCGTCGTCACTGGACTGACTCTCTACTTCATGGTTTTTCATTGGTTACTGGTAAAATAAAGAAAGCAGAAGAGCGACTGTTTGCAACCACAACTGTCATCATGGCGCTCCAACATTTGATCTGGAACTGGGAGAAAAGAAGCCCCTTTGTTGAACGATATTGGCGATGTGACTGAGCTCCTCCGAAAGGTTGAGGTTGAGACTGAAACTTTTATTGCAGAGTCGCTCGCGAAGGAGATCTTGGACGAGCCGGATGAGCCTCAACCAAAGCGCGCAATGCTCAGCAACCTGCAGGACCCGCGCAATTATTTGCCGAGGTTTCCGATCAAGACGTGGGAAGAATCCGTAGGAACAGAACAGCCAGAATGCCCGATGCCCAGTCGACAATGTCAATGGCCCCACGAGAAAAAAAAGCACTATGGACTACTACAAAAAACTGTACCAGAAAACAATCACAAAACACAATGCAGGTGTGTCTGTCATGTATCTCTTTATTTGGCTTGGGTGCACACGGGAAACACGTTCCAGTCACTCATACTCGGCCAGTACCGCTGTTCATCCAGCCCTTGCCGCTATCGCGGCGCGGGCTGGATTCCGCGGTACTGCCCTCATACTCGTGCAGGAACCTGTACATCCAGCACACACTTTCATCTGGACGTAGTGCTAGTTTCACACATCGATTGTGCTAGACAAGGTCACATTTGGAGGCTTTATGCTTTGTAGGGCAGTGCCGGTCTTCCCCACATGGGTCATTATGCTAGTTATTATGCTAGCATTATCCGCCGGTGCCTAGACCATTCCTACACAGGACACCACATGCACTCTCACACACCACACAAAACGAAACTACTTCCGTGCTCCGTCCAAAACAATCATATTTTACTAGCAATGTCGACAAAGGAGAAGCAACTTATAACAACGTGACAAGAGAATGAGCATGTCTATTACAATGCATTGCTAAATTGAAATGAAGAAAGTCGACTGGTGAACATGCATCGCAAAGTTGCCTATCTGGTATAGATCAGATTGTGTCTCGAACGCAAAGTTGCCTATCTGGTATAGATCAGATTGTGTCTCGAACGCAAAGTTGCTTATCTGGTATAGATCAGATTGTGTCTCGAACGCAAAGTTGCCTATCTGGTATAGATCAGATTGTGTCTCGAACGCAAAGTTGCCTATCTGGTATAGATCAGATTGTGTCTCGAACGCAAAGTTGCCTATCTGGTATAGATCAGATTGTGTCTCGAACGCAAAGTTGCCTATCTGGTATAGATCAGATTGTGTCTCGAACGCCTACACATACAATATATACAGTTACAGTCAACTTCGCTTATAACGACACTCGGCGGGGCATCAGAAAAGTGTCCTTATTCGCGAAGTGTCGTTATACCTGGATGGGACTTGTATTGGCTCTGGGCATGAAAATTATGTCGTTATTCGCGAATTGTCGTTATATCCGCAGTCGTTATTAGCGAATTGTCGTTATATCCGCAGTCGTTATTAGCGAATTGTCGTTATATCCGCAGTCGTTATTAGCCAAGTTGACTGTATATGTTCATGTACGGTACCTTGTACAACAGTTACTGTAGACTGTAGTAGTATTTGTATTTATGGATTCTCCACACACAGGCCTAAATCGAGGGAGTCTCCGTCAACAGCTTACCGGTATGAAGAAGAAGCTGAGGAGAAAAATAAAAATAGGAAACAGAATGATGGAAACAGAATGATGCGGGGTGGTACAATGTAGTAATACACTGTATCACACAATGCTCAATGACATCGCTACTCTACGTGGAATGAAACCAGAGGGCTCTTAACGGGTGATAGCAAAGTGTGTGCGGACAATTACAAGAGCGGTAAAACATTTTGGGCTGGATGCAGTACGAATGGCAGCCGGGAAGGAGTTCCTTATAATTATTATGGCAGTGGTGACAAAGAGAAAGGTGGCACGTGTGTGTGTGCTGGCTCTAGCAGGTGGGAGTAGATGTTGGGGGCGCCTGGCGCTGTTTGACACTGAGTAGCCTAGGTCCTCCAGGGTCGTCATCTGGCTATTGGTAAGGTGGTGGAGCTCAAGAAGGCACTGAATGTGTCTTCGCCATGTGAGGCTGGGCCACCGGAGGTACGCGAAAAGTGAGGCTTTCGGCTCCGTTTGAGGAGGGTACACGCCATACTGCCGCAGGATCACACGTGCCACTCTTGCCTGTAGCCGTTCAAGGGTAGTAGCCTGAGCACTGGAGAGTTGAAATTGCCAGAGGGATGAGGCGTATTCAACCACAGGTCGAACATATCCAGTGTACAAGCGGCTGGCTACGCGGCTTGGGTGATACGCTTGGTCATGTGGATCAGCAGGACCGCTAGCTCGCTGGCGAGATGTACACCAGGGAGTCATAAAACATTTACGACTCCCTGATGTACAATGTACATGGACCTCAAGTGAACTGACAGCAATGGGAACAAAATCTCAGCTGTATGTGAAAAAGGATCATTGTTCCGAATAAGAGCAATTACAATGTACCCTCAAAACTAGTCTAATCACTTTTGCCACTTGGTCAAGGCTGTTTTCGTTCAACGACAAGTCCAAAGCTACAGCGAATCAGCTAACTTCCGTACCGGCCAATAACGTTACGCAACAGTTACACTATCACAAAAATCCTATTAAAATATGAATAAATAATAAAAATAGCCTACGTGGAGATCAAAGTAGTGGTTGCGACTTCGGCGATAATTTGTAAGAAAGGGTTTGCTCCCCACACCGGAGCTCGCGCTATTCCGCCGACTTTACTTGACACTTGACTGACTCACGACTGCCATCCAGAGCACAGGAGAAGTCCATCGAACCTGTGTACACTGTGTATTGAGCAGGGAGTGGTGCTTTCTTGCAGGTTTGCCGAGTCGAAGGTTCGATGGACTTCTCCTGTGCTCTGGATGGCAGTCGTGAGTCAGTCAAGTGTCAAGTAAAGTCGGCGGAATAGCGCGAGCTCCGGTGTGGGGAGCAAACCCATTCCTACGTGGAGATAATAATTTTAATATAGCTGTGAATAGGATGAAGGCCGCAGACATCACGCAACTACGTTACTTGTTTGACATGTATTACTGTGTATTTTATAACAAAAAAATAATATTATTGAAAACCCAGAATCGATTTTCTTGTTCCTATCATCAGTGGGAAAAACGGAACTAAGGATACAACCAAAGAAACTGAAGTTAGGCCGATTCCACACTACGCCGAAAGTGGCTTTGCCTTGAAGGCATAAAGTGGCTTATAAAGTGAAGCTGCATACACCTACAAGTGTCGATCACGGGACTTTGCTTTGAAGGTTAGACTGTGAGGCTTTCCTGTGCTTGATCTAGCAACGGCGGTAGTGGAGAGGCTCTTTGTTGGGCCAAATCCTCGAATATCACCCATTTTCGCGTATTATTGAAAACCCAGAATCGATTTTCTCGTTCCTATCATCAGTGGAAAAACGGAACTAAGGATACAACCAAAGAAACTGAAGTTAAGTACTGTAAATAGAAAGGTGTTAGAAATAACATCATCGATACAGGTGCAATAAAACCACTAGAGGAAACGCAAAAAAGGTAACAAGATTACATAACCAAAGGCGAAAAGGCACTGAGCGAAGTGTCAACCTACGAATACAACTTCAGTGCAACAACGTGCTCTTTCTGCTTACACAAAACAGGCTTATGAATCCGTATACAAACTGCCTCAAGGACTTTCAACTGTTGGACATAACGCGCACGACACAGTACAGAAAAATGAGAGTCATCATACACACCAAGACAGTCAGGACGAGATAACAAGTGTAGATACACAGCTGACTTCTTACGATCAACACATTCATCCGCCTCATCTCGCTTCTTCCCACCCGACTCCTCCTCGTCCATCTCATCGTCCTCTTCCTCGTTCCGCTCGTCATCCTCACGATCATCATCACCACCATCATCTGCCTCGTCCTCTGTCTCCTCACCAACCGTTTCGTCATCCAATTCCCCTTCCATCCTCTGATCATCCGTCTCATCCTCCGTTTCAGTACAGACCACTTGTCTCCCATTTGCTAGCTGCTCGTCCCGTGAGCGGAGTTGTTCCTCCAGATCCGCTTCACTCACTGACTCATGATACTGCTCGACCCTCCTCCTGTTGGTACTGTCCACAACGCGCGGTCCTTGGCCGTTTCTGGCATAGATCTCTGTGGAGTAGTTTGCTGTTGCCCTCCGAGGTCTCTGGATTAATGTGGGCGGCGTGGCAATTCGTGTGAGAGTTGGTGATGCCAGCGCGAGTGTAGGTGGGTCCACCCCAGCCCCCGCCACAAGAAGAGCCGGTGGCGGTTCTGGTGGTGGCAAGGGCGACGGTGGTGCTGCTGGAGTTGGCAACTTGGGCAGCCTAGCTCTCCCACACGGCACTGCATTCTGTGTTGGCTCAGTCTTTACCACTGGCACAGGGGTGGGTTCTTGCGCGGTCGGCCACGCTTCGGCCGCTAGGATTTAGCTGCATCCGGTAGAATATGCAGCTGTACATGCTTTTTGATACGTGCGGTCAGGTGTTGAAGGGTCCTACCAACGTACCGGCTACCACAATTCCGGCACTCAAATTGGTAAACCAAATGGCTCAAAATGTCCAGGGATCGGCCCAGAACGGTAATTTCTGTTTTATCCGGGTTTACCTTCAGAGCCCATCCGTTGAGGACGTCACCGATAACCGGCTCCAGGTCACCCAACCAGCCAGACTCTGTGCTGATGAAATCCGCGTCGTCGGCGTACGCAATTTCAAATGGCAAGCCGAGATCCGATGATGGCCGAGCCCTGGCAGTAGCCGTGCTCCTTACATCCCGCAAAGCTGCCTCGAGATATACCACAAATAGAACAGGGGACAAGGAGTCGCCCTGGGGCGTTCCGATAGTGGTATCGGCGGATTCGGATGTTGCTGTGCCGATGCGTACACAGAAGGACGTGTTGGCTAGTAGGACACGGATCTCGTCCTTGTCCAGGAAGGAATTGAGAACTGCCAGTAGACGGTCTCTGCGGATGCAGTCAAATGCCTTTGACATGTCGATGCCGAGGACCACCAATTGCTTCTTGTTGCACTCTTTTAGAATAATAATAATAATAATTGTAAAAGAGAAAAGGACATATGGATACGAGTTTAGAGTAACTCTCCATCACTGTAACATGATACTATATACAGTCAGAAAGTGCAATAACTAGGCACAAAACTGACAGAGTACTGAGACATTCGACGTCCTGACACCTAACTTTAACACATCTCCGTAGCGCTAACCGACAGCCTTCCAACTTGGAAGGTTCAAGGTTATGGAAAGACCAAAGAGGGGAAGGCAAGGGCAACGAAAACGAGCAAAAGCCACAGTCCCAACGGAACAAAGAATGTCGATTGTTACTGGACGATGACGAGACCAGTACGATATTTGACAAAGCGGTCTAACTACAATTCGAAGCAGCAAAGCAGCACACCACCCAACTTGGGTGGGTCATAAATATCAAAGATAAGTAAAGAAAGGACTGTATATAGTATCATGTTACAGTGATGGAGAGTTACTCTAAACTCGTATCCATATGTCCTTTTCTCTTTTACATTTATTTATGGCTCAACATCCGAGTTTCAAATTGCACACCTGATGAGCCGTCACGAACCATACGGCGAAACGTACGTCGTGTGAAACAACTTGTTTTGTAGTTAACTAGTCCATCACAATGTCATGCATGAGGAGTACTGTAGGAGTTTGGCTTTCGGCTTGTACAATTCGTTTTCGCAAAGCTTCCCTTTCTTTACTTATCTTTGATATTTATGACCCACCCAAGTTGGGTGGTGTGCTGCTTTGCTGCTTCGAATTGTAGTTAGACCGCTTTGTCAAATATCGTACTGGTCTCGTCATCGTCCAGTAACAATCGACATTCTTTGTTCCGTTGGGACTGTGGCTTTTGCTCGTTTTCGTTGCGCTTGCCTTCCCCTCTTTGGTCTTTCCATAACCTTGAACCTTCCAAGTTGGAAGGCTGTCGGTTAGCGCTACGGAGATGTGTTAAAGTTAGGTGTCAGGACGTCGAATGTCTCAGTACTCTGTCAGTTTTGTGCCTAGTTATTGCACTTTCTGACTGTATATAGTATCATGTTACAGTGATGGAGAGTTACTCTAAACTCGTATCCATATGTCCTTTTCTCTTTTACATTTATTTATGGCTCAACATCCGAGTTTCAAATAATAATAATAATAATATTAACTGGTTTTGAGGGAAAGGGACAAATAATAATAATAATAATAATAATTTGAAACTGGGATGTTGAGCCATAAATAAATGTGGAAGAGAAAAGGACATATGGATACGAGTTAAGAGTAACTCTCCATCACTGTAACATGATACTATATACAGTCAGCAAGTGCAATAACTAGGCACAAAACTGACAGAGTACTGAAACATTCGACGTCCTGACACCTAGCTTCAACACATCTCCGTAGCGCTAATCGACAGCCTTCCAACTTGGAAGGTTCAAGGTTATGGAAAAGACCAAAGAGGGGAAGGCAAGCGCAACGAAAACGAGCAAAAGCCACAGTCCCAACGGAACAAAGAATGTCGATTGTTACTGGACGATGACGAGACCAGTACGATATTTGACAAAGCGGTCTAACTACAATTCGAAGCAGCAAAGCAGCACACCACCCAACTTGGGTGTTTGTCAAATATCGTACTGGTCTCGTCATCGTCCAGTAACAATCGACATTCTTTGTTCCGTTGGGACTGTGGCTTTTGCTCGTTTTCGTTGCGCTTGCCTTCCCCTCTTTGGTCTTTTCCATAACCTTGAACCTTCCAAGTTGGAAGGCTGTCGGTTAGCGCTACGGAGATGTGTTGAAGCTAGGTGTCAGGACGTCGAATGTTTCAGTACTCTGTCAGTTTTGTGCCTAGTTATTGCACTTGCTGACTGTATATAGTATCATGTTACAGTGATGGAGAGTTACTCTTAACTCGTATCCATATGTCCTTTTCTCTTCCACAATAATAATAATAATAATAATAATAATCAACGCAATAAATAGAGTAAGCTGCGCACTCAGTACAAACACCATAAGCAAAACTTGTTTTCATGTATAATAAATAAGCTTGTTCCTAAACGTTTTCGTCGCCATCTCATCAGAGGATTACTGGCAAATCAACAAAAGCTCTTAACTCAATATATATACGCACAATGCAAGTAATAATTTTAGACCCTAACTAGCGCGATAAAATGAGAGAAAAGCGTGGCCGGCCACCGAAGAAACCACCGGATGGTGTGTCTGCGGGACCAGTGACTCGCTCTAGGGCGAGGTTAGCAGAGTCTTTATCGTCTCCGTCGTTGTCGTCATCGTCGTCGTCAGCGTCTTCCTCATCTCCCTCCTCCTCTTCATCAACATCAACAGCCATTGGAACGTCAAAGGGAGCATCATCGCAGCAGGCAGTGCCAGCAACGGACGTGCCTTTGGTACGGACATCTACATCGGCCTCGTCTGGATTGGCAGTAGCGGCAAGGAATGTCAGGTCGGTTTCATTGTCACGTAATTCCAAAGTATGTACTGGTTCTAGTAGCGTTGTTAGGGTGTATGAATCTTCTATCGCCAACCATCTTGTTCAGAATAGTGATTGTCGTTCTAGTTATGCTGATGATTGCTTTTCTGTTTGGTCTCGTTCACGTAGTCAAAGGTATCTGCGTGTATTGGAGTCTATTTACATTTTTACCACCAGGCCGATTTTGTGTAGACAGAAAAAGAATTTGTTTACGTTGAAATTGTTTGTGAATTTAGATCAGTAGTTCTCGTTTGTGGTTGCTTGGTAACTTTCTAGTGGTGAATTTATCGCATTTGTTGTCACCTGATATCGTTGAATGGTGTAATGTTTCTTTCAGCTCTCATTTTATCGCGCTAGTTAGGGTCTAAAATTATTACTTGCATTGTGCGTATATTATATTGAGTTAAGAGCTTTTGTTGATTTGCCAGTAATCCTCTGATGAGATGGCGACGAAAACGTTTAGGAACAAGCTTATTTATTATACATGAAAACAAGTTTTGCTTATGGTGTTTGTACTGAGTGCGCAGCTTACTCTATTTATTGCGTTGATTACATTTTTATCTCCACGGAAGCTTTTTAATAATAATAATAATAATAATGTGGAAGAGAAAAAGACATATGGATACGAGTTAAGAGTAACTCTCCATCACTGTAACATGATACTATATACAGTCAGAAAGTGCAATAACTAGGCACAAAACTGACAGAGTACTGAAACATTCGACGTCCTGACACCTACTGTATATAGTATCATGTTACAGTGATGGAGAGTTACTCTTAACTCGTATCCATATGTCTTTTTCTCTTCCACATTTATTTATGGCTCAACATCCGAGTTTCAAATAATAATAATAATGATAAATCCAAAGGTATATTCTAGGAACTGCAAGTAAATCTGACACAAGACGTTCTATTATTCCACAGAGTTGTTGTTTGTTTGTTTGTTGTGCTTTTATTTATAGTCGTTCAACCAAACAGGCAATGGTGCCTTCTCACAAGGAGACGACTTGAAGGAGAGGAGAGGGCAGAACGAGAAGGGGGAGGGGAGAAAAAACCGGCACGGAAGGGAGATAGAATGGAAAGGATAATGAAGTATGAGAAGCAGGAGTAAGATCCAGATCTTTGACACCGTACAAAAGCAGTCTAAGCAACAGGGAGAACAAGCAGGTCTTAGAGAAAGCTCCTTCCGATCTTGCTCGATCCTTCATTCATAATAATTATGACAGCTGATTGGCACCTTCCTCTTCCTCCCTTGACCATGACATTGCTCTTATTTGTCTACAACTAGGCACGTGGCATGTATGACCATGTTTACCTTATTTGTCTACAACTACATGTAGGCACGTGGCATGTATGAATGTTGTTTCATAAACACGTACAGGTACAAGGTGGGTCGTGCATCATGGCTGATTGTATACCCTAGTGCGTAGCCCTCGGTCGTGCACCGACCCGTATACGCGTAGCCCGCAATGCCCCCCGTACCATGTGTTATTGTATGCGCAAGGTATCGATTTGAACTCCGTAAAGTCAATCCTTGTTTTAGGCTATGCCAGGCTATGCCACTGCATAGTTGGCAGCAAACGCCTAAATAGGCAGGCCGACCACGGGGTACAAATTTGTAGTGGGCAAGCCGTATTTGGATATCGCTACGTTACTGCCTCAGCTCCACGAGAAGACGCTCGCTCTTACTTCGCAGAATTTCGAAACAGTGTAACTTGTTAGTAAATGTTTGGGTTTGTTCGGTTCCTTTGTGGAGTGGCTGCTCTCCGTTGACTGCGGAGTTCAACAGTTGTGGACTCGACTGACCGCTGACTAGGTAAGAAGATTGTTGTAATTTGTAATTGCGAGAACTGCGAGAAAGTGACATCGAAATGGACTACCACTCGCGCACTGCCTACTGAAAAGACCAAAGCTTTCCCTTTAGAAGACCTAGCACCCATGACTCTATTAGCTAAATCATTGTGTATTCACTGGATATGAAATACGGATAAGAAGAACTCCCGTTATTACAAACAAACACAACTGGTCTCTTGATGTTCGTCCTACAGAGGTTTGACTGTGTACTAAATAGAAAAGATGCAGTCTTTGCTTTGCATGTTGACGACCATGGTCCATGAGTGCAGGTTCTGCTGCTCTGTTGCTATGAATCATCGATGATGTCAGATCTCCTAAGCTAGGAACAGAATTAATACTTCGAAGTATTCTAAATGATTATGATTAAATCAACGAACCAAACGCTACATTCCACATAATTATTATGCAAGAGGTAGCGCAAGTGCGGCCTATGATTGTTACGCCATTTATGAAGTAAATGTTGAGTCACCTCCACCATTGCACTGCGCTCTTTAGCCGACTCGACCCTCCTGCACACAACCATCACCTTTGCGAGGACACTTCCGTAGACGATATTGATATACTTCTTCAGACAGCTGTTTCGCTAATACATAGCTCATCAGTGAAGGTAGATGTTGAATGATTAAAAATATAGACCAAACTGCTATTATATAGGGGGTTTCCACATACAAAACTGGCATAGCTGAGGTGATAACGCGGGAAAAGGAAAGTGTGAAGTACTGTTGACGCGCATTGGACATGCATGCAGCGTCGGAAATTCGGCGCGGAAAATCAATCACTATTCAATACAGAAATAACGTGCCAGAATCAGAGTACTATGTAGCTAGTGAGAGTCTGTGTACTAGTATTGCAGTTGTCCGAGCGCCATGAAGGCCTGCAAACGCACCTCACGACCCGCCGACGTCGACAGCCACAGCAGCCCTTGGGGCATGACACTGTACTGCTCGCCCGTCGCGCCAAGACACTTGGCAGTCACTAGGCTTCATGCCACCAATGTTGTCCGCAAGCTACCTTGTTATCTGCCCATCACCCACTGCCGCTGACACGCTGGGAGGCCCCGCGGCATTCGCCCAGTATATCGTCATCAGAGCTGTGTCGACGGTACAATAACGCTGGTAGAAACAAGCAGTTGGTTGTATGGTATTGTGTCCTCCGGATTGTCCCTTGACTCGTCTTGTCCCTCTTCTTGCTCTGACGCTAACGGTGCACGTATCACACGTATCAGGGTCTAGTCGGCTAAAGAGCGCAGTGCAATGGTGGAGGTGACTCAACATTTTCTTCAATGGCCGAGAGCTCTGTCGCACCCTGTAATAATATTTATGTATCAATACGGTACGTTCGGGCCTGATTGGAAATTTTTATTTTCATTGCTATCAGGTTCGGCCTCATTTTCTCTGTGCTGCGCTGATGAGTTCAAAAAGAACGAAACAGCATGCTGTCCGCAGATTGAGTATGTATCAATAGTAATACTCTTTATTTCAGGATTACCCACAGGCTGGCGCCTATCGGGGGGATCTCCTGTTTGTACTATGTCAACACCTAACACTGAGACCGCGTGCAAGTGGCACCAATGGAAGGTGCCATCGCGACACTCCGGCTCACACATACCCATAGTACACATACAGTAGAGGAATTAATAATACCGTGGAGTCAGGGTGCTAGTTGAAGAAAAGACATTATGCAGCGGTGTGCTGATGTGTGTTAAGAGCACTGGCTCGAAAGGGAGGTTATTAATGACGGTATTTTAGACAGCTCCTGGAACGTCATAAGACGCCAATTGATCAGTTGAGCTGAAGGGTGAGAGCTAACCACGCAGAAAAGATCATACGGAGAGGGAGGACGGAGAGAAAAGAGAGAGAGAGAGAGAGAGAGAGAGAGAGAGAGAGAGAGAGAGAGAGAGAGAGAGAGAAAGAGAGAGAGAGAGAGGGAGAGAGAGAGAGAGAGAAGAGAGAGAAAGAAAGAGAGAGAAAGAGAGAGAGAGAGAAGAGAGAGAGAGAGAGAGAGAGAGAGAGAGAAGAGAGAGAAAGAGAGAGAGAGAGAGAGATTGCCAAGTACTGTAAATCAAAAGTCATATTTGGCGTATATTCATTTTCGGCCATTTCTGGCCAGAGAATAATCAGAATATTTGGCAGAAATTTTGTTGCGGCCGAAAATTTTGCTTTGCAAGAGTGTGGCAGCGCAGCAATACAGCTCGAAATTGTAATGCTGCCGAATGTGTCTTGGCCCTGGGAGGCCGAAATTTGAACAGGCCGAAACTTGCAGACTTAAAGTATTCATGCAGTTTACTGTGGTTCTGTTTCCACTGCAGCTTGCTGTGGTGCAGGCAGATCTGGAGCGGTCGGTTGGTGCACCCAATGTGTAGGAGGTGGAATCTGAAACAAGGCAACGACCGACGACGGGAGCGTGTGTGTGTGTTGCACGCACTGCAATGTGAGTGAGATCACAGCTGTTCGCCCCATCAGACCCTGCAGGGGCGTAGAAGATCCCGCTTCTAGGGTGGTGCACGGCCGCACAAGTAGGATGGATGGTGCATGTCATTCATGGTCATTATGAGGATGCTGAACCTAGGTCGAATTTTTTAGGGGGTGCACGTGCCCCCCCCCCCCCCCCCCATGCCCCATGCCTCATACATGGGCTACGTGTCCGTGTGTGTCGCGTAGGAGCAGTGTTCTGGCACACGCATGCATGTCTGCACTAGCCCTTGACGGATAATGCTGGCAGAAAAATGACAGAATTTGGTACTGTTTGTTTGCTTGTTTCATTCATATAACCGACGAGGAGACAACAGTCGTAAAAAAGCAATGAAAAATATCAATTGTGCACTCATAACCATGTATAAACAATTAAAATGAGACAATTCCAGAACGTTTTCGTGTGACTATCATCAGTGGAACATCGTCACATAGTAAGAATCACTAAAACAACCAGTCATATAGCTAGAGTAATATGAAAAGAAGCGTGAGAATGCAGCACAGCTAGCGGTTATGCATAACGCGTGTAGCGTGAACCTTTGCAGTGTATCTGAGAAGGGTACACATTTTAAACAATACGCACTCACCAGTTTTGTCCACACGCACTCACAGCTGCCACATTCATCTACTGCTACCATTCTCAGATACACTGGAAAGGTTCACATTACACGCGTTATGCATAACCGCTAGCTGTGCTGCATTCTCACTCTTCTTTTCATATTTACTCTAGCTATATAACTGGTTGTTTTAGTGATTCTTACTATGTGACGATGTTCCATTGATGATGGTCACACGAAAACGTTCTGGAATTGTTTCATTTTAAGCGTTTATACATGGTTATGAGTGCACAATTGATATTTTCATTGCTGTTTCATTCATGTTTGGTTTTTTTTTTACTATGTTCACATAACCATATGTGCATGGATAAAGAAATGGAGCATACTTCAAGGAAGGGCCCACAATAAGGTTGTTATGGTTCTGCCCATTTCACTGGTTTCTGCTTCGTGGCAGAATCCGCCAAATTTTGAACATTATCTGCCAAGGGCGAGTCTGCACATACAAGGGTGGTATGGTTAAGGGTGAGTATGCACGCACAAGGAGTGCAAGGAAAGAGTGCAGCACCATGCTTGGGACGGTATGGAAAAGTGCTATTCTCGACTGTATGGATGAAGAGCAGGTCTGGAGACAGAGAGTGTTGATGACACAGGTTGCACCGATGCAATGGTATACGTACCGTAATGTCGCGTATCAAACCCGGGCTTATTCCTATAAAAGCCGATGCCAGGGCTAGGCATCTATACACATCAGGCTTCTATTCAAACCAGGTATTTCTGTGTATGTGTATCAGCACAAAAAAAACAGGCTTGTGTGCCGTGTCTTGAAAAATCAGGCTTGCTTTCAAAATACTCTAATTTCAGAAATTTTCGGTGCTCAGTATTTTCGGTATGAGGGCAAAAGGCCAGGTTAGGTGAACAGAATTTTTCGGTACAGAAAAGCAGTTCCCTATTGGATTATGTGTTTTGGTGTTTGTTCGGTGTACTGAAATTTTAGGTATGAAACAGACGCACCGAAAGTACCGAAAATAAAAGTACACCGAAAATTTGAGAAATTACAGTAGGCTTCTATACAAGACGGGCTTTAAACAAGACGCGACGGTATTCACGAAAAACAAACTTCAAGCTCCTCCACGTCAACGTCTTGGATTTTTTCCATAATTTATTATACTTTTCAGTATACCCAACTCGCAGCACACTAACAGTCCTTGGCTACACCACGTACAGTTGAAGTTGTCCGAATTTTCACCCAGGAGGGCATCATCCCTACAGTGGAGTTCTTTAAAAAAGGTTTTTTTATTATACTTGATTAGTTTTCAGGCAACCTGCCTACACTCAAGAGAGCACTGGAATGCAGTGCTCTCTTGAGTGTAAGCAGGTTGCCTGCAAACTATTCAAGTGCAATGAAGCTGCGTGAAGCGTCCTTCAAGATTTTGAAATAATTTATTATGTTTGATCTTCTCATCACGTGGACCATGGGGATAAAGCTAGAGTGAATTCATCTGCACTCTTCCACGGGTGCCACAGTCTGTATAGAATAATTTCCATGGAATTCAATTCTTTGATGATGCGCCTGAAGATGTGTGTTCATGTAAAAAAATGTGCACGAATGCTGTCCTCATTTTAACTTTTTTTCTACAAAATCCACATATCTCCAGACACTGGGGTGAATACTGGAATGTGGTGGTGGTGGTGGGACCCATTAAGCTCAGCCAACCACAGGTCTTCGCACAAGGCACAGCTGTGCAGTACACAATCGCACTGCGTCAACGAAACAAGCTGGCTCAATCTTCAGCCGCCGACGCAGTCCTCTCTAGTCGGACCGCCACGAGAAAAGTGGTCGCAAGATGTCTGCTCCTTCCTTGTGCCTGGGCTGCTCTGTCAGTGCCAAAGTGGACCAGGCATGTACAGTAAAACCTGTCAAGGCGACCCCTAGGATAATGCGACCACCTGTCCAAGAGGACCACTACAACCGGGAACAAGGGACGCTATTCTCAGTCAAATGACCCTGGATAAGGAGGACACCTGCTTACAAAGACCACGTTTTGAAGGTCCCTTGAGCGGTCGTCTTGCACAGGTTTCACTGTGTCTTGTATAAAAACCGCGGCTTCTATGGCTTTCTTGGTGAAATTTTGCAGGCTTCTTTATTATGAGACAGGCTTCTATATGAGACAGGCTTCTATATGGGACAGGCTTCTATATGGGACAGGCTTCTATACAGGTTTCACTGTATTTGGTGGTAATGCAGGACAATTGATGATATAAAACTTTAAAGTAAATAGAAAGGATCAAGAAGTTACGAGTTATGACTAACCGAGTCCGCCAGTGTGACGAAAGAAAAAGTTCTGGAAGGTCGCTGGTTTGCGCTTCGTAGATGTGTTGGAGCCAGGTGTCAGGTCGTTGAATGCCTCAATATCCTTGTCAGTTTTGTGCCTTGTTGTCGCACTATCTGTCTGTATAGGATCTCGTTACCTTGAAGGACTGTTAGTCATAACTATAGTGCGTTTCAAAAGTATAGACCTCTAGACTTTTTTGAATTATTCAAATTTTTGAGAAATTTCTTCAGAAAATTACCCAGGCAGCTCACGCAATTTTTCCCATATAAATTTCTAAGCGATTGGATAGCAGACGCCCAATTTTGAAATTTTTTTGCCCAAAGTGATCACAGATTTTATGTGGTATAGATGCTGTCCTGACGGTTTTTTGAAACCAGAGGTCTGGACTTTTGAAACCCACTATAGTAACTTAAAGGTCTTTTCTCTTTACTTAATGCTTTTTGGCTCAACATCCGAGTTATAATTGATGATATACTTCAGTATTATACCGGATATGGCACTTTCTCTCTATCTCCCTACCTTTCTATCTACCGCATTTTCCGGTGTGTTTGCCGCACTTCAATTTAAAACGCCTAAAATAACTCAAAAATCGCCCCAACGGTAAATTTTATGTCCGAAAAGGGGGATGCGGCTTAGACCCCGGAAAATGCAGTGTACTTCGCCCTTTCTCTCTCTCTCTCTCTCTCTCTCTCTCTCTCTCCTCTCCGTCTCTTGCAGATGGAGCAATTCATGAAGCTGGGTACCCTCTCCACCGTTCTGTTGCTGATCGGCATGTCTCCAAGTTTCTGTGCAAGCACTTGCACCAAAACGGGGACAGAACTCAACTGTAGCAATAGCAGCCTTACCGCATTCACGTTTCCTACCTCACCACAACATGCAGCGGATATCATACAAGAATTGTAAGCTAATAGGTTTGAGCCTTTCTTGTTTGCATCTTTCGTCGTGATCAGTTTGGCCACTTGATCTGAGCTCCGCAGATGAATCTTTTGCCAGCTGTTTTCAGCTTGAGGTACAAAACCTCAAGGTCGAACAAGCTAGCAGTTTCGAGACTGTGCAAATTCGGTGTGATATAAAAATTTCCCAGGATCAACACCCGAAGTCCAAGTGCAAAATGCCAATTGCGCCAAATAGGCCTTATGCACGTTGTACAGATGTACAAAGTTCTGTACTAGGACCGTAGGTGTGTACAGACCCGGTTGGGTGTTCATTGTGTGCTATGCATGCACGTTTGACCAATTTTAGCCTCATAATTAATGGCAAACAATCGCTTTTCCAGCTTTTCACTTTGGTTAGAACTAAAAACTAGCTAGATCTTAGTCAGAAAAAAGTTTTCGTATGAAATGCCTTCAGAGCCCATTTCTTAGTGGAAATTGAAGAAACCACAATAGGGCTCTGCACATTCAACACCCAACCGGGTCTACGGGATTCTACGAGATTCTACGAGATTTCGTGCATCTGTACAACGTGCATAAGGCTTATGTACAGTCAACTTCATTTATAACGACATTCGGCGGGCATCAAAAAAGTGTCCTTATTCGCGAAGTGTCGTTATACCCGAAGTCTCATTATATGTATTACAGTTGGATGAAACTTTGCTCTGGGCATGGACATTCTGTCGTTATTCGCGAATTGTCGTTATATCCGCAGTCGTTATTAGCGAAGTTGACTGTATGTCCTTTTGCGGCCTGCTTTCTGATTCGTCTCCCACAATTGAAGCTGAGTGCAAATGTTTGTTAACGGCATTCTTTGATCTGAGGAATAACTATATGCGGGCCATGTCATGTCGCTTCTTTTCTGTGCCGATTGGCTGCATCCATGTACCCCGTGTGCCTGGCCTGGAGTTCCCAGTTGACTGTGGGTTGCAGTACGATTGGAAAAAAACGATCCAGGCAGGACTTGAACCAGGTGCCTCTCGTATCTCAATCATGGCCTTTGACCAAACCACTGTGCAGTATTAAAGGCTGTCCTTATAGAATGATTTACCGGAAGAAAAGGAAAGTCAATACCTCAAACTTGTGAATATCTTGAAGTGCTGGTGTGTTGTAGTTGTATACTTTATTTATAGCAGGAATCAAAACGGGCGTATGCCTATTGGCACTGGACCCAGTGGGAATATAATTTAATGGATCGTGTGGGAAAGTAGAGATTGGAAAAAAGGAAATAAAGAAAGTGAAGGTTGGTTTCACTTTCTCCTGTTACGAGTGTATTGGATCGAGAGTGTTTGCTTTGTGGTTTTCCCTGGCGATGATGATGCAGAGACCTGTCTAACAACCGTCTGGACCACTTTCCTCCACTTCCGGCGCTGCCAAGAATTTTGACAATGTAAGTGTTATGTTCGGCCTGCAATACTCGAATGAGTCCATTGTGGGACAAGACGAGGTATGATTTTATTTACAACGAGCAAGCACATTATAATACTGATGAGAGAGACAGTACGGAGAGAGACAGTATGGAGAGAGACAGTACGGAGAGAGACAGTACGGAGAGAGACAGTACGGAGAGAGACAAAAAGGAGAGAGAGACAAATCAGACAATACAACGACAAACACTACACACAACAGAGAGTGGGTGTGTTTCACCGGCTGCTCGATGCAGCACGAACATAACGCAATGGCGGTGATGCAAGTGACAACAGTGCACACAAGGGCGTCAAAAGACATTCCACATTGGCTCGTCCATGAAACGGCGGGGGAGGGGGACCCGGGGGCCCACCCGGGAAATATTTTGGAAAATTGGGCCAATATTTCATTGTTTCAGAAATCACAGGATAAACGTATTGGTTTAGGTTTGGTCGCCCCTGCCAAACTGGTTCCGACGCCCCTTGCACAGGATGCATGGCTTGTGTATATACGGGCATTATTATTATTATTTGAAACTCGGATGTTGAGCCATAAATAAATGTAGAAAGGAAAAAGACATTATGGATACGAGTTAAGAGTAACTCTCCATCACTGTAACATGATACTTTATACAGTCAGAAAGTGCAATAACTAGGCACAAAACTGACAGAGTACTGAGACATTCAACGTCCTGACACCTAGCCTACACACATCTCCGTAGCACTAACCGACAGCCTTCCAACTTGGAAGGTTCAAGGTTATGGAAAGACCAAAGAGGGGAAGGAGAAACGTACGTCGTGTGGAACAACTTGTTTTGTAGTCAACTAGTCCATCACAATGTCATGCATGAGGAGTACTGTAGGAGTTTGGCTTTCGGCTTGTACAATTCGTTTTCGCAAAGCTTCCCATTTCTTTACTTATCTTTGATATTTATGACCCACCCAAGTTGAGTGGTGTGCTGCTTTGCTGCTTCGAATTGTAGTTAGACCGGTTTGTCAAATATCGTACTGGTCTCGTCATCGTCCAGTAACAATCAACATTCTTTGTTTCGTTGGGACTGTAGCTTTTGCTCATTTTCGTTGCGCTTGACTTCCCCTCTTTGGTCTTTCCATAACCTTGAACCTTCCAAGTTGGAAGGCTGTCGGTTAGCGCTACGGAGATGTGTGTTGGCTAGGTGTCAGGACGTCGAATGCCTCAGTACTCTGTCAGTTTTGTGCCTAGTTATTGCACTTTCTGACTGTATAAAGTATCATGTTACAGTGATGGAGAGTTACTCTTAACTCGTATCCATAATGTCTTTTTTCTTTCTACAATCATTGTTTTTTTTTTAAATAGAAGCTTCTCTGCGTTGGCATCAATGCAACGAGCATGATTGTACCGTGCAATTATAGAAGCATTGTCCTCAGTATGGATTTAGCATGAGCATCTCCACAGAATGGAAACATAATTAGTGTGTTTGGAACAGCCACCTTCTTCTTCAATCAAAGTTGAAGTCGCAACATATCAGTTTGTAAAGGAAAAAGAAGCAATGAAAATCGACGCGTCACCGCCGGTCCTGCTGTATGTTACCCTAAAAGGACTCCGTAACAACCAAACTATCGCGCAAGAATGATCACCTTGCCTTCCGTAGTGCCAACATCTACATCTGTGTAGTATTCCTTGATGGAAAAGCCAACACTACACTCCATATGCAATGAGTTTTGCTTGCTGCCAAGGGTAAATAGACTACTTGAGTCAATACAATGAGTTGTTCATTTTCGTCCTGGCTTCCCGTTTTATAGTACTGTAAAAGCCATTATTCTAACGAGGCACATATATAACGATTTCCCAAAATTGACTAGTTTACGTGTACCAAAGGTAACGATTTTCACTCATTCTCAACGCTCAATAGGACAGTATATGTATCGATTTCTGTATAACGATTTCTATTTTAACGACAGATGTCTCCTCGTTAACTCGTTAGAGTTAGCACTTCGTTATATATATTCGGTTAACGTAGGAGTTAACCGTTGTTAACAGTCACGTACCATTGCTTCGCTGTTCGCCTTTATAACGGGTTGCATAACCCTCCTTGCGTGTGTTCACAATCTTCCTCTCTCTCTACATACTGCTATGTATCATAGACCACATGCCCACGCTCTGCGCATGCGCAGATTTCCTGTGCGCACAACAGAGCTTGCTGTCTTTCCAGCGCGCGCGCACGCGCGTGTGTGTCTACTCTATACTCTAGCATGGGGAGTAGAATGGTGTGTGTCTACTCTATACTCTAGCATGGGGAGTAGAATGGTGTGTGTCTACTCTATACTCTAGCATGGGGAGTAGAATGGTGTGTGTCTACTCTATACTCTAGCATGGGGAGTAGAATGGTGTGTGTCTACTCTATACTCTAGCATGGGGAGTAGAATGGTGTGTGTCTACTCTATACTCTAGCATGGGGAGTAGAATGGTGTGTGTCTACTCTATACTCTAGCATGAGGAGTAGAATGTTAAATATGGCTTTTACAGTATATACATGTATGTACATACATGTACATACATGTATATGTATGTACATGTATGTACATGTATGTACATGTATGTACATGTATGTACATGTATGTATATGTATGTATATGGGCCACAGCCAGCCAAAACATGTCTTAGGGTGAACAAATGCATTCCAGAAAAAATGTCACTTTGCTCGCCAGCTGCTTGGACTAGACCGGGTAGTAAGTGTGAGACCATAGTCGACAAGACGCTCACGCCAATGGTTGATGAATGAATCACAGAGTGAACGTGCTCGACAGAAACAATTCTTCATTCCGTCATGTCTGGAAAAATTACGAAACCCCAAAGACATGTTTTAGCTGACTGCGGCCCATATTGTTACTATTGTATTTCGCATAAGGGGCAGTCCAAGGTTACCAATAGTATTTACAAAACGAAATGTCCTCCCCCCCCCCCCCCCCCCCCCGGCCCCTCGCAGTTCTTCACTGACTGACAGTACTTTTAGGCACCCAGGATGGCAGAGGTCGTATCTGTTCACGGGGGAGACAGATGAATCCCGGGACATACCACCCTGGGGCCTAATAAATTACAACTCCGAGGAGAGGGCAACTTTGTCTAATAGTTGTTGTTTATTTAGAACAAAGAGGAAGAAATGTTTCATTCGCATGCGTATATCTGGTGAGGGAGCTGACGTCATGCAGTGAGGTCGCTACATACTGTAGCCAGATTGCTAGTGTACTAGGTACTAGCACAAACATTCATACAGTATGCATAGCCACAGTGATAGATACAGTCAACTTTGCTTACAACAACACTCGGCGGCGGGGCATCAAAAAGGTGTCCTTATTCGCGAAGTGTCGTTATACCCGAAGTCTAATTATAATTTTATTATGTATTACAGTGGGATGGGACTTTGCTCTGGGCATGGAAATTCTGTCGTTATTCACGAATTGTCGTTCTATCCGCAGTCTCTATTAGCAAAGTTGACTGTACCTGTACTTCAAAACAATCACTAGCTACTATTTTTTTACCTGCACAATATTGCAGCACGAGTAGTTTCTTTTTAAATTTATCGATGTGCTGTTTTTTTTAAAGAAATGAAATCAAAAAAAAATGAAATCAATCGAGTTCTGACCGGCAGTACTAAGGGGGCGGAAGACCAAGATATTGTCTGTGTTTGTGACCACAACCCCAACTCATTCTATGTCTGCATCTGATTAACAGAAATCTGTCCCACAACCGAATGAAAGATTGGCCGTCCGGTTCTGATCTTCCCGCGACACTGACCTCACTGTAAGTATCTACTTTAAAGTGAGAAACTTTCGCTAGAGATTTAATTTCGCTATTTTCGCGACCATCATACATTCGCGAATATAAATTGCCGCAAACTGCTCTGTACATTGATTGTGGACAGTACAGGGTTCGACTGAAGAGACAGAATCGCAAACGTTTCTCATCGTGAACCAGCCCGATTTATGAAAACGTTAAATTTGTGAGCCGCGAAAGTGTGTCGCTCTACAGTGCCGTATTTGCCCGATTGTAAGGCACGCAGATCCCCTTTGGGGTCCAAAAAAAGGAGCAAAAAACGAAAGTTGTCAGAATGAGGCCATATCCGGCTCATTTTCCTCCTGAAGTGATGAACTTTCCGCTGGTGTAATTTTTTATGCGGTAAACAACACGACGGTTGGGAAATTTTAAAAATTCAAACCAACTCCCACTGCGAATTTGTAAAAAATCAGCTGATCTCCACTTTGAATGCAGTTCGCAAGCGCGATCAATCTTCGTTCCGGTTCACTGCGTGGATCGCGGAGGGTGCCAAGAGCGCCAGCTCTTTGTGTGTGTGTGCCGTGTTGGCTTGTAGTTGTACCCCGTACCGACCCGTACATCTACTCAGCTCTGCAGTCAGCAGGTCAGCACTGGTACGGTGTCAGCACGAACAAAAAAATGCAAATCCGTGTCAAAGGAAGTACAGAAAAAGTTGGAAATTGGCGCGTCCGCTGTTCTCTGTAGCTGTTGTCTTCTGGTCATTGGCAATAAGAGGAGATAGTCCGCTAACTACAGAGCCAAGAAGCGTGTTTTCTACAGAAACCAGTTCCAGAGCTCCAAGCGCAGAGATCTGGAGAAAGAAAACGAGTCTGCATCTCGTGCTCCAACTGAAAGTGACTCTGAGCAATTGGGAGTACCTGACACGTCTCGTAGCTGCGAACCCTTGGCTGGCGATCTGAACTTACTTGCAGATGAGGATACTGAGAGCGCTGGTGACTCCAATGAAGACTCGAGTGAGGAGAGTGATGAAGTCCTGGATTCTGACAACTGGAATTTTAGTTTGCAGAAATTAAATTTAATTGCAGAATTTATTGTCCACAATAGCAGTTTGCAGAAAATGTAAGAGCTGGCCTAGTCTCCATAATTGAAGTTGCATGCAACTACTGCACTTCTGTTGCTTCACCGCCCGCAGTGGGAAAGATATCCAGTTATTTTGAATTGAATAGAAAGAGCGTACTGGCTATGCGCCTGCTTGAACGAGGCCGCGAGGATTTCCGGAAATTGTGTGCATTCCTCGATTTGCCAGCGCCGGTTGAAAGAAGAACTACCAGCGCCTCGTGAAGAATTTTCACCAAGCTGCTAAAGCTAGTGCAAGTTTGAGCATTAAAAATGCTGCTGGAGTTGTGTTCACACAACAAGTTGCAGCCGGGGAGGAATCGCCAGCCGAAATCGCCGTGACAACGGACGGAACATGGATGCGACGAGGATACAGCTCCTTATATGGCATGCAGACTGTGATTGCTTGGGAGACGCAAAAATTTGTGGACGTGGAAGTGTTGACCCGCTATTGTACTTTCTGCACAAGGAAGGAGACTCCCTGCGGAACTGTTTTGGAAATTCTATCTGCAAGATTGCAGGCTTCGTCACAGCGATGGCCCGTGTTATTTGGGAATCTGTTTGCCACAACGTACAGTCCAAGGATGCCGAGAAATGCAATCAGTTCTGCCCGGAAGGACTCATGGTGCAGGTGGCAGCAATAGAAGTGTGGATATGGCAATGTTTCTGTGGCAGTTTCTTCATCGTCGAACAACACTATCCCTGTTGCAGTCTTTGAAGAAATTAAACCTGTATATGTCCATCTTGCCGACAAATCCCTCCTACAGGGCTGTGTTCGTCGTGCCACACAGAATGCCAATGAAGCACTCAATGGCACTATTTGACATCTCTGTCCAAAGGAATCGTTCTGTAGCTCCATAACTGTTGAGACTGCTGTGTTCCTGGCAGTGATCGTGTTCAATGAAGTCCACAGTGAGCTTGCCGAAGTAGTACAGCGTATGGGATGCACTGTTAGTCCGTCGTTGGAGAGAAATCTAGGTGTCTTTCAAGAGGAAAGCTGTACCACAAGCGTAGAAAGTCGTCAGAAGAGGAGCAAAAAGCAAGTAAGCATTGCAGAGGGTTTCTGGATCAGGCACAGCACAAGGAAGAAGAAACATATGCTGCTGGTGGCTTTTGAAAGGTGAAACTGGAGTGTACTTTTTCATGAATTTGAACCTCTTTTTCATAGACTCCGACAAGTTTGAGCCAACATATCTCAGGGCTTACTTGTCATAGAATCATAATCTTGGGCATTATTCACATCTACGTGAAATTTGCTAGGTGCTAAACTAAACAGAACTGTCAATATCCCAGCGAGGTTCTTCCAACTGGCATGTCTCTGAATTATCTGTAAACATCGCGTTTCTGATCTGTAAAACTGAAAATCACAATGCTCCACTGTACATATGTTTACAAGGTTTAGTGTAGTTTAGCACCTTGAGCTGTTAGTCTGCATGAGTTCTGAGCAAATTGACACTGCTGGACACCATTAGCCCCAGTGTTCTTTTTTGGCTCAATCCTTGCCCTGTACGTGCGATATGAACGCATTTTGGCTGAGTGCAAGTTCGGCACTTCAAGATATGTGAGATGTGTGAAAAATGATTCTGAACCTAGGTATGAACACCCTCAACATCACTGCCAAGTTTGGTTTGGATATTCCCAGCTGTTCATGACTTCTGGTCCAAAGAGTGTAGTATACGGAAAAGGGGAACTGCCACCTTAAAATTAAGTTAAGCGGGATTCACAGAAGCTTTTTTTGCGATGCGACACGCGATGCGACGCGATCTGCGCCGAGGCGTGCGATGCGAACTCGCGAAATACCATTCACAGAAGAAGTCAGTGATGCGACAAAATCTTGCTGATTTGGCTACGTCACCATGATATTGGCGCGGTTTGATACAACTTGTACAAATTTATAGGCAACTCTTGAACCTTTGTACAACTTTGCTGTAGAAAAGGTCAAAATCGTACGCCAAATCGCTTGTCGCATCGCATCGCATCGCAAAAGTTGAGCCAAGCTCAACTTCTGCGATGGCCTGCGATGGCCCAGTTGCGGCAGTTGCGTGGGGTGCGACAAGGCTGCGATTTGGGGTTTTCCCGGTTTCGCGCCTGTCGCATCGCGTGTCGCATCGCAAAAAAGCTTCTGTGAATCCCGCTTAAGTCTCACCCTCACTGTGAGGTTTGAACCACATTGTTTCAATACATGCATACATGCATATAAGTAGGATGTCACTCTCGACTGTAAGTCGCGCCATCCCCTTCTTTACCCTTGAAGCTTAGTGTAAAAAGGTGCGACTTGTATTCGGGGAAATACGGTAGTAGAATCTGTTTTAGTGTTGTGAGTAAGGGCGCGTTCGTCTGGTACAGAACTAGAACAAGATCACTCGGAACATGCTTGTTTGGATGACCTGCGCTGGATCTCGAGTGTACAGAGCATGATCTGGCTACTGCAGGCCTTGACGTCGAGCTGGCAGAGCAGTTTTGTTGCTTTTTTCTTCTCCATTTTTTTCATTCAGACTTTATTTGAAGAATTCGCCAAAAGCACTAGCCAGTGAATGGATACTTTATCAAGGGAGTTTCCTTGATGGGTGGATGAGATAAAGGGGAAGTGAAAAGGGAGAATACTTAGCAGAAACACTGCTCAAGGAAAACTGCAAGTAAAACACACCAGGGAGAAACAGAATACACAACGAGCGCTAGATGTGAAAATCAGGAATTCCAGTGCAGCTGTTTGCCTCAGTTTCACTTTGAGATTCTGACAACGTGTTTGTGAATTTCCCGCACGAAAACAATGGTTGAAATCAGGCGTCATGATTTCCATAGCAACATCACAGAAACCTTTCTGCATCTGTTTGCGCCGGAACTGACTGCTCCGACTGCTCCACGCGCTTGCTCTGCTCTCAGATCAGAGAGCAAAATTACAAAATGTCGGCGCAGTAAAATTTTCGACATTTTGGCACCAATATATTTTTGGTACAGCGTTACTAGCACATAACCAAAGCGGATGTGAAAATTTTCATCAGCGTTTTAATTTCCGCAATTTGGGTCGGTGTTGAATGAAGCCGAATTTAAGTTGCTGCCGAAATTTTTGCATACGGGTATTCACAGCTGAAGACTATTTTCTTCAGACAACCTGCAAGTTGTGAATGTGTTTTTGGCAAAGCCCGATTTTGCCAGTGAAGCTTCGATATTTTGCCGCAAAATTTTGCTGGCTCATTGTTGATATTTTGCTTTCTCATTTCGCGAGGTCATTCGATGTTTTGCTCCCCTGTGGCTCCGATCCGAGGCCAAATTTGTGTCATGTGCGGGAAACCTGATCGAAAGTGGGTCACGTGTAGGCAAAACTGAGAAAAAATGAGTCACGTGTTGGAAAAATTGTGCGAAAATGAGTCATGTGCTCCATATAAGTGAAAAATCTCCCGTTTTCCAGCGAATATTCCGATATTTTGCTCCGTCAGTTTTCCTGCAAATTCCCTAGTCAAAATTTTTCGATATTTTGCTAGCAGAATTGCTAGCAAAATCGAGCTATGTCTGGTTTAGCTATATAAGCTGCCTTCTGATTGAGGATTGAGACTCAGCTGGAAGCCCGATGTCTCGCTACAGCTTTCTCCATCTCTATTGCGTTATTACGTACTCAAGTGTGCGGTTTCCAAGCATACAGCGGGTTTTGAGGGCTAGGTGGCAGGTGTCTTACTTGATCACCTGTTTCATGGCACACATGCAATGTCACTTGCCACACTGTACTAGGGGTGAAACGATTGCCAAAATCGAGGACTCGTTGAAAAAACGAGCGAGTACTCGAGCGAGTGCGAGTATTTTACTGACAACATAATTATACAATGCACTGCACACATTCTCGCCGCACCGGACGTGGTACACCCGATACATGAAGTCTTGCCAAGCACTTCTCACAGCTTGTTACATGTACTATCAAAAAGCACTGGACTTTCACAAGATTCAGATCTAGAGGTGCTAGTATAGGCCGCAGTAGGCACACTTGCATGGGCTGTAAGTACTGGTCAGAGTAACAGAACTACTTCATGTACATGCATACAATAGTGCATAGTACGTCTCTAGTATTTTTTTGCGAAACGAGTACTCGCTCTTTTCAAATTTTCGAGCGAGTGCTCGAGTATTCGATATCCTCATTCCACCCCTACTTGCAAGCATAATATATCAGTCGATGTGTAGGCATTGTTGCCTAATCTTTTGGCTTCTTTCTTCCGTGCGCAGGGATGTATCCAGCAATAGACTGTCCAGCATTCCTGTGTTCCAAGGACTTGGCAATCTGATGGCTCTGTGAGTGGATTCATAATTGGCTTATTCACCACCTGTTTCAGAAAGGCTGAAATGCTAGAGAAGTAGGAGACGTTGCAGCTTATGAACAATGACCTGTCATGACTTGTAGCTATACTCAGCTGCACAAAGCTTTCCGTAGGAGTGCTCCCCCCTCCCCCCCCCCCTCCCCCCTCCCCCCTCCCCCCCCCCTCATAGGATGAATGGCACAGATACACCTCCCAAAGCAATGGGAGGTGGGTAGATCACAACCCACCGCCAAGTGGTTGAAAAAGACCGAAAATCCCATGTTCCGCATCCATCAAGAGACCATAAGCTCCCAGGGGATTTCCCCTTTGTTCTGCTAGTTCTGCACTCAATCACTTCACCTTCCGAGCAGCCAGGAGGTCCACCCAAACCGTGACAATGAGCTAGTACAGGGTGCTGTGTGACTCAAGTACGATAATGTGTTGGAACTTGGAAAATGTTTGTACTGCATCCAAAAAAAGTAAAGTCAAAACATCCTTGTGTGTAGAAATAGAATATTGGACAATGCGGCCAACGTGACCTTGTTCTCTTTTGCCCATATCTGTTCTACAGAGACCTATCCCGAAACCCAATAAGCTCTGCAGTTGATGAATACCCTTTCTCAGCCTTGTCTGCACTGGTCAACCTGTAAGATTTGTCATAGCTCCAGTCCATGTACCATGTATTATGTGTATGCCCGTCGCAAGAGAAGCACGCAAATCTGCAAATGCACTGGATTTGCACCCACACTCTCTGAATCTGAATGAAACAGATCAGGGCTAGCACCAGATACCTGTCTAATCCCCACAACTGGCGATGCCCTGTGAAACGTAGTTTCCTGGGGAGTGTTATGCAAATGGTAGTTCGAGGTAATTGTTTGCCATTTTTCATCGTTTATCACAGATTCAGGGTGTACTGCTTTCGAAATGACTGAAATGCCCAATCTTAACCGAAGCCAAGGGCAGTAAAATACCTGCATTCGACTGGCTGGAACAGCTCTGCCAAAGCTGTACTTGTATGCCTAACTTAGCCTGGCCGATAGACTGTCTTGCCTTCACTGCTTATAGGCCTATCTGCTTTTAAAGTTCTGAGTATTGTTAGGGTTTTGTCTATCTTTGTTTTGTTTGTTGTTTGCAGAACAATAACTCACACTCAAATCTCTGTGGTTCCGCAATTGTCAGATTTAGGAGCGCTGAGAACACTGTAAGGCCTTGTTTTAATACCATCTGGAACAGCACACATGACTGAAAGTGCAAAATATTTTAATCATGGTGATGATGCCTGATATACATTGACCACTGGTGCAGGACTAGACAACTATCTCATAGTGTGTGTGGAAAGTTACCTGAGCAAGCGAACAGTGGAACCAACATGGCCGACATCATGTGACCTATAGATGCAGGGGTTGAGTACTGCCGGAGTAGAGTTGGAACCAACATGGCTGACATCATGTGACCTATAGATGCAGGAGTTGAGTGGAGTGTTTATTTATTTTTATTTTTTTACTATTGAACACTCACTGCATGATGAACTAAAATGAGGAGGAGAACTCGACACAATGGTACATATCCAGCAGGACGGAGTGGGTGGGACCTGTGAAGCTCCGCCGACCAAGGGTCTCGGCATCACAGCTGCACATGTGCACCAAAGGAAACAAAACGGGGAGTGGAAGGGTGGGGAGCAGGAGAGCAAGAACTCTAAGGGTAGGAAAGAGAGGAGGGAGGGGAGGAAACCAGGAAACTTGTTAGTTTGCGAGTTATTCCAAGATATGAGTGCAAACAAGTACGCAAACAAGTACAAAGATAGCAGTATCAATAATATCATGATGCTGAGGCGAAAGTAGAGGCTGATTGCCGTGCAGTTTTGACAAAAGATTAGAATAAGAATGGAGGAGAGTTAGAGAGAGATAAGGACATAGTATATTATGGATTGGGAGTGTAATGAGAAGGGAGTGCTCCGAGAACATGAACAGGGTCGTGCTGGCAGTAGCCTAGGGGGCGATGTCTGTGGCCAATGACCACCCCGACCGTTTCAGGTAGCGGTAGGTCCGAACCTTGAACTGCTGCATCCCTTTGGCAGATGGTGCATCGCGGAGGAGAGTGGCTGGCAGTTCATTCCAAGCTTCGTTGAGGCACTCTGGGAAAGAGCGCAGCGCAACATTCTACGATCTGGCAGGTAGGGCTGTCTGGAGTTGAAGCTCGTGTGCAAGGTTGGCTGCCGAGCGGCGACGTGTGGCAGGCGCGATGGCGGGTGCGGTGGCTCTGGCTGGGCATGTCGCTGCAAGAGCCGGTGGGCTTGTGATGTAATGGAGCTTGTACAGGGTTGTGAGGCCGGCCACACGGCGCCGCAGAGACAGAGTGTCCATTGCAGCCCATGTCCCAATCAGGGTTAGGGCACGATGCTGGACTCGGTCCAGCTGTGAGAGATGGGTAGCCGCAGCTCCCATCCATACAAGTGGGCAGTACTCCATTGGAGGCCGAATGAACCCCCCAGTATGCTGTATCCCGGCCCAGTGGGTCCAGGACATGGCACGCCTTCCGGAAGAAACTAATTCGCTGTGTGGCACGCACTGCAGTTCCTCGAAGATGCTCTGAGTATGATAGATGGGCATCAAACGTCACTCCAAGGAGCTTCAGCCGCGAGCATTCCGGGACCGCTGTGCCGTTGAACTGGATGGGTGGTGTCTCCCAGGGTCTACGGTGGCGGGACACAGTCATGGCCTGTGATTTCGTTGGCTCAAAAGTGACGCGCCACTGAGCACCCCATTCAGCAAGTGCATCCACACCAGCTTGGAGGTTGCGGCACACTTCTGTCACAGCATGTGGCGTTGGGATGTGGGCATAAAGCGTGGTTTTCATCTGCGTAAACAGCCGGAGTGATCCCTTCCGGTAGGACGTCGCAGGCATCATTCACATACAGCAAAAACAGTGTGGGCCCAAGGATGCTCCCTTGTGGGACCCCAGCATCAATCTTGTATGATTCTGAAGATGCTCCGCCGACTACTGCCTGCAACTTCCTATCGTACAGGTAGTCAGACAGCCAGCTGAGGAGGGGACCAGTGATGCCATATGACGCAGCCTTGTGGAGCACGCCTCGGTGTGAAACTTTGTCGAATGCTCCTGCTATGTCTACAACCAGCACGCGGACTGCGCCACCACGGTTGACTTCGGACACCCAGGAGTGGTTGAGAGACGTGAGAAGGTCAGATGTGCTGAACCCCTGACGGAATCCGTACTGGTGGATGGACAGGGCCTTTTCATAGTCGAGCCTGCAGCTTGCTTCAGGAGTGACCACCATTGCTTGTTTCGCAGTGATCCATGTTTGAGCCGATCTCGGATGCGGGCAGATTGATCATTCTGCCTGCTTTGCGAGACGGAGGCAATTGGCAGAGGCTCGGACTTTGGCATTGTAGTCAATGAGTTGCTTATGGCAGGTGGGGTGTCTCCTGAGACGGTTCCATGCATTCTTCTTTGCCTGGGTAGCGGCTGAGCATTCCGGCGTCCACCAGGATGGATCTGTTGGTTTCGTCGAAAGTTCTTTGTGTGGGATGAAGCGATCCATGCCTTCCATGACAACAGCGGTTACTGATCTGCAGGACGCCTCTGGGTCTTCTGATATATCCCATTTTGCTGTTGAGTAGAAGTGCTGAAGCCGGCCCCAGTCTGCCTGAGCATACCTCCAAATGCGCCGTTTAGTCGGTGGTTCGCGGAGTGGGGTAGCATCAAAAGTGGCCACAACGGTGGCATGGTCTGATGCTCCAATGGGGTCCAGTACATTTACCACCACCGAGATCTCCGAGAAGTCGCTGAGGATGAGGTCCAGGGTGTTCTCACCGCGTGTCGGTTGAGTAACGTGCTGGTTTAGCCCGTGGAACGCAGAGAGTTCTTCCATGTATTCACCAGCTGGTGTAGTCTTCGTGCTGCATAGCCAGCTTTCATTATGAACATTTAAGTCACCAGCTATCACAACGCTGTTCCCGAGGGATCGAGCTTGATCCATGACTGAGTCAAGATACTCAAGCAGAGAGACATCTTGTCCAGGGCACGACCCGGGTCGGTCCATGGCACATACAACTACTTTCTGGCCATTGTCCAGGTGCAGGCGAAGCCAGATGACCTCATGGCCATGGAAGTTGATGTCACTCACGTGGTCAAAGGAGAGGGCCTGAGTCCCGGACACAGACTGCAACTCCGCCGCCTTGAGCAGATCGGTCAAGTCGGAGGGGTAGGTGGAAGCCCGGCATGGAGGAGTCAGATAGTGAGGCTTTCTCTGGGGTGAATTTAGTCTCTGTTACGATGGCGATGTCAGATCTGCTCCGTGCAACAGCATGCTGGAAGGCTCCAAACTTTGACAGCAGCCCAAAAGCATTTGTCAGCAGTAGCTTCATTACTGTGTATGTCCTTGCGCAGCTGGTGGTCATTGGTGTTTGCGTGGCTGAATCGCTTCAGCTGAGGCAGCCTCTGCCTCACTGTCCCTATTGCCTCTGCTGCCCACGTTGCCGGCGCCAGATGCAGCAGATGAGCTGTCACCCTGCGGCCGTTTGCGGTGTCGCCAAGCGTAAAGCGGTCGTAGCCAGAAGTTCGCAGCAGTGACTGTTGTTTCTAAGCCAGTGGCGTCGAGCGACAATCGGGCGGAGACTTTCCCGTCTTCCGTGGTGTGCATACTGCACTCATGGACCTTGACGGATTTGGCCACGGCCACAGATCGCTGCTGAGTGAACTTTGTCACTCGCTCCTCTGTGCAATCAGCGTTCAGATTTCCCACATACACGACTGCCTTCCTTGTTTGGTGGGGTTCTTTAGACACTAGTTTCCACGATTCATCAGCGATTGGGTCGAACGATTTTTCTGGGGCTTGACTGGGGGGCGCCCAACAATCTGAAAACTTTCGTTTTTTAACAGGAGATCTCACGATCACTGCCAGTGTCATCCACGTCTACGCGTTTGAAAGGGCTACGGTGTTCTCCTCTTGCTGCACCAGTGCACTTGGTGACCTGGTCTTTTCGCGTACGGGTACGGCTACGAGATCCCTTCCGCCTTATCGTACTCTGGTGCTGTTGTTCAGCCGGAGGAAAGGTAACACTTGCCGTTGCAATGGTGGACTCCTTCATGGCGACAACCTCCTCTTTCAGTCCTGTTGTCTGCATGACCAGTTCGTCAATCCGGTTTTTGAGATGGACCTCCCGGTTTGCAGATTCCGACACGAGCGCTGACAGCGTCTTGACAATTTCAAAGACGGACGATTCGATTTCAGGGATGGAGCTCAAAAGTTTTATTTCCGATTCCGTCAGGCTGCGAGTGGCAGTTCTGGCCGGCATAGCTACCTGTGTCTACCTACCAGTACTACCTAGACTATCCACTACTCACCAATCTTCTCTTCTACCCTGTAACTACCTCCAGACCGGCCTGGTGCCGGCTGGGCTGAGAAATCGCACGAAAAACTACGGAGCTCGAAAAAGTCCAACCGTAGATCTACTCTTCAACATGCAAAAAAAAAAAGTTGGAACCAACATGGCTGACATCATGTGACCTGTAGATGCAGGGGTTGAGTGGAGTTGGAACCAACATGGCCGACATCATGTGACCTATGGGGCTGTTAAGTGATGACGTCACAGTTCCTTCGATACGCATAACAACGATCCCACTGGGGACAAACAAAAGTAGCGTCGTCTCCACCGAACCAGTTGTCAGTGGCAACATATAGGAATCGTGTACATTTCTTCGTTTCTTCTTTGCTGTTTTCAGTGAGTGTTTTGTTTTCTCTTTGTCCTTGATCTCGACGATGTTGTCGTGCTCATTACCTTACTGAGACGTCTCTTGTGACTGTAGCCAGTGTCACGGAGGATTTTATTGGCGTGACAAGGTAGATCGCCGAGATCGAGCGTGAAAAACGCTCTGCATTAGTAGCTCCTGTAGAATGTTTTCTGGGATGGCGTATCCATGGTCAACAAAACCAAGGTTCAAGACAGCATGAGAGATCGTGTAAACGATGTGAACTCCAAAAGGTAAGCTCCTGAACAAGTGGAAAGATATAGGTATTTACAAACTCTCTCTTCATCCATCGATTGCCGCTATGCATTGCATTTTGTCTTCACAGATAATCTGGCCAAATTTATTGTAACTAGAGAGTGCAATCGTGCTTGGGGCCCATCCCAATGTCATCACATGGCTGTGGTGACTAGTATATATCTGGGAGAATTTTTCCTCGACTGATACGGAGTGCAGGTGGATCGATTATGAGAAATGCGAACATGTGAAGTAAGTAATTAGTTGTGTCGAACAAATGTGCAATAAAATATAATTTACTTTACACTCAAACATACACTGTAGATGTACATGTAACATCATGATAATGATTCCATCTTCATTGTCCCGCAACTGGTACACCATACGCACCGAATACATGGTGTGTGTGTGCGCGCGCGCAAGCGCATGTACATGCACACACTCTCATGCGTGGCTGAGTCGGCCAGATGAACAGACCATGCATTTGCACGAGGTGTCCGTAATGTCATTGGAATGCTGTACTTTATGACTTTATTCCAAAAGAGTATGTCTTGCCCCTGACGAATGGAGTTGTGTCTGTGCTCAGCGGGTATCGGGCTATGACGCAACACTGCAATCAGCGCTGCAATTAAAAGAGCACTGCATGGATTATTTTGACTAACTTCCTTTGCGTTTACTTGGTTGAGCCCGTGACTTCATTTCTGTGTTCTGTCATGATTGGCCTCTGGAAATAATCAGAGTGGATGTCATTTTGCCATATATGTGTGCCTTGTGCGACAGGTTCAAGGCTAGATGCACTTCAAATTCGGCGTGCGATCTCAGCGTCTGGGACCTGATGAAGTCTTGGTTGGATGATTATTCAAGCCTGACACTACTCGACACACCAATGTACATGTCAATGTAATTTTTTCAGAGCTGCACTATTTACGTGTTGATGCTTACTTCGGTGTTAGCGTGTTTCCCCCGGATTGTTTCTATCATCATGATCGTGTGTTCTTGGGCTGAGCGAGCACATGCACAAGTGTGCAGCTATAACCCTGTGTATCTTTGGTTACACTTTGTTCTGCAATGCATGTACCTTGTAACATTATGTGCTTGCACTGATTTGTCTGGCCTGCGTATTTCAAGACTATTCAGTGCATTAGACCCAGGTTTGTTTGGTTGCCGGATGATCTCTTGTTGCGTCGCTCTGTATTTGTATTCATCAATTTTTGGGCTTGAGAATTGAGCTGTTGTGTGGTTCCCAATATGAAAACATCATGCTGGTGCTCTGTGTTTCGATTATCGACTGTCGGAGCAGTCATGCATTTATTAGCAGAACGGTCAATACTGTAGTCTTTTCACGTGTTTGTCTTTTCGCCGGGGGTATTAGCGGTAACGCTGCACACAGAACGGCAGTGTTGCATCACTGGACGACCCTGCCTCTGCATCTGACTTAATTTCCCCAGGATCTGGTGCAGTTACACCAGACAGCCACTTCCTGTAAACACGCAAACAGCAAAAGAAGAGATCCCGCAAATCAGGAAAAACCATTGTGGAAAATATAGAGTAGATCATACAACATTCAATAATCTGGAGTAATTACAGTGAGACAAACACTTCAAACAGTGCTCTCTCTCTCTGTCTTTCTCTGTCTCCATCCTTCCAAAAATACCCTATGACAATTCCTTAGAATTATTTCATTTTATATTCTTAGGACATCATTCTGAACATAATAAATTCTTCCATGGGTCTTCAATCACCACGGAGGGCGAAAATATATCTAAGTCATGCAGTTCACGGGAGGTGCGAGCTGTCATGGATATAGAAGCTGATATTGTGCCAGCGTGAGGGCAGAGACAGAAAGAAGACACTGATTTCTTGAACAACTCACCTATATGTAATCGAATCCACAAGGAGCGCTCATACTTTGATCCATCAGGACGCGAAACATCTTCAAAGCACTCTCAAACACGGAGTTTTACTGTGGGCAGCCAATTTCACAGCCATCATGAAGGCACTCGACGACTACAGGAGTTTTGTAGAGGAAAGAACAAGGAGTAAAGAGCGACAACAATCGCTTGAAGAAAAAGCAAAGAAAAACTGCTGTCTCTCCAGTCATTTAGATGCTGTTGCCCTTGACATCTGGTTCCATCCAGAGGACGCGACTTTTGTTTGTCCCCAGTGCTCTCCGTTGCTATGCGTATCGAAGGAGCCGTGACGTCACACTTAACAGCCCCATAGATGCAGGGGTTGAGTGGAGTTGGAACCAACATGGCCGACATCATGTGACCTATAGATGCAGGGGTTGAGTAGAGTTGGAACCAACATGGCCGACATCATGTGACCTATAGATGCAGGAGTTGAGTGGAGTTGGAACCAGCATGGTCGACATCATATGACCTATAAATGCAGGGGTTGAGTGGAGTTGGAACCAACATGGCCGACATCATGTGACCTATAGATGCAGGAGTTGAGTAGAGTTGGAACCAACATGGCTGCCCTTTATGGTCATGTGATAGATGTAAATCTACTCTATCATAGTCACTTAACCGTTTGAAGTGCAAAATGAATGCGTGCAAATATGCAATTCAACTCGAAGCCGCTCTCGAATAGAAGCCTTGGCTAATAGCTCCAATGCAATGACTATTTGAAATACTATCAGTTCCTCTCGAATAGAATTGAGGATTACTATTTGCAAAGCACGGGGTGACCAGACAGTTCCATGATTGGTAAGGTCAATAGGCCCATTGTGCAGTGACGTAATTTGTACCGCGAACACCCCACACAACCACCTGGGCATGGTCGTCTGGGGTGCTGAACAGTGCATTGCTGATCGCAGCGTACTCGCACGCATTACTCATGTGTAAGCCATATTTGGCAATGCGCAATGGGTGACTTCCTCGATTATGGCTAAGGCCTGTGGAGAATCCATAAATACAAATACAATACAAATGGGTCAATGGCGGTATATGGTACAGGGTGTCTGCGGATTCAGTATGACATCACATTGCAAAGAGATGTTTGCAGGGTTAAGCGATGCATCAAGCATGGCATCATCATGACAGCCCTTGCTTTCCAGGGAATGGCTTTGCGGAGGAGCTTGTACTGGACTTCGCAGTACCGGTGCATAAACAGGTGATATAATCACACTACACATGTTCAGCTTCTGGATGCGTTGTCTTCTTGTCTGTGTGCAGAGATTTCTCAAACAACGCCATCACCCACGTTGGGCTATTCGATGGTCTGCCCGATCTGAGTGCATTGTAAGTTGATCGGACCCAACACCCACTCACTTTTCTCCTCAAGCTCTCTCTCTCTCAAGCTCTTGTAAATGTAGAGATAACACTGTGGTAAATCGACTGCTTGTATTGTTACAATAGTTCTGACGATATTAGTTATTTGATTGTATTCTTACTTTGTAGCTGCGTCCAGGCTCGTTGGAATTCTCATCACGGACTCCATTCTAGTTTCGAAGAGATATATATTCTTGTCCAATTGTTCTCAACAAATTCCTCGTCTTGTGCATTTGTTATCAAACAAATTCTTCGTAGTATTTGCAGTACGTAGTCTCGCGCTCTTTGATTTGTTTGACTCGCGCGTGATTTTCCTTTCTTTTCTTTTTGTCATGTATGACGTATCGGTATGACGTGAGTGTGTACGCACTCTGTTTATGACCACGTGACTGCATGCTCACGTGGAACTACAGTCAGTAGGCTAGTGCATTTTAGCGACTGCAGCGATCCGATCTTCTTGCTGCAGCGCTGTTTCTTCTTCTTCACTTGTGTCTTTTCTTTGGTCGCTGCACTAGTTTGTGATTACCATGATTACGCGTCAATGGACGACGTGGTCGCCATTTTGTGCATGTCCTTTTTTCTTGATGAATCTTGGATCTCGTGGAAAAAGAACAGTTTTCTTTTCTCCCAACTTTACCACTATTTCAATATTTCAACTCTTGATTCCTTGTTGACTAGTTGTGGCTCAGTGCATGTGCGAGTGTGCTGGAGTGCTAGCTGGAAGAGATAGAGAGCATAGTGGTGGAGTAACAACGTGGTGCCGAAACCCCGCTGGTTTGGACCGGAGAATACGAGCGTGGTTTCGAATTGGAATTTTCTTGAATTCGTAAATTGTGTCCGGATCGATCGTTCACGTGTCGTGTGTTGTTCGCTGAGCACTGGTAGAGTGCTGACGAAGCGTGCTGTTGTGGCCTGGTAGTCGATGCCTCCTAGACTTAGGAACGCTCGAGGCAGGGGTATCAGTAGCACACCGACAACTCCACAGGCGCCTGGACATCGTGATCGTGACATTAAAAATTTGTGGACTCCTGGGAGTCCTGAGGATAGTACATCCGTGGTATCCAGGCACAGTGAAGGTGGTGCTGATCATACTAGTGTTAGTGACAGTGCGTCTTCTGTCAACAGTGAAATGTCGTCACTTAAGTTGGATGGATTCGTGAAGCCGTATCGTGGCCGAGTGGACGACTTCGACATGTTTTGGTCGAAGTTTGAAGTACTGGCAGATATATCGGGGTGGACAAGCACGGAGCAACAGATGAAACGGTTGCCGCTGTTCTTGGAGGGCGAAGCCCACCGTGTGTTCTCCAAACTGAGTGAGACGGAGAAGCGAGATAAGGATGCAGTGAGGAGCATCCTGCGGAAGTCCTTCTGCGTGAGCCGCAGTGAGGCGTACCGCTTGTTTAAGCAGCGGCAGCTGAAAGTGGATGAAAGTCCAGAGGTATATGTTGCCGAGCTGTGCCGTCTGTTAGAGCTGTCTGGACATAAGAGTGACAGCGATACCGATCCTGTGGTGATCGAGCAGCTGTTGGCCGGATTGCCAATTGAGTTTGCCAAGGATGTCCGTTTGTCCATGGCAGGCAGGGACCTGAAGGTATCTGAATGCCTTGATAGGATCCGGGCACTGCGATCAGCCACCGGCGCCAGAGTTGGTGCAGTGTCCGCAGCTGCCACATATGTGCAAGACAGTGTTGCCACGCCATCACCGCGGCTTTGCCACCATTGTGGAGAACCGGGCCATTTCAAAAGGCATTGCCCGAAGTTATCTCGAGCAGGGAATGGTCATGCGGCCAAGCAAGAGCACCGGCGCAAGGACCCGTTCTGCCACTTCTGTGACAAGAAAGGGCACGTCAAGAAGGACTGCTTGCTGAGGAAGAAGTGGCTGGATACACAGGCTAGCTCAGAAGTTGCTGGGGCCTCGGTGCACTCCAAGGACGTGTGCCTCCTGGCATCTGCATCGCCATCGTGCCCGAAGCTACCTCGTGTGTTTGTTGAATGTGCTGGTCCTGACGCGAGTAACAGTGTGCGTGCTGCAGCTGTGATAGACACTGGATCCACTCGCACGTTGGTGACAGAAGCACTGCTGCATCGCCTTGGTCTCGATGTGACGCCATTGACCAATAATGACGGCATCGTAGCACTGGATGGCAACACCATGCAGACGTGTGGCACAGTGGCCCTCAAGTTTTGGAGACACGACGGACCGGTGAGCATTCATGAAGTGGTATTGAATGCTGTCGTTGTGCCTGATTTATGTGTAGTGGCCGCCGATGTACTGATTGGCATTGACCTGGTGACCTTGTGTGGGCGCCTGTCTGTAGAGTATGCTAATGATCAGCTTGTGCGTGTCGTAATTGGGCCCGGTCCAGCCCATGCAGATAGTTGCCCGTCGGTGTCAGTAGCATCAGCAGCTGTGCCGCCTCCTGGCCACCCTACAGGTGTACAAGTGTATGAGGATCAGCTGTCCGACGGTATGACCCCTAGTGCTGACAAAGAAGTTCTCCAGCCAGTCGTGGATGACTCGCCAATGTCTGCAGCTCCGACGCGCCCGCCATCGAAGCTGTCGCATCATGTCCATGTAGAGACTCACGGCAACGATGTCATCCTGAAGGTTGATGACGGCGAGATGCGTTGGATGTCGGCTGAGAAGCGTTGGGAGGTCAAGTGGGTATGGAAGTCTGGTGAAGAACCCAATGGCCGTGTTGGTCCTGGTATCAGCGAGTACCCTCGGAAGAAAATAACCGCGGCAGAGGAGACGCAATTCTGCTCTGCCGTAGATGAGTGGATTGAGCGAGGCTGGCTGGTGAAGCACGACGCTGACACCCATGGTCGCCCTGCCTGTGTCTTGCCATTGATGGCTGTGAGTCAGCCGCACAAGACGTCTACGCCTGTGCGTCCGGTGTTAGATTATCGCCACCTGAATAAGCTGTTGGTGTCCCACCCTGGCACTAAGTCGCCTGTGTGCGCCGAGACGTTGCGCCAGTGGAGGCTCAAGGGTGAAGCTGATGAATTTGAGTTAGTGGACATTACCAAGGCGTACTTGCAAATCCATGTCAGCCCTCTCTCACTCTCTCTCACTCTCTCTCACTCTCTCACTCTCTCTCACTCTCTCTCACTCTCTCTCACTCTCTCTCACTCTCTCTCACTCTCTCTCACTCTCTCTCACTCTCTCTCACTCTCTCTCACTCTCTCTCACTCTCTCTCACTCTCTCTCACTCTCTCTCACTCTCTCTCACTCTCTCTCACTCTCTCTCACTCTCTCTCACTCTCTCTCACTCTCTCTCACTCTCTCTGACTCTCTCTCATTCTCTCTCACTCTCTCTCACTCTCTCTCACTCTCTCTCACTCTCTCTCACTCTCTCTCACTCTCTCTCACTCTCTCTCACTCTCTCTCACTCTCTCTCACTCTCTCTCACTCTCTCTCACTCTCTCTCTCACTCTCTCTCACTCTCTCTCTCTCTCTCTCTCTCTCTCACTCTCTCTCTCTCTCTCTCTCACTCTCTCTCACTCTCACTCTCTCTCCCTCTCACTCTCTCTCCCTCTCACTCTCTCTCCCTCTCACTCTCTCTCCCTCTCACTCTCTCTCACTCTCTCTCACTCTCTCTCACTCTCTCTCACTCTCTCTCACTCTCTCTCACTCTCTCTCACTCTCTCTCACTCTCTCTCACTCTCTCTCACCTATCTCACTCTCTCTCACTCTCTCTCACTCTCTCTCACTCTCTCTCACTCTCTCTCACTCTCTCCCTCTCTCTCTCTCTCTCACTCTCTCTCACTCTCTCTCACTCTCTCTCACTCTCTCTCACTCTCTCTCACTCTCTCTCACTCTCTCTCACTCTCTCTCACTCTCTCTCACTCTCTCTCACTCTCTCTCACTCTTCTCTCTCTCTCTCTCACTCTCTCTCACTCTCTCTCCTCTCTCTCACTCTCTCTCACTCTCTCTCACTCTCTCTCACTCTCTCTCACTCTCTCTCACTCTCTCTCACTCTCTCTCACTCTCTCTCACTCTCTCTCACTCTCTCACTCTCTCTCACTCTCTCTCACTCTCTCTCACTCTCTCTCACTCTCTCTCACTCTCTCTCACTCTCTCTCACTCTCTCTCTCTCTCTCACTCTCTCTCACTCTCTCTCACTCTCTCTCACTCTCTCTCACTCTCTCCTCTCTCTCACTCTCTCTCACTCTCTCTCACTCTCTCTCACTCTCTCTCACTCTCTCTCACTCTCTCTCACTCTCTCTCACTCTCTCTCACTCTCTCTCCCTCTCTCCCTCTCTCCCTCTCTCCCTCTCTCCCTCTCTCCCTCTCTCCCTCTCTCTCCTCTCTCCCTCTCACCCTCTCACCCTCTCTCCCTCTCTCCCTCTCTCCCTCTCTCCCTCTCTCCCTCTCTCCCTCCTCCCTCTCTCCTCTCTCCCTCTCTCCCTCTCTCCCTCTCTCCCTCTCTCCCTCTCTCTCCTCTCTCCCTCTCTCCCTCTCTCCCTCTCTCCCTCTCTCCCTCTCTCCTCTCTCCCTCTCTCCCTCTCTCCCTCTCTCCCTCTCTCCCTCTCTCCCTCTCTCCCTCTCTCCCTCTCTCCCTCTCTCCCTCTCTCCCTCTCCCTCTCCCTCTCCCTCTCCCTCTCTCCCTCTCTCTCTCTCTCTCTCTCTCTCTCTCTCTCTCTCTCTCTCTCTCTCTCTCTCTCTCTCTCCTCTCTCTCTCTCTCACACACACACACACACACACACACACACACACACACACACACACACACACACACACACACACACACACACACACAGATTGACAATCAGTCAGTGGTGGCAGCCCCTAAGAAATTAACTAGCATCAGTGAGCCATTGGTATAAAGAAGTGGAGTCGGTTTTGGGCAGTTCACTGAAGACTAATTTTGTCAATTCCTGATGAGTCTAAAGCATCAATCACATCAACAGCCAGTGCGGTGCATGGGTTGGAGAGCCAGGGGCGTCACACGTGGCACGACCATTACAACCATTATGTCCATGATTCACGGTAGCGCTTTTTGCCCAGGATGGTCCTCCCACAGTGCCTGTAGAGCGCCAAAACGTGCACTGTTGGCAGAAAATCCGATGTTTTCGTCGGGCGACACTCCCACCCCGGTCGTGCCACTCCAGACTCAGTGCCCTATGACGTCCTGAGAGCAAAACACAACTCTTAGCACCGCTGTCTACATACATTGTGGAGTTCATTCTAAAGAAAGAATATAAATACTTTCAGAAGGACACCAATGCTTGCGGAAGTGCAAACGACTCATTTTCTCAGTTCTGCCATTGAAACGAAAGGTTCAGTGACCCTCACCTAGATATCTCAGTGTCATGAAATGCAGACAGAAACCCTATTGCTCAACACTACTAGTTTGATCATCGTAGTATAAGTGGCACCGACTTTTTGGAGGTGAATTACTGGTGGTCAAAATGTGGCTTATACTCCGGGCCGAAAACTACGGGCTAGCTAAATACATTAGTAGCCCTGTATGTGTTAATCGCAAACCAACACCGCTGCCTACTCGTTCTGAAATGTTCGGAGGTAATCGCATACAGGCAGAAGAAGGTAGCTCCTCCAAACACTGGAGTTTATACCTCATGCAAACTGGATGACATTCACCAGTGGCCTCCGGTTGCAAGTTGCCAGTGGCCTTGGGTAACTGTAAGGGGCGAATCTCTAACGGGGCACAAAGCCTAACGTTTTGAAGAGAAAACAATCCACCATTAACTCAAGAAATATTACTAGCGTGTGATTCCTTCTCTCTTCTGTACTACAGAAATAAAAAAAGGTGTGTGATGGCAGGGCCATTAAGCTTTGTGCCCGCTATTAAAGTGGGAAATTTTTCAAATAGTTAAACTTTAGACTCGTCACACTTTCAACTCTTACAGTAGTCAGTGCGATTTGCTTTTGTAGCCTCAGTAATTTGTAGTACTTGGACAGGAAAGACAACTCTAGCTCTGGTCATTTTGTTTGATTGTTCTCTGAAGGGATTTGAGCTACAATGCCATAGGCAGTGTAGCTCAATCTGCACTAGCAACTCTATCAGGTCTCATTCAAATGTAAGTTCTGCTGTTACCGTGCCTACAGACGTGATGTGCGTGATCTTGAACTAATAGAGCATGCCTGCACAGGTACATGCACACACATGCACACACACCACACACACACACACATGCACGCACGCATGCACACACACACGCACGCACACAAACACACACACACACACACACACACACACAGAACACATACATTTGCACAAATCCATACGCACCCCAATGCATGGGAACACCTATGAGCGTAAAATCATGCACATGGACACACACACACGCACACACACACACACACACACACACACACACACACACACACACACACACACACACACACAGAACACAGAACACATACATTTGCACAAATCCATACGCACCCCAACGCATGGAAACACCTATGCCCATAATATCATGCATACACATTACACACACATACCTGGTTCACATCCTGGTGGTGGCAGTCAGTTTCGTCTTCAGACTTTTCCCTTTTCCGTCCCGTCAACTATTTAACACATACATGCGCTCTCCTTTTCCAACAAACCTACAACCAATCAGCACGTCATTCCACGCTAAATCGAGAACTACCAATACCACTAGTATCAAGAGTATTATAAGCTCCCAAGAGCGTGCAACTCCTGATACCCTTTCTATGGCGTCTCGCCAACGGCGAAAACTCACATCACGTAATGTAATGTCCCAGTTGTACGTTTCCAACCCGTTTCTAGCGAGCAGCGGAGTAATAGTACAAGCACTCCCCGGCAGAACATCACTGCACGTATGCAACTCGCTAGCATAATAATGGCAGATATTCGGATTGCTCGCATGCTATCCTTCGTTTGTACGTACATGTAATATTGTTATAGCAATAATATTATTGTTATAAGGGTAAGGCACAGTATACAAAAGTCAATGGAGTGATTTGGTTTGACAGAAAAATATCGTTATAAGGGTAATATCGTTATAGAGGTTATCGTTATAAGGGTAGGTCGGCTGTAGTACAAAACGTACCTGAGACACGCAATGTGAGTTTTCGCCTTCGGAGACCCCATAATGCAGCGTTGCACACTCACAGGGCTTCTAAGTATACTCTTGTTAGTACTAATATACCATGCTGGGGTCAAAAGTCATAGCTCTCTTCTTGCCTTACTGTAGAGGTAATGGGAGTCCACGATGGAACCCCTATCTATAGGCTTGAGATGTCTAGGGGCAGATTTCAGAGCTTCAACCTCGATTGGCTGGAAGATGGCCTACGCCCACAGACGCAACTCCAACTCCTGACCCAACTCCACTTGCTACAAATCTGATCACATTTTTCTAGGGACGAGCCAGCAGGGATGCACGTTGTGATTGACATCAATCTTGCTACTTTGTTGTCGTTCCGACCCAAGATATCTCGGACTTGTGATTGTGTGTCAAGAACCTGCTGAGGTTTGGTGTTTACAATACTGGCCGGCCATGGTGCAATGTGGTGTATTGAACATATTCAATTGCTATTATTGTTTTCTAATTGTCGGCAAACTGCAACGCGGCCACTTACACATTTGGGAAACTGCACTTCTCAATTCCAATTTTGGAGTTGAGAAGTGAAGCTATTATTGTTTGGTAGGTGAAAGAGAGTTTCAATTTGATTGTGTGGATTTGCGTCTTTAGCTGTTATTGTTGAATATTTTTTCATGAAAACGTGTACTGACCACTTTTAGGAGACATATCTTTAGTGCCAGTGGAGTAAGTCCACGATCTTTTAGTGAATGGTTCTGAAACTTGAATAGCGATGATAACAGGTATCCATAGCGATGCATTATTTCGGGCTGATTTCCAGGGAAGGCAGCATAAGGGGGGGAGCGAGCGGAGAGCGCAGCACTGTGGTGTGGTGATTGATAAGAATAAGAATCTGGACAAGGCCGAATCCTGCTACTTACCCCTCTGGATCTAATACCATGATAGAAAAACAGAGGGTACCCAGTTGAAGTCCTGTGTGGAATCGGAAAGGTTTTTCCAGCCGTGCCACGACCCACAGTTACTTGGGAACTCGTGGCCTTGAACGAGGGAAACATGGATGCAGCAAATGGGATTTTTGGTCTTTCACCACTTTGTGGAGATTCTGAGATTTGCCCGACTCCCACCGCTAGAAGATCCCATTCGCTGCATCCATGGTCAACATGCTCAATACCTAGGTTAATTCAAGAGAAAGCGACAAACAAGAACTTCATCCATTTCATGCCACCGAAGATTCCAGGCTTTGAGGGTTCGAAAAAAGTGCGTTTGGGGTCAATTGACCCCGCCTGGTAGTTCTAGTGTTAAAAGGGAAGTAAAGCAGAATTGTTCGAATAGCAACACTCGTGGATTATGTTCGTGTCCGAATTTGTGGTTCTCTATTCTCCAGTGATTTGTCACACAACCTATTACCCAAGTTGCACGCGGGTACGTTTTCGGGGCTGCGGAAACTTCAAACTGTGTAAGATGATACATGTATATGAATGTTTTAAAACACTACATACACATTTAATATCTGTATGTATTGGAGGTTGCGCAAGAAATCGGAAATCCGGCGACTGGGCAGAGGTGTGGCCTTAGTGCAGGTCACATTTAAAACAAGGGCGAATTACAGCCAAACCTCTTCAGGATGAACACCGAGGGATGGATGGATGCCATGGTATTTGTTCGCAAAATAACGGGAGTTCTTCTCATCCATACAGGGTCAGTCTAGCCAAAGGGGTAGGGGGGGGGGGCACAGCACTCCCTACTCTGTTTAGCCCCCCCCCCCCTGTGAAAACGTGCCCCCCCCTACTTATTTTCCGATTTGGTTTTTTTTCATGCCATTCGACGAAAATGCAGTCGATAGTCAGTCAGCACTACACCCCAGATAAATGCGCCTTTATGAACCCTCTAGGGTTCATAAAGGCGCATTTATCAGGGGTGAAGCCAGGTGAAGTCAGGTGAATATTGCATTTTGCATTGCAAGACAGTTATTTTTGAAAATGAAAAAAAGGGTTACAGGATAACTGTTTTCCCTGCCCCCTCTCCTCCCCCTACTTTTTGTACCTGGCTATAACCCTGCCATATTTTATGCCCAGTGGATACACAAGGGGATTTATTCAATAGGGTTTTGAATACTAGTTCTTCTGAAGTGAAAGTTTGCTAATTAAGGCTGTCATCACACTGCAGTACAAAGCACTGCGTCTACCTTCACGTATGGAGTTTTCGGTCGGTTGTCATGGTGATCCACCTACGGGTTACCGGTTGAAAACGGGAGCAGAGAAAACTGGAAACATTGACGTGGAAGGGAGGCGGGATACAATTTATAACCCTGCCATATTTTATGCCCAGTGGATACACAAGGGGATTTATTCAATAGGGTTTTGAATACTAGTTCTTCTGAAGTGAAAGTTTGCTAATTAAGGCTGTCATCACACTGCAGTACAAAGCACTGCGTCTACCTTCACGTATGGAGTTTTCGGTCGGTTGTCATGGTGATCCACCTACGGGTTACCGGTTGAAAACGGGAGCAGAGAAAACTGGAAACATTGACGTGGTAGGGAGGCGGGATACAATTTTTTATAAACATGCGTATCTCCCCCCCCCCCCCCAAGTCTTTTTCGAAACGACCTTGTACGTGCGCTTGGACCTTCAAATTTCTCCAAAAACGTGACCACGTGTTCAGGTCAAGAACTGTGCCCATTTGATGATACGACCCACCTTTTTGGGATTTTCACCGTAGACACACAGGCATGAACGGGTGTCAGATAACGCAGTGTGATGACGGCCTTACCAGCATTCTCCTTCACGAGTGTTCACAGTAGGCAGCTGTGCAGAGGTTGAGGTCAGCCCATTGTACTTTGGTTCAACCCCGGGCACATTGCACCAGCAGGCAAAGATATCTGTATGACCCTGATGTGGCAGGTGTGATCATCAGCACAGAATCATCCTAATATGTTATTATAGTTCTCTTAGGAAGTCTAAATGGATCTACGTCGTCCACCCCAGTCTAAAAGAACACACCCAAAATCTTTCAAAACCAAACGTTTTCGTTCCCTTCTCGCCATGGGCTCCTATAGAGAGTAGAGTAAAATGACGAACACAGTTACTTCAAAGTACAAGTGTGAAAACAGATTCACCCTGACTTCGGCCGGCGGTCTGTACCGTGCATGTGTGTGTGTGTGTGTGTGTGTGTGTGTGTGTGTGTGTGTGTTTGTGTGAGTGTTGGGCCTGTTGCCAACGGGCTCGGCTGCTTGAAGGTGTATTGGTGTACCTACCACCTTTGTTGGTTTCAGGGTTCATATACTTTCTATTTGAAGTATACATACCTGTTAACCATGGACTGCTTCTGGCTAGATTAACTCTTGTGTAATCAATGGTGCTAGTGAAGCTTATATCAGATCCAATCTGATTTAGCCACCCACACTAGTACCAAGTATTACCTTCACTGGGGGCAGGGGTACCTGCAGTTGGATCCCGGGACGGATACCCTGATGCCGTCAATCCTTTTTCTGCACCTTGTCCTCACCCACTTACTGAGGTGTGGTGAGCCCATAAGTGGGATCATTTCAAGTCCACCCTAGTTTGGGAATTTCAGGGGGTGTCGGCCGTTGGGTGGTTCAATGGCCAATTGAGTCATCTTTCCAAGATTCCTTTTGAGTCTCTCTCCCCTCTCCCGGGGAGACCCACGTGACCAGTTTTGGCAGTGAGCAAGTACAAGTACAAGTGTTTGTGTATGTGTGTACGAGAAATCAGTGATGAGCTTTTCGGTTTCTGACACAAAGATCAGCTTGTGACGTTACCCCAGTTGGAATCTCACAGTTTCGTTCTCCCGGTAAACAGAGCCTTCTATCGTTGAAACGATACCAAACCGACGGTATTATGGGTGTTCAGTACGAGTGTACTGGTGTCTCCATACATTTTGCCATGGCATACTTGTCATAATTAAAAAAAACCAGGCTGAATTTCTATTTCCCTGTTCACAAGAGAGATTGGAAACTGTGTCACAACTCTGAGTTTCACGTATTACTACAATCATCAGGCAACCTGTATTTCCCTGTTCTTGGACTTTTCTGGCCTCGAATGTGCCTGGTTCAAGTCCTGCCTGGGAACGGTTTTTCCAGCCGTGCTGCTACCCACAGTCAACTGGGAACTTGTGGCCAGGCACAAGGGGCACATGGATGCGGCTAATGGGGTCTTTCTTGGCATTTTTTTTACAAGATAACCACAAACCATCATGGTGCAAACGCCGGCAAAAACGCCAGTGGTTGTGAGACTTATCCCCTCACCCCCACCGTTAGGCGCTGCATCTGCTGCTAGAGTTTATCGGTTGTTAGTGGCCGGCGTGAGTTCCCATCGGGAACGGACACGATAATTTACTTTTTTTTTAATGTGCCAAGGAGTAATTGCACGGGTCACACAATGCAGGATGTAGTGTTTTTTTCACAATGTCTACAACTATGTGTGATAGACACCAAAAATGTGGGTGCCGGTTTCCAATGAATAGACTATAGATCCGGTGGTGTACTGGATCACGAAAGCCAGGGGCCGGATTTCACTTGCCACTGCTTCTACATGCATTCTCTTACAGCATACCCACGTCTCTGGCAGTCGGTATAACAAGCCGTACATTCCAAAGTCCCTGTATGCTACTGATGATCGGAGCTTGAAAATCGATTCTGGAAACACACAATCTCAAACCTTGAACAAATTGTCATGTTGCGTGGTGATGTCTGCGGCATTCATACTTTTCATAGCTATTATGCTATTGTTCATCACACTTTCCCGTGTGGGAAATGAAGATTCAGCTATGAGGATATTCGAGAACGTGTTTTCGGGCCTTTCTGTTTTCTTATACCGACAGGAGTTTGAGTAAGAACATGATGACCACCGTACCACCAAACGTGTTTCTAGCGCTACCCAATCTACAAGTACTGTAAGTCATTGCCTGATAATCTCTTTCTTCTGTTTTCTTTTTCAACTTAATCCTCCCTGCCCAATCTCCCTTTGGTGGGTCCATGGAGCTATGAAGCCGAGACCTCTGGTCGGCGGAGCTTAATGGGCCCCACCACCGCACTCCATTATTCACCCCAGTGTCTGGAGATATGTGGATTTTGTAGAAAAAAAAGAAAGAAAAAAATTGATGGGCCTTGCCCAGGAAACCTGATTACTGCAGTATTTCTTCTTAGATTGGCATGGCCCAGAGACAGTTATAACTTATAAGGTGTGTGGTGAGAATGTATGGTTAATGGATTGCTACAGTGGGATATGCACATATTGAGAGCACCAAGTCATTTGCAAACATTTTTGGCATTTTGACTCCAGCTGAGTCCCACGTGAATCGTGATCATTTTTTTGGCGATGAATTATGAATGTGCTAGGTCTGCTTGAAATCCATTTAGCATGTTTTCTGCATTTGAAGCTGTAGCTGAAAGGTGCCCATATGACATACATATTCTAATGCTAGAGTTGTAAAGGGTTAGGTGGTTGTCCTGCGGTTGTTACGGGGATGCCTTACGGGTTTTTTAAAGTGCGAAGACTGGCAGAGGGTTCTATTATTGGTAGGACATCGATAGGATTGTCGTGACTTGGGACACCACCAAAGTGGGTGTTCGTGGGTAACTAGAAACATCTGAAGAACACCCTGGGGAAGCTGTATGAGGGGATTGGTGGCAATCAAGATCAGAATCAAAATCTTTCAACGATCTGGTTTGAGCAGGAACATGATTTCCCCAAATCAAGCAACTTTTTGGTTGCGTATTTGGTGACCGACATTCGAGCACCGCTTTCCCTGCCGCTTTGAATCTCACTTGACCGACTCATGATTGCCACCCAGAGCACACGAGAAGTCCATCAAACCTTCCACTCGCCAAAAACCTGCAAGAAAGCACCGCTCCCTCATCAAAACACAGTGTTTCCATAAGTCTTGGTGAAGTCGTAAGAAAACCTTTCTCTGCCTGTTTGTTTCCTGTATGCGTTCCTCTGTAGACAACTGGATCAGAATCCCCTGAAACACCTCCCGAATAGGAGTTTCGAACGTTTGGATACTCTGCAAAGCCTGTAAGTGTGTGTGTGTGTACTAATAATATGAATGAACAGGCTGTGCTAATGTGTGAAGTGTTTATTCAGCTCATACAGGCAAACTTCATCCACCCGACATCAAACGAGAGAGAGAGAGAGAGAGAGAGAGAGAGAGAGAGAGAGAGTAAGAGAGAGAGAGAGAGAGAGAGAGAGAGAGAGAGAGAGAGAGAGAGAGAGAGAGAGAGAGAGACAGAGAGACAGAGAGAGAGAGGGAGGGAGAGAGAGAGAGAGAGAGAGAGAAAGAGAGAGAGTGGTGATGGGGAGAAGAGACAGAATGGAGTTCCTAGAAGTGACAGATTTGTATTTCCAGCTTCAGTCCATTCATTTTACTTAAAATCCAAAATCTAGATATTGGACCTGCTTCTCTTTCTCGATGGCATTCATAACGGCACTAAATTTGTGAAACCTGGCCGAATGTCTCACTCCTCATCTTTTGACGCGTCCAAGTCAAATGTGGCAAGAAGAAGTACATTCCACGGGTCACACCATGTACGATGTACCGTTGTTTTCACTATGGCCATGTAAGATTATCTCCCACAATAATAACGTATAATTATATTGGTGGCAATCCCACCTGTTCGGAAAACTCAATAGATGATATGCCAAATAACGTGCAACTAGACTTGGGAGGGCATTGCAGGGAAGTTGCATACAAAGTTCAAAGTTGTACGGTTACCTGTGACTTGCATTCCTGCAGAGCTCAGGGCCTACCATGTACACATTGGTGTATAATTTGTATGCAACTTGTGTGCGATGCCCTCTCAAGTCTAGTTGCGCGTTATGTATCATCTATTGACAGCTAGTTTTCAGTCTCTAGGGAGGATGACGGTAGAATATCAAGCCTGTAAACCACTAGCAGCAGGCATCACCTGTGAGGACCTCCTGCATCATCAACAGGCTTTTTTTTTTTAAACGATTGTAATGTGTTCGGCCGGAATGTTTCTCATTGCTTTGCTCTGCTGGCATTGACAGGAACTTCTCCAAAGGTTTTGGAAACATCCTCGACATCGCCACGGAAGCGTTTTACAACATGCCGGGTCTGATGACTATGTAAGTACGTCCAACATGACCATGGGTGCTGAAGTAGGTAGGAGAAGTGTTTATAAAGATCTGAGACGCAATTGAGATCATACTTACAAGTACCCGTACATTGATGTTGCCTCATGAGCTGAAATAATTAGCTGTTTGTAGCAAGGAGAGCCTGGACGAAACAAACAGCAGCTAGCGTTTAGTGCTGACGAGGTGCAAGCGTCAGGTCATTCAGTGATGGGTGTTATGCATCCTGGCCCGCCGCAAGAGATTGGAAAGCGTTGCTGGTGGCTGAACTTCAGCATTCACTCCGCCGCTACTGCACCCCACAGCAAGAAAGTGTGAAGCTTTTGTATTAGCATTACGCCTGCATTAACTCAAACTGCCGATTAATGTCCACCGTAGCATTATTGCTCCACTTTCCAGTTACTTAAAAAAGTTTACAAAATTTTCAGAACGTATAAGTTTCGGCCTCCTGGGGCTAAAACACATTTTGGCCGCACTAAAACTTCGACCTGTGCTTCTGCCTGTACACACCGTCACAATGAACCTTGCAAAACATAATTTCAGCCGCGACAAGTTTTCGGACAAAAATGCCCCAGGCCTAGAATAGTTTCCGGGCATTCTCTTCGGGCATTTTCGGGCATTCATTTGAAGAGAATGCCCGAAAACTGGTTCATGAATTTCGGACTCCTCATTGCTGGTGATGGTGAAGTATAGCTTGAGATTTGTAGTTTTTCTTTCCCTATAATAGCCGAAAATACGGTGTGCGCCGAATATTAATTAATTTTTTTTTTTGTTGGCTTACGTACACAGTAGTAAGAGATTCGGATTTCTTTTGGTTTTTGACGGACCTGGTTCGGCCTTGCAGTGTCATTTGGATTGTCTTCTCCAACATCTTCCAAACCGATCAAGGAACCCGGAAGATTCCCCAGGACGTTTTCTGAAACTTACCGTGTTGACCTGTCATACCGTACTGGCTTGTGCAGAAACCTGATTTCAAAACACGTTTTGTTTTAGTGTTCAGTGAATTATGAAATAGTGGTCGCAGCTTTAATTTAGCGATATTTCCCGTCTGCTCTGGACGGCAGTCGTGAGTCAGTCAAGTGTCAAGTGCCGAGTGAAGTCGGCGCAAAAGCGCGAGCACCAGTGTGGGAAGCAACTAACTTTCATTTAAACACTCATATCTTGCTTGTCCAGACCCTGAAGTAACGAGCACTTAAAGTCTACCAGGCACCATTCGGGCGAGTTTCAGTGGAAATGTTTCTACTTGTTCAAGTCTTTTGTCACTTTCTGTGGAATTAATGCCATCATACGCCATGTCTATGGCCTTTCCAATTTAATGAATGTGATTCGGAGATACGGACTTTTCAAAGTTGCCGGCAGTGCCCTGTCCCGGACCGCCCGGATAAGCGAGGTTTGAGTGTAATACTGTAAATGTCTGGTTTGAATAGAGGCGCGGCGCTTTCCTCCACAGGGTATCGCCTGTGTATTGCCCTCCACATCAAGGTACTTTGAGGCATTGACGAGTGATATTGTGTGTGCCCTGTGTACTGTGCCCGCTCAGCGATATATCAAACAACATGATATCAACCGTTGGATCACGAGCATTTAGCAACCTGAGCAACCTGACTAAACTGTAAGTGATGCCACAGTAACTCATCTGTGACTCCCTCAAGCTAAGGAAGTCTGCAGCTTATGATAGCATGTGACCGATGCCTTGTAAGCCTGCTACATATATTTGCTGAACTGCTCGCTCTCATGTACTGTAAAGCCAGAAAGTCTAAGGGGTCACAAAGTCTTAACGTTTTAACGATCATTTTTTCCTTATTTGAAGAAAAGTTATCGCGAGACGTCTCTGTAAATATGCGCATACAGATGGGTGGCCAGTTAGCCATCATTCAACTTTCTGCACATCATCATGTCAAAATTACAAAACGTCAAACTTGTTGGTCGTTAAACTTTCCGGTTTTACAGTTCTCTTCCTCTCTATCTACTCTCTTCCCTCCCCTCCCGCTTCCCCACTTCTTTCTCTTTCTCTCACACTTCCATTTACCTGGTGCGTCCAGAGCGATGTCGAGGCCAGTTGGTCGACGGAGCGCATGGCCCCCACCACCATGGCTGCTGTATGTTCCCATTACGTGAACCACATGGCTTTTAGTAAAAAATAAATAAAAAATAAATAAAATGTGTTCTACGACTCTGCAAAGTACACTGAAGGCAGGGGTGTCGGACATGCTACGGTCACTGTGGTATTGACCGTACCACAATTTCCCAGGCATGGTAGCTCTACCCTAGAAATCAATAAAGGCACTGATTTGTGCTTTGAATTTCACAGAGGGTGTGCGCCTTAACCTGCAATAGTGCTCAAATGCCCGGAATGGGCAGAGCGTAGTACGCAAGAGGTACACAAAAGGAAGTATACAGGGCTGTTTTTTGTTGTAACTCAGAGTTTCTTTTGTGTACCTCTTGCTTTGAATTTCGAAACGTTTCAGAGGAGCCACCCAACTCCACGAGTAAATTGTACTGCAGGTGGCTGATCGTGCCGCCCTAGGATACAATCCGACGTGTCTGGAAAAGACCAATGTCAATGATGGTCTTTCAGAGTATAAGAAGCAGCTTCCAAATCCAAGGGATGCGGTGGAGCAGGTGTGACATACCGAGCTCTGTCGACCATACTCATGACATGTGGACAGTGGAACCAACAAGGCCCACATCATGTGATCCATGGATGCAGGGGTTGAGTGGAGTTGTAACCAATATGGCTGACCTGCATGATCAAATCATTGATGTGAATGTCACTGCGCTGCATGACCCAGAAATACACTGCACGGGCATGCTTGGTTTGATGGAGCCTGAATGTCTTCCATATGCGGGGGGGGGGGGGGGGGGTGGAGCCTACTACACACCTGCACTGCTGCTAGTTCAGCAGCCCCACAGATAGCCGTTCATCATTGTCCTTTCTTCTCTTTCTATCCTTTCCCTGTCCGATCGTAGGGATTGTGTCATTCGTAAAAAGAATAAAATCAATAAATGCGTACCAAGGTTGGCTGCAAGCAGCACCGGTACTCACGCTAACCCTCCCGAACGGGGTACAGAGTGTTGCTCAACAGGTGGACTGCTCAACTGTTTCCTCAAAATTGCAATCCGAAGGGAAAACTGAGGCAGCCAAAAGCCGTTCAATCTAAGGGAAGAATTACAAAAAAAGATCTTTATCAATTTCATGTCGTCGGATATGGTATGATATGGTGCATGGTGGTGGCGGGTTGAGGATGATATAAAGTGAAGTAAAGGGAGGTGTGGCTGAAAGCACTGCCGCAATATTTTATCGGATATTCCAAATTTTATATTCGGGTAGTATCCTGGTACAGTGGTAGTCATAAGTTTGAGATGCGAGGGGGTTTGTCAACTGACAACTGCTCTATTTAGTTGCTATTCACTCTTGGCGCATGCGCTGGATGAAAATTCTTCTATTAGTGATGTCGAAAAAATTAGTCAGTTGACAAAAAAAAAAAATGTCACGGTTCGCGTGAGACTCGGCCAAAGGCCCAGTTTTCCGCATCCGCAGGAACGCCACCACCCTCTTGGATCAAGGCGCAGATGCAGCTCCTAAGCGGTGGGAGGTGAGAAGATCAGACCCGCCACAAAGTGGTCAAAGACCGAAATCCCATTCACTGCATCCATGTTTCCCTCGTGCCAGGCCACGAGTTCCCAATTAACTGTGGGTTGCAGCACGGCTGGAAAAAATCCTTGACAAACCCCCTTCTATTTACAATGCAGTTGCCTGATGTCCACCACTTTCTGAACATAAGTTTGAGGGCCGTAAAACGGGAAAAAGTCTGGAGAAATCTAGGATTTTTCTTATTCACTATGGTCAGAAGGAATTGTTCTTTAGACAACAAGATCGTGGATTTGTTCATTTATATATTTTCTGTTCTCTACTGTCCAGGGATCTGTCACACAACAAAATATCCGATTTGCCGTCGGATACGTTTTTTGCGCTGCCAAACCTCGTAATCTTGTAAGATGATGATAGTTCTGCCGTTGTTAAAGATTGAAAACACTTTTAAACAAACAATGCTTGCATTGATTTTATACACACGACATGTATGAATGAAGCGTAATGGGAAGTTTTGACCAAATCAAAAATGTAGAATTGAGCAGAGTGACTCGGATGGAGAGCCAATGATAGTAACTGGTGGTGTTAGTGGACATTATAGTGTAACTTGTGGTTTCTTGATCCTTTTCCTTTCCTATAAATTGAGCAGAGGCTAGACTTTGCCATTTAAAAGAACAGAAATTGAGCAGAGGCTAGACTTTGCCTTTTAAAAGAACAGAAATTGAGCAGAGGCTAGACTTTACCTTTTAAAAGAAGAGAAATTGAGCAGAGGCTAGACTTTACCTTTTAAAAGAAGAGAAATTGAGCAGAGGCTAGACTTTACCTTTTAAAAGAAGAGAAATTGACCAGAGGCTAGACTTTACCTTTTAAAAGAAGAGAAATTGAGCAGAGGCTAGACTTTACCTTTTAAAAGAAGAGAAATTGAGCAGAGGCTAGACTTTACCTTTTAAAAGAAGAGAAATTGAGCAGAGGCTAGACTTTACCTTTTAAAAGAAGAGAAATTGAGCAGAGGCTAGATTTTACCTTTTAAAAGAACAGAAATTGAGCAGAGGCTAGACTTTACCTTTTAAAAGAACAGAAATTGAGCAGAGGCTAGACTTTACCTTTTAAAAGAACAGAAATTGAGCAGAGGCTAGACTTTACCTTTTAAAAGAACAGAAATTGAGCAGAGGCTAGACTTTACCTTTTAAAAGAAGAGAAATTGAGCAGAGGCTAGACTTTACCTTTTAAAAGAACAGAAATTGAGCAGAGGCTAGACTTTACCTTTTAAAAGAAGAGAAATTGAGCAGAGGCTAGACTTTACCTTTTAAAAGAACAGAAATTGAGCAGAGGCTAGACTTTACCTTTTAAAAGAAGAGAAATTGAGCAGAGGCTAGACTTTACCTTTTAAAAGAACAGAAATTGAGCAGAGGCTAGACTTTACCTTTTAAAAGAACAGAAATTGAGCAGAGGCTAGACTTTACCTTTTAAAAGAACAGAAATTGAGCAGAGGCTAGACTTTACCTTTTAAAAGAACAGAAATTGAGCAGAGGCTAGACTTTACCTTTTAAAAGAAGAGAAATTGAGCAGAGGCTAGACTTTACCTTTTAAAAGAACAGAAATTGAGCAGAGGCTAGACTTTACCTTTTAAAAGAAGAGAAATTGAGCAGAGGCTAGACTTTACCTTTTAAAAGAACAGAAATTGAGCAGAGGCTAGACTTTACCTTTTAAAAGAAGAGAAATTGAGCAGAGGCTAGACTTTACCTTTTAAAAGAAGAGAAATTGAGCAGAGGCTAGACTTTACCTTTTAAAAGAAGAGAAATTGAGCAGAGGCTAGACTTTACCTTTTAAAAGAAGAGAAATTGAGCAGAGGCTAGACTTTACCTTTTAAAAGAACAGAAATTGAGCAGAGGCTAGACTTTACCTTTTAAAAGAAGAGAAATTGAGCAGAGGCTAGACTTTACCTTTTAAAAGAAGAGAAATTGAGCAGAGGCTAGACTTTACCTTTTAAAAGAACAGAAATTGAGCAGAGGCTAGACTTTACCTTTTAAAAGAACAGAAATTGAGCAGAGGCTAGACTTTACCTTTTAAAAGAACAGAAATTGAGCAGAGGCTAGACTTTACCTTTTAAAAGAACAGAAATTGAGCAGAGGCTAGACTTTACCTTTTAAAAGAACAGAAATTGAGCAGAGGCTAGACTTTACCTTTTAAAAGAACAGAAATTGAGCAGAGGCTAGACTTTACCTTTTAAAAGAACAGAAATTGAGCAGAGGCTAGACTTTACCTTTTAAAAGAAGAGAAATTGAGCAGAGGATAGACTTTACCTTTTAAAAGAACAGAAATTGAGCAGAGGCTAGACTTTACCTTTTAAAAGAAGAGAAATTGAGCAGAGGCTAGACTTTACCTTTTAAAAGAAGAGAAATTGAGCAGAGGCTAGACTTTACCTTTTAAAAGAACAGAAATTGAGCAGAGGATAGACTTTACCTTTTAAAAGAACAGAAATTGAGCAGAGGCTAGACTTTACCTTTTAAAAGAAGAGAAATTGAGCAGAGGCTAGACTTTACCTTTTAAAAGAACAGAAATTGAGCAGAGGCTAGACTTTACCTTTTAAAAGAAGAGAAATTGAGCAGAGGCTAGACTTTACCTTTTAAAAGAAGAGAAATTGAGCAGAGGCTAGACTTTACCTTTTAAAAGAAGAGAAATTGAGCAGAGGCTAGACTTTACCTTTTAAAAGAAGAGAAATTGAGCAGAGGCTAGACTTTACCTTTTAAAAGAAGAGAAATTGAGCAGAGGCTAGACTTTACCTTTTAAAAGAACAGAAATTGAGCAGAGGCTAGACTTTACCTTTTAAAAGAACAGAAATTGAGCAGAGGCTAGACTTTACCTTTTAAAACAAGAGAAATTGAGCAGAGGCTAGACTTTACCTTTTAAAAGAACAGAAATTGAGCAGAGGCTAGACTTTACCTTTTAAAAGAAGAGAAATTGAGCAGAGGCTAGACTTTACCTTTTAAAAGAACAGAAATTGAGCAGAGGCTAGACTTTACCTTTTAAAAGAACAGAAATTGAGCAGAGGCTAGACTTTACCTTTTAAAAGAACAGAAATTGAGCAGAGGCTAGACTTTACCTTTTAAAAGAACAGAAATTGAGCAGAGGCTAGACTTTACCTTTTAAAAGAACAGAAATTGAGCAGAGGCTAGACTTTACCTTTTAAAAGAAGAGAAATTGAGCAGAGGCTAGACTTTACCTTTTAAAAGAAGAGAAATTGAGCAGAGGCTAGACTTTACCTTTTAAAAGAAGAGAAATTGAGCAGAGGCTAGACTTTACCTTTTAAAAGAAGAGAAATTGAGCAGAGGCTAGACTTTACCTTTTAAAAGAACAGAAATTGAGCAGAGGCTAGACTTTACCTTTTAAAAGAACAGAAATTGAGCAGAGGCTAGACTTTACCTTTTAAAAGAACAGAAATTGAGCAGAGGCTAGACTTTACCTTTTAAAAGAACAGAAATTGAGCAGAGGCTAGACTTTACCTTTTAAAAGAAGAGAAATTGAGCAGAGGCTAGACTTTACCTTTTAAAAGAAGAGAAATTGAGCAGAGGCTAGACTTTACCTTTTAAAAGAACAGAAATTGAGCAGAGGCTAGACTTTACCTTTTAAAAGAACAGAAATTGAGCAGAGGCTAGACTTTACCTTTTAAAAGAAGAGAAATTGAGCAGAGGCTAGACTTTACCTTTTAAAAGAAGAGAAATTGAGCAGAGGCTAGACTTTACCTTTTAAAAGAACAGAAATTGAGCAGAGGCTAGACTTTACCTTTTAAAAGAACAGAAATTGAGCAGAGGCTAGACTTTACCTTTTAAAAGAAGAGAAATTGAGCAGAGGCTAGACTTTACCTTTTAAAAGAAGAGAAATTGAGCAGAGGCTAGACTTTACCTTTTAAAAGAAGAGAAATTGAGCAGAGGCTAGACTTTACCTTTTAAAAGAAGAGAAATTGAGCAGAGGCTAGACTTTACCTTTTAAAAGAAGAGAAATTGAGCAGAGGCTAGACTTTACCTTTTAAAAGAACAGAAATTGAGCAGAGGCTAGACTTTACCTTTTAAAAGAAGAGAAATTGAGCAGAGGCTAGACTTTACCTTTTAAAAGAAGAGAAATTGAGCAGAGGCTAGACTTTACCTTTTAAAAGAACAGAAATTGAGCAGAGGCTAGACTTTACCTTTTAAAAGAACAGAAATTGAGCAGAGGCTAGACTTTACCTTTTAAAAGAACAGAAATTGAGCAGATGCTAGACTTTACCTTTTAAAAGAACAGAAATTGAGCAGAGGCTAGACTTTACCTTTTAAAAGAACAGAAATTGAGCAGAGGCTAGACTTTACCTTTTAAAAGAACAGAAATTGAGCAGAGGCTAGACTTTACCTTTTAAAAGAACAGAAATCGAGCAGAGGCTAGACTTTACCTTTTAAAAGAAGAGAAATTGAGCAGAGGCTAGACTTTACCTTTTAAAAGAAGAGAAATTGAGCAGAGGCTAGACTTTACCTTTTAAAAGAAGAGAAATTGAGCAGAGGCTAGACATTACCTTTTAAAAGAACAGAAATTGAGCAGAGGCTAGACTTTACCTTTTAAAAGAAGAGAATAGCACGACTCTGCAAACATACATATGCACCAGATAATGGTACTGTGGTACTGTGGTACTGTGGTCCTGTGGTACTGTGGTACTGTGGTACTGTGGTACTGTGGTACTGTGGTACTGTGGTACTGTGGTACTGTGGCACTGTGGTACCGTGGTACTGTGGTACGGTGGTGCTGTGGTACTGTGGTGCTGTGGTGCTGTGGTGCTGTGGTACTGTGGTACTGTGGTACTGTGGTACTGTGGTACTGTGGTGCTGTGGTGCTGTGGTGCTGTGGTGCTGTGGTACTGGGGTACTGTGGTACTGTGGTACTGTGGTACTGTGGTACTGTGGTGCTGTGGTGCTGTGGTACTGTGGTACTGTGGTACTGTGGTGCTGTGGTACTGTGGTACTGTGGTACTGTGGTACTGTGGTCCTGTGGTACTGTGGTGCTGTGGTACTGTGGTACTGTGGTACTGTGGTACTGTGGTACTGTGGTCCTGTGGTGCTGTGGTCCTGTGGTGCTGTGGTACTGTGGTGCTGTGGTACTGTGGTACTGTGGTACTGTGGTGCTGTGGTGCTGTGGTACTGTGGTGCTGTGGTACTGTGGTACTGTGGTACTGTGGCACTGTGGTACTGTGGTACTGTGGTACTGTGGTGCTGTGGCACTGTGGTGCTGTGGTACTGTGGTACTGTGGTGCTGTGGTCCTGTGGTGCTGTGGTGCTGTGGTACTGTGGTACTGTGGTACTGTGGTGCTGTGGTGCTGTGGTACTGTGGTGCTGTGGCACTGTGGTGCTGTGGTGCTGTGGTACTGTGGTACTGTGGTGCTGTGGTCCTGTGGTGCTGTGGTACTGTGGTACTGTGGTACTGTGGTACTGTGGTACTGTGGTGCTGTGGTACTGTGGTACTGTGGTGCTGTGGTGCTGTGGTGCTGTGGTACTGTGGTACTGTGGTACTGTGGTACTGTGGTACTGTGGTACTGTGGTGCTGTGGTACTGTGGTACTGTGGTGCTGTGGTGCTGTGGTGCTGTGGTACTGTGGCACTGTGGTACTGTGGTACTGTGGTACTGTGGTACTGTGGTGCTGTGGTGCTGTGGTACTGTGGTACTGTGGTGCTGTGGTACAGTGGTACTGTGGTGCTGTGGTGCTGTGGTGCCTTGGTACTGTCTATGGATTGTCTTCCGTCTGGCAGCATATAACACTCGGAACTGGTTAGGAAAAGAGGGGTGCCTTGAGATGGGGAGGTTCTTCCTTATTATATTGGTATATCAATTACTTGAGAGAAAAGAGAGAGAGAGAGACAGAGAGAGAGAGACAGAGAGACAGAGAGACAGAGAGAGAGAGAGAGAGAGAGAGAGAGAGAGAGAGAGAGAGAGAGAGAGAGAGAGAGAGAGAGAGAGAGAGAGAGAGAGAGAGAGAGAGAGAGAGAGAGAGAGAGAGAGAGAGAGAGAGAGAGAGAGAGACATGAGGGGAAGGGAGAAAAGATGGAAAGAGACGTTTCATTTCTTCAGAATTTGGCATTTTTGTGTCTTTGTGCAGAGATCTGTCTGATAACAAAATTTCCCACGTTCGGAAATTCCCTAATCTGCCTGCTTTGGCTGTCTTGTAAGTTGCTCGGATCACAACGCACTGACATACATCACAATATAAAACATACACCTGGTTTTTACCCCTCGCTACTGTGTCCATCGGCCTGAGGTTTTTTCCTGGCTGGCTTGGTCCAGGTAAATTTATCTGACGGGCCCAAGTGGTTCTGTACCATGGCCCATTCCTGCATTCTGGGTGCATACCGTATTTCCCCGTAAGTTAGTATGTACTAACTTTCGAACTTAGCAGCCACATGAGTACTAACTTTCGGGGGTGGTACTATCTTTCGGGGACTACTTTTTTATCGAGGGTAAATGACACGCAGTGGGAAGCCTGCGCAACTCTAGTGTCCGTGCATATGATGTATGTACTGTACGGTGTCTGTACATGTAGGACGGGTACGAACTTACTATCTTTCGGGGGAACTGTCTTTCGGGGTGATAGTGGAAAGTGTATTTTTTATAGGGGGTACTAAGTCATTGGGGAGAACTAACTTACGGGGAAATACGGTAACCTATTTTTCCACTGAGACATTCTGCTCCCAGCCCTTTTTTCTAGACTTTTCTCGTTAACCGGCTCAAATCTGGCTGTGGCCTATTACCCTTCAATGTATGTGCCGTTGCCTTTTTTTTCTCTGTCTCTCCGTGTGCCAGTATTATGTGGAAACAAGAAGCATAAAAAAAACTCACGTTTCGCTTCAGACTCGGCTAGAGGTCGAGTTTTCGCGTCCGTAGGAGAGCCACCATCCTTCCAGGATCAAGTCTGTCTGGCATGCAGAATATGACAGAAGTGATTAGGAAAGGAGTGATGCTTTAGATGGCAAGAAGAAGCTTTGTTTGTCATTATACTCCCGATTGCTTGAAAACAGGTTTTTCGCCTGAAATCAGGCGCCCTCTCTAATCCTGCAGTGTCTGGTCAATCTTCATCATGTGGATATAGGCGCTAACACGAACACTAATCTAAAGCTGTACAGCAGACTTACTACTAGTACCGTAACATTCCACCAGAGCGCCCCTACCTCCACCACCCTTCGAGTAGGTCCAGGTGGGGAGGGGCAGATGGGCGAGTCCTACTTACCGCATTCAGTACTACATGAAAAAGTACTCACCCTGCGAAAACTGTTCGTGCATCTCGTACACCAACCAAAGGATAAGAGCCACCGGTGGCTGCATACTATGCCATTTTGCATTGCAAAAGAGGCTGCGTAGAATACTTTTAACCCATTCACCGGGGTTAACTTAGACATGGCAAAGGAGGCTACCTGGCGGCACCCTGCTGGAAGCGAGTTCCGACTTGCGAGCGTGTACTCAAACAATACCGACTGATACATACCACAACGGATCAGCCATAGGGCATATAATTGTTATGATTGCCTCCTAGGAAGTTTTGAAAGCGCGTTTAGGACTTGCTGGATAGACATACCATGAATACTTTATTGAATTTCTAACAAAAATTGTGTTGGAAGAAATATGTAGACAATGAAAAAGGCTTCGAACTAGCTTTCGTGCAATACTCTTCAGGAAGTTTCATTGCACTAATGGACAAACTGAAAATAGCTGACTACAACATACCCGGTAACTTTCTTATTCATCTAATAATACTGCCGAAGTCGCAACTTCTAAGTTCGTGTAATTGTCCCTCGCGCGGAGTTGCGACTAGTTGTCGGAGGTGACAGCGTAGTGAATAGCTACTGGCTCTCAGCGTCAAAGTTTAGCACAACTCCATGAGCGACTCTGCCTCTCGCTGCTACCTGGGGCCGCATAAGGTGTTTGTCGCGCTGGAAATGGAGCGTCTCTGTAAGTAACTAGATACTATCCCTGGTGATGATTTTGCCTGGAGAGCCGCACTATAAATATAATATATAAGTGAACCTTTCAGGCGCAATTTTCCTCAGACTAAACACTGTGTATTGAGCAGGTTTGCCGAGTGGAAGGTGCGATGTGCTCCCCGTGTGCTCCGGATGGCAGTCGTGAGTCAATCAAGTGTCAAGTTTGGCAGGAAGCGTGTGTTCCTCGTCGGAGCAACCAACTAATTACTTCATCACAATTTTTTGTAACAAATTAAAAAAAGTATTCATTGTACGTCCTACTATGTCGATCCAGCTTGTCCTATTGGTTGTGATTTTGAAACTATTGTCTCCTCATCCCTTATCCTGGGAAGTTGTTCATTATAATGCCTAGTTCAGTTTCCTCTTCTCTGTGAAACCCTAACAGTAACCTAGGTCATTTTGTGTAATTGTCCAGTTCTAAAATTTACTTTGTGTGATCATCTTCTTTTGAGTTTTTGGCATGATTGGATGGAAAGCGTTGCCATTCTGTTAATTTTGTTTGTTTCTCAAGGGATTTGTACCAGAATCGCATATCGAGCATAGAAAGCAATGCACTAGAATTTCTGCCTGCTCTCGCCAAAGTGTAAGTGCTGATGGTACTGTGAATACTGAAGTATTGAGGGTGAAACGGAACAATGGCAAAACACACACACACACACACACACACACACACACACACACACACACACACACACACACACACACACATGCACACACACACACACACGCACACTGTCACACACACAGACACACACACACACACGCACACACACACACCGTCACGCACACACCATCACACACACATACTCACACAAATACACACAAATACACACGCACACACACACACACGCATACAAACAAACACACACACACACACACGCCTTGTCTTGCATTCAGCTACCAGCCCCTGCCACAAAGCTACTGGTGAATATCACAAACAGGTCACTTGTGACATGTGTCCTAGCCTGCAAAACCCTAATCCCTGGTCTATACTAGGCCGATATTTTTGGCTGGTGTTCCGACTCCGACATGTAATCGGCCGAATGGGTCGGACTACCTATACACACACAAAATATTGTTGGAAAGTGACTGACAACAACATCCACACTAGGCAATTTCTCACCGATCTTGAGGAGTTTTCATACGATTCCACATCGGCCGAAAAATCCGCCTAGTGTGGTCCAGGCTTATCACTAAATCGACGGTTTTCCACACTCTTCCACGAGGAGCACACAACTCAGGGAGCACGAAACTCCCCCGGATGATGCTTGCTGACGGGTGAGGTCCCCTGTCGCATAGCACAGTCTTTCCGCTGGCACATACTAGCACGCTGCAGTGATTCAATGGTGAACTGCAAGTCCTCTACAAAAATTAATACAAGACATAGATCTACGATCCTACAGCTACAAAGCTCCTCGCAGCCTCGCTCAGACACAGAGGAAGTGATGCCCTGAAACTCGTTACGTACCTTCTTGTTATGTAGACTCGTCTACCTTCACGTCGTGAGCAGCACGGAAGGTACGCGCCCACATAATCAACATCACGGTACCACGCGGCATGCATCGACCAACCATTTCCGTGGCCGTCTCCGTGCACCTCCTTCCACGGCGCAGTCGCTCAGAGAGTGGCCGAGACGAGTGAGTTGAGTTCACCACTCTCCGCCAGGCAGTCAACCCTCTGCCACGAAGCACCATTACAGTCTCCTCATTCCGCGGACATGGCTCGCTCACCGCAGGAACAGGCTGAGCAGACGAGAAGAACCTGAGCAGCTTCACGATCGATGGAATACGAGTCTCGGCCAAACCGCTTCGTCTAACGACGTCCAGTCGGCTCGATATTGAGGATCTCCAGGAGGGAGAGAATAATATCCAAGTTTCCGTCGTCGCGCACTCTTCCCGGAAAATACTCGCAGTCTCAACCGACCCAAGTCGAGTCCGTTCACCCTTAGCGGATTTTCCAAGAACGGAAGCGACAGGTCCGCTGCCGAACCAGGCAGGCCACCTGTCCTTTCCACTCTCAAACTCATTCATCCCCAGCGCCCCATGAGCGGATCGAGGATAAACAAATAATTCTTTCGAGTCCTGGCAAAGGCACTGCAAAATCGTCGGGACATCACGATTCAGGAACCAACGAGTGGTGTAAACAGACGACACTCCGAACTTGGAATCGGTCGCTTTTTCACCCTGCTTGGCAAGTTGGCGCTCCAAGGAAAGGTACAACTGCCCACATGTAGGCTATGGCCTAGGCCTAGGGGTGGTCAAGCCTGCTCTGCACAAACGTTTTGAACAGAAACCCTCAGAAAAAGAAGAGCTAAAACTTCCCAGAAGGAAAACTCTTTCAACCCTGCAACTGAATCAGTGAATACAGGTTCATTCGACGTTGGACTGCCCTGCAACCGTCTTGGTTTCAAGAGTTTTCTAGTGAGAACATTTCGAGGAAACGTCTTTGCGAGCGCATCGGAAGCGCTCCCTGATCAATGCAGGATTCAGTGGGCCTGCAGCTTTTAGGTGCGAAAATTCACACAATCAACGTGCGGATCACTACAAACTGTCTGTGCATTTTCGTACCCACCAGTGACCTGCCACCTGACTCCTGGCTTCAAAAGTAGCAGCAGTCTGCTTCACAACCTTTCTCCCTCCAGCAGCCCCACCTCTACAGTCCATTCAGAAAAGGTTGATATCCTAGCTTTTGGCCATAAACAGGTCACATTTTGAGTTTTCGTCTCCTTTTTTTTGGCAATCCCCCATGGAATCCTCTTCCAATTCTGTTTTTGAAGTCTATTTCTGCAAAAAGCAAGCCATAACAAGAAAAGGATTTCGGCCAGGTTTTGCCCCCAAAGCACTGAATTGGGTAAAAACCATGAAAATCCAGGCCGTTCACTCCACTTGCATAACAGTACATTTGCGGTTCGAACCCCAGTTGAGGTGCCTTTTTGGACCCTTTTTCAAGTTTCGAATCGCGCGGCACTGCACAGTGTACCACAAAATCGCCAAACACGGGAGCTCTCCAGAGCCAGCGCTCAATAGGCTCCGGCGGATTATGCTCGCGAAATCAAGGAATTATACTTTCATGGATTCTCGCATTATGCTCGTAAAATCCTCATAATTATTATGCTTTGGCACCCGGGGATATACATTCACTTTGTTGTACTTATGGAGCCTCCAAGTTCGGGAAATTGTGCCTTTTTTCGTACTTGCAAGTTGTAAGTCACAGTGGCCATAAGTACAACAAAATACATGTACATGAGTATCCTCATACCAAGGTGTCCGTCCATGCATGTAAGAGCCTAAGGGGTCAACATGGAAAAGAAAAAAAAAAAACTTCTTCTATTCCTTACTTGATTTCTTTTGTACTTCAGTAAAAATATTATTTCATTGCCAAATTAGTTTGAGTTACCTTTGAAAATTATCATGTTCAACTGTCTTCGTAATCATCATATCCGTCCAACCGATGTCACCATGGGCCTCACCCTGCGAATAATCAGCTCATCTCTCCCGTAGCTCCACTTCTCCTTCCATCATGACCGAACATCTACTATACATCAATTTAGAGCAATATTCGTACCCTGCAGTCATATCATGGCTGCTAAAATCCAGACTGGTCATGACTTCGTAACATGCATAATGTACATGTACAAATGTAATGTACGTGTACCGGTACATGTTCACGTAGTTTTGCGGACTACCCGCCACTATCTCTTCCGCCCCGGGATACCTGATGAAGGCTGATTCACTCGCATCTTCTGCTACATGTACTGAGTCAGTGTGAGAAAGAACTTTGAAGAAGACGAGTTCGAGCATACGATATAATCATAATGTATTGCCATGATTTCTACCCTGCTTTTCATTGAAAACACTATCCGCATGACCTCTGAACCCTGTACCATGCAGACCACCAGCACTGATCAGGTGCATTGTACACAGTTGTCGTGATAGCCTACATACTACTAGAACTGTGGCACAGTCATGTAGTTATGCGCCTACCTCCGAAAGGATGCCAAATTATGCTCCAAATTTTCAACCACCAAATTATGCCAATAATTCTGCCGGCATAATGCGCCGGTGCCTAGCGCTCAACCTTTTCTGAATGCACTACATGTAGCTGTGCAGACTGGGAAGGAAATGATAGTGTGGTTAGTTGTAGAGAGGGCTATCTTCCCCAGATTCACAAAAAAACCTTTTCAAATTTCATGTCCATCTTGCCGATAAATCGAAAATGCAGTCAAAATAGAATAATTGTCGAACAGGTCACATGACCTATAGACATCACAGAAAATTGTACTACTTATTTAGCACGTGGTCTCTTTGTGGTACATGTACCGTAAAGTACCGCCAGAGCGCCCCACCATCTCATCCTTTCGTGGTCGTATTGTGGAGGTGGTCGGCTGTCTGTAGGTCATACGACATGAACCTTGTACACATATTGCACGTTTTGCAGTCAATCCGCACCTTCAAGCTGACACAAGCTCCACACAAAAACCTGCCAAGTGTGACCTTAGTACACTAAGATTCTCACATCGTACACACTTCGTTGCACTCTGCCATACGATTTTCCTTTCTCTGGCTGTAAAATCAAGATGGGGCGCTCTCGCGAGACGGGGCGCTCTGGCGGTACTTAACGGTACATGTACCATGAAAAAGCCCTAATAGTCATAGGCTAATAGTATTGGCCATTTGACTTTCTGCCTCTTTTGTTCATCCCAAACAGGAGGTTGCATAACAATGCGTTGTCCTACCTACCCTCAAACGTGCTTGAAAGGCTGCCAAAACTTCAATGGCTGTAAGTCACAACCAATCAAACAGGTACCCTTCATCTCTCTCTTCCCATACTTCCCTTTTCAATTCCCTTTTCCCCCGCCCACCCTTCTGTCCAGGAAACTCCCATGATATGTATCCATTTGCGAGTGAAGATACCTTCAAATACTATAATTGTCACTAAACGAATGCCTGCCTACGGAAAGAGAGCAAGCTAGATCGATCCACTCAAAGTCCAGTTTTTTCACTCGGCTCCGCCAGTGTATCCATTGGATGGTATTTCCTGATACCCTAAAGTCTCTGATAGCACATAGACCAGTGAGCTATGAGCAGCAGGAAAACTGTGTTTGGTATCCGACATACTTCTTATCACAACATAATACAGTAAATGAAGAAAGGAAAAGGACAAAATGTTACGAGTTATGACTAACTGTCCACCAACGTAACCAGATCTTATACAGCCAACAAGTGCGACAAAATGGCACAAAACTGACAGGGAGTACTGAGACATTCGGTGACCTGACAATTAGGTAGGACACCTAGGTCGCCAAATGTCTCAGTGCTCCTTGTCAGTTTTGTGCCATTTTGTCGCACTTGGTGGCTGTATAAGATCTTGTTACGTTGGTGGACAGTTTGTCATAACTCGTAACATTTTGTCCTTTTCCTTTCTTCATCATAACTATAATTATTGGCTCACCATCCGAGTTCAAATTAATTAATACAGTAAACTTCGCTAATAACGACTGCGTATATATTACTATATAACGACAATTCGCGAATAGCGACAGAATTTTCATGCCCAGAGCAAAGTCCCATCCAACTGTAATACATAATGAGACTTCGGGTATAACGACACTTTGCAAATAAGGACACGTTTCTGATGCCCCGCCGAGTGTTGTTACCGTAAAGTACCGTTGATCCGCCCCCACGCCATGTCGCTTCCCAGCTGGGTTTTCGGCAGGGGGCGGGAATTAGATCAAGGCTGTCAAGTGCAGTACGATGTGCAACAACGTGGAGGATCAGACTCGATGTGCTGGATTGTGCACATTTTGATCCTGGATTGGCAAGTATTGTGTACAGCAGTGCATGCGTCGCTTCAACATCATATTTCGTTGTATACGCCGAAGTCGCTTCACAGGTAGAAAATCGCCGGGGGAGGGGGGGGATTAGAGAGGGGGCGGATCAACGGTACTTTACGCTGTATACCCAAGGTTCACTGTATATAGTCATGTACTCCGGGCTATGTTCGGAATTTAGCACTAGTATTCACTCCTGTGTGCAACTGACTATGAAAACACGAATGTGAGATAAGAACAAACGTTTTCTCTTCCTGGTTGTTTCCTTTCTTTCCAGGAGACTGGACCACAATCCAATTGGCCGCTTCCCAGGAAGGAGCTTCTCAAACTTGGCTATTCTGGAAAACCTGTAAGTTCAATGTGACTACAAAAAATGTAATAATATGTCAAGAGAAAACAACCTTTAAGTTACTAGTTATGAATAACAGTCCACCAAAGTAATGCGTCACGTAGTAACTTACTTATGGGTCCTATTCTCTTTCCACATCACTATTTGCTCAACATGCGAGTTTTTATTCAGCACACAAAAAGTATTGTGAACAAGAAGAGTGTGTTATGACTAGTATTCGACACGTTCTTGGGTTCTTCAGTAGTTCTCATATCTACCCAAGACCAAGTGGAGAGGGATAGGAGATATAGTCGACTCCACTTATAACGTGACGAACACGCAATGTAGCGAAATTCGTGATAAAGCGAACTGTTGTCCATGTCCCAGTTTGAACCCACAGTGTAACTCCATTTCTGTTATAACGAACTTCGGTTATAAAGAACTATTTACTCTCCTGCACAATGGTGTTCGTCATATCAGGAGTGCACTGTAGACAGATGGAGATAGAGAGATAACGAGTGTGTGCATGTGCGCGTTCTTGCCTGCATGCATCCGCGGGGCGTGCCTGTTTGCATGTGTGAAAGAAAGAGTTACAAACAGACAGAGACAGGGACGGACGAACTGTCAAACAGGGAATGAGAGCGAGAGGAGAAGGAGAGACTCCGAGAAAGAGAGAGAGGGAGAAAGAGAGAGAGGGAGAAAGAGAGAGAGGGAGAAAGAGAGAGAGAGAGAGAGAGAGAGAGAGAGAGAGAGAGAGAGAGAGAGAGAGAGAGAGAGAGAGAGAGAGAGAGAGAGAGAGAGAGAGAGAGAGAGAGAGAGAGAGAGAGAGAGAGAGGGGGAGAGAGAGAGAGAGAGAGAGAGAGAGAGAGAGAGAGAGAGAGAGAGAGAGAGAGAGAGAGAGAGGAGAGAGAGAGAGAGAGAGAGAGAGAGAGAGAGAGAGAGAGATAGAGAGAGAGAGAGAGAGAGAGAGAGAGAGAGAGAGAGAGAGAGAGAGAGAGAGAGAGAGAGAGAGAGAAGAGAGAGAGAGAGAGAGAGAGAGAGAGAGAGAGAGAGAGAGAGAGAGAGAGAGAGAGAGAGAGAGAGAGAGAGAGAGAGAGAGAGAGAGAGAGAGAGAGAGAGAGAGAGAGAGAGAGAGAGAGGAGAGAGGAGAGAGAGAGAATATATTGTGAAATAGAGGCAGACAGAGAGTTAGTCTAAAAAAAGATAACGAAACAAAGAGAGAAGGAAAGAGAAAAAATTCAGACAGGACATTTATAATTCTCATAAGAATACTGGTGGAGTAGCGGTAGTGTGATTCATACTGTATGATAGTGTGTTTCATACTGTATGATAGTGTGATTGGCTCTCAGAGACCTTTTGTAGAATTTCGGCAACTATACCGATCATGCCAAATATTGTCCATGGGAAAGACTTAGTTTGACTTGGGTGGAGAGCTAAGGAAAAGAGGACCACCGAAGAACTGCAGGTTACGTTTAGTTATATTACCGCATGAGCTGATTGTAAAGTGACTGGTGGTGTTAGTGGATAATCATAGCGTAGCTTCTAGCTCTTTGGTCGTTTTCATCTTATAAGGAACGGCTTGGAGCCACAATAGAGTGAACAACGAGACGCGCATGATGACCGTGACTGGTCCACAGTAATTGAAATTCTGTCTGCGTAACAGAAGCAAGGCGGTGGAGATCACCCACCTTACTGCTACCAGAACCAATTTCTTGAAAAATGCCTTAGTTCAAAGTAATAGTACCCTACACATCAAAAGCCACCTGCGTTGCGAAGAGCTGAGGAGAAATATTTTGCAATTCATTTTAACAGAAGTCGGAGGCGGATAATAATTTTCCAAACGAAGGGTGTTTAGCAAGCATTCGCGCAATTTTGCATCCAGACAACAAGGCACTTCTCATTAGTATGGCATCAAACGTCAAAACTGTGTGCTTGTTGACTATGTGTAAAATTTGGTGCTGCCCAAACGTACTAGTACCTTGATTTGGACAGTTCCTTTAGATTGATTCTTTAATTCGTCGACATTAAAATGTTTTCAGCCGGGATTCTTGTCGTTTGTTTCTTCTGCTGCTGTGAATAGGGTCTTCTCTGTAGGTTTTGGAAACATCAGCATGATCGAGAGCGAAGCATTCTACAACTTGTCAGGCCTGGTAAAAATGTAAGTGCTTCCAACAAGGCCATGCTTGCCGAAGAAGATAGGAAAAACGTGTATAGATTGGCACGTGCAGATTCTGCAGGATTTGCATTGTTCTTGCAATATGAGCCTCCTCGTTCTCTGGCACATTGTTCTTGCACACTTACATTCAACTGAGCATCCTGTTCACTGATGTGGCTTGTATCTGTGCCCTCTGCCTGCTCAGCGATCTTTCTAAAAATCGGATATCGACAATTCAATCACAGGGTTTTACTGGACTGCCCAAGCTCACAACAGTGTAAGAATGCAGGAAAGAGTTCATGACAAACTAGCATTTTCTAGGGAGTCCCAAATAGCAAAAACAATAATGAGATTCAATTCATGGAAGCTTAGTTGATGGGGAAGGGAAACAAATTGTTAATTTTATGTTCAGAAGAAAGAGGGAGATGAATAGTGGTCAAGTTCCATGTCTGCATCGATTTTTTATCACATTGCACAAACTGTAGTGCTGGGATTAGTGCTATCATAGTGGTCAGTGTTATGTTGTAGAGTATAGGCTATAGCATTAACGCCATCATACTATAGTGTAGAGTTCGGCACATTCTGTATTGTGTTATAAGCCGAGTGTCGCATCATGCAGAATCAGAATACAGATCTTCTGGAACCAAGCAGTTGCTCTGGCAAGCGTGGGCTACGGTACTACATTGGCGCAGTGAACCGGCAGGAGCATTTTTTATTTTTTTTACTAGAGCCACGTAAACCCGTCATGTGTGACCATGAATAAGGGGAGTGGTGGCGTGGTCTGGGATGCTCATCCGACCTCTGGATGCTATGGCGAAGGGCCGGCCACCCAGGGAATTTCATCCTGACTTCGGACAAGACACGGGTGCCGACTTCGACCTAAAGCTGGAGGATGTGAACGACTACATGAAGATCTGTCAAGTTTCGACTCCAGAGGACAAGAAATGTCTCTTCTTGAATCTGGCTGGTCTTGGGATCAGGAAGATTGTCAAGGGTCTTGTTGTTCCCGCTCCAAGTGATGCAACACACGACGACCCAGGAGACACATACAAAGCCCTTACAGAGGCAGTCCGTGCTCATTTTCGCCCATCCAGAAACACGACGTCTGAAAGGCACAAGTTTCGGCAGATTAAACAGACGCCAGATGAATCTGTCTCCACCTTCGTTAGTCGGTTACGCGAGAAGGTGGAGTGGTGTGACTTTGCAGCGACAGACGTGGACTCGGTCGTCATCACACAGGTGCGTGACCAACTGATTGCAGGGTTGCGATCGCAGGAGCTGCGACGGGAACTGCTAAAGGAGGCAAAGCTGACGCTAGCGGATGCCGTTTCAAAGGCCGTGGCCCTAGAAGCATCTTTCTCCGACTGCAAGCTATAAAAAAGTTGGACGAGTCCAGGAGGCTTGGAGACATCAGCGCCTAGAGCACCAGAATTGGCTGCTGTAGTTTCGGGCAGCGTCTCGGTTGGAATCGGAAGTGGCGACCGGCTCGCCATGGGGAAGACGTCCACCAAAAGCCTAGGATGCAAATACTGTGGTCGTGTACATGCCAAAGGCAAGCAATTTTGCTCGGCTGCAAATGTAAGGTGTCTGGACTGTGGCAAAGTAGGTCATTTCGCAGCAGTCTGCCTCTCCAGCAAAGCTCATGCGGTGCAGGATGAGGACAGTGAAGCCACGCGAATTGTGTACGATTCGATTTACGCTTGCAGCGACAAGGCAGCCAGTGGTCAATTCACTATGACGCTCATGGTGAATGTCAGGCCGTGCAAGGGACTTCTCGATACCAGCGCAAGACTAGCAATGGCGGCGAAGTCAAGACCCTTGGCATGGCGAATGTCGATGTTGCCGTCGGGGAAAGGTCAATCCAATGCGAGTGTTTCGTCGTACCGGCAGGCCAGCAAACTGTACTGTTTGGCCAGGATGTTATCGCATTGTAGGCGCGCAGCTTACAATCACTGCAGCGAGTGGGTTGTAGCACATCATCCGTCAGGATTGTCCGTGTTGCGTGAGTCAGTGTCGCTCCTGGACGGTGAGACAGACGTCGAGGACCCTCGGTCATTCGCAACGCTGTCACCTCCAAACCAACTAGTCGCAAGCCCGCGCTGGGCACAACAGTACGAAGTAGTGGTTGCGAGTTCGGCGATGATTTGTAAGAAAGGGTTTGCTCCCCACACCGGAGCTCGCGCTATTCCGCCGACTTTACTTGACACTTGACTGACTCACGACTGCCATCCAGAGCACACGAGAAGTCCATCGAACCTTCGACTCGGCAAACCTGCAAGAAAGCACCACTCCCTGCTCAATACACAGTGTTTCGGGGAATTCACCCCTCATCACTTGAGCTTTAGTAGGCTGAGGAAGATTGTGCCTGAAGAGCACCACTTATATAGTGCTCTCCAGGCACAAACATCACCAGGAATACAAACTTACAGAGACGCTTCGTTTCCAGCGCGACAAACACCTCGTGAACACCAGGTGTAAACGGCCAACGAAAGTGGAGACGGATTCCTCCGGCCCTTGTTTGAGCTGCCGGAATTTGTGACGTTCTGACGTCGTATTGATGGTGGGACGGAAGTGTGCCAGAACGGCGTCCGTCAGTGCTACGTATTCGTCTCCAGGAGAACCATCATCATTTGCTGGCGGAGAAGGAATAACTAGACCCTTCACAACTTTGCGAACTGAGAGTCCGGCCAAATTTAAAAATAAATACTTTTTGTCAGCAGCAGTGGAAACATTACAAATTGCTAAGCAGTCATTGACATCCTCGAGCCAAAGCTCAAAATCGGCCCCGATGTCGCCCGCGTAATCGGGTACAAAATCCTTGGGCACTCTGCCCTTCATTGTCATCTTGACCTGTTCACTGCGCCAATGTAGACGGACAACACTACAACAATACAAGTCTGGAGGTAGCCATTGCAGGCTTCGTCTTCAAGCTCTGCGAGTGCTCTACTGCAAGCATGCACGCATGCGCACACTATACAGATGTACATGATTACATCACTACAAGCTGTAGTGGGAAGAAAGTTATTGGTCTTTGTACACCAAGATAAGATGTTCACTCCATTACCTGCTTCCTTTTATTTGCTCTACTCTACACTACTCTACAGGAACTTGTCACACAACAGTATCATGCATTTGCCCTCGAATGCATTTGTTCTATTGCCCCAACTTGGAACTTTGTAAGATTATAATGATGATGCGACAGGGAGAGAGAGATAGAGAAAGATGGAGAGAGAGAGAGAGAGAGAGAGAGAGAGAGAGAGAGAGAGAGAGAGAGAGAGAGAGAGAGAGAGAGAGAGAGAGAGAGAGAGAGAGAGAGAGAATGAGAGAGAGAGAATGAGAGAGAGAGAATGAGAGAGAGAGAATGAGAGAGAGAGAGAGAATGAGAGAGAGAGAATGAGAGAGAGAGAATGAGAGAGAGAGAATGAGAGAGAGAGAGAGAGAGAGAGAGAGAGAGAGAGAGAGAGAGAGAGAGAGAGAGAGAGAAAGAGAGAGAGAGAGAGAAAGAGAGAGAGAGAAAGAGAGAGAGAGATGGGGAGAGATAAATAGAAAATAGTGTGAAGTGTCTCATCGGTTTTGCCTTCCGTGATACATGTGATTGTCTGGATATGCTGAACTTCCCCAAATATAAGTCGCACTTTTTTACACTTAATTTCACCTTTTTGCACTTAATTTCACCTTTTTACACTTGATTTCATGGCCAACAGAGGGAGTTCGACTTACAATCGAACATGACTTACTAGTGCAGTGAATATGATTATCACAATGAGATAACACGTAACTATAATGGGGGGGGGGGGGTACGACTTGCAATCGGGGAAACACGGGACTAGATTAGTAGAATGCCAAGCATGCTCTTTCTTGCTTATGAATGTGTCGTCTTTTGTTTGTGCAGAGATCTGTCGAATAACAGATTTCCCCGCTTTCGAGGATTCCTTGAACTACCAGCGTTGACTGTCTTGTAAGTTGCTTGCATCACAAAGCACTGATAAAAGTGGTATACATCAGCAGATTAGACCAAACTGTGGGCACGTGAAAAATCAAATGAAGCACTCCAGCTATACACACGGTGGTTTTCGCTTGGAATTGATATCTTCAGATGTTTGCCCGCCACGCCCAGCTTGCGAAATAATTTCCACCGGAAAAGTTCAGAGCGTGCTTTAAAAGCTCAGATGACAACTTCTACACGTGTTGCACTGGAATTAAAAGGACAATAAGAAAAAATCTATCGGAGAGAAAAGGGAGCAAGAAACTACAAGTTACGCTATAATGTCCACTGACACCACCAGTTACATGTACTATACAATCAGCTCATGCGATAACATTGCACGACACTGACCGACGGTACTGAAGTTCTACAACTAACTGGCTAACAGCTCTAGCACATCTTGGATGTGCACTCCAACAGCCTTCCAACTTGGAAGGTTCTAAGTTATAGAAATAGCATGAGGAGGGGAATCTTTTTTCTTTACTATAAATCTATCCTTGGCTCTCCATCCGATTCCTTTCTTGCACGCAATGAATAGCGTTAATAACATTCTTATCTCCACGGAGGCTTTTTTGTTGTTGTTGCCGTTTTGTTTTCTTTAGAGTCGATAAACAATCAGGAAAGTTTGCTTAATAAAAACAAGTCAAAAAAACCCCGGCTGCGTCTCGGTTTTTATACAGGTTTTTATCTCCTATAAAAACTCAGCCTTGGCAGCAGTCCTGTAGTTGAGTCTTACCTGTTTTCTCTTGGTCTGCAATGGTGTTATTTACAGAAATTTCTCTCACGGTTTTGGAAGCGTCAACACGATTGAGACGGAGACGTTCTACAACATGTCATTTCTCACCAAGCTGTAAGTCAGTGGAAAGTGACAGTGATATTTTGCATGCTGCCGTTGTTCAAGTTCAAGTTCGTGCTTTTAGTTTTTCTTCCGTTCATCGCACATGCAAAGTGGACCAAGGTGTTTCCCAACATAATACATACACTCACAAAAGGAAACAAGACTGTCCTATAGCATTATAGAATCCTGAATGAAAAGACGACCGTCTTTAGACAGACTCAGTTTTCTTGTACTGATCTTCAACTAAATAGTTGGCTCGAAGACAAGCCAGATTTATATGGAGGCCGAGCCATCACCCTCAACTTAAACTCTACCGAACTTGCCTGTCTTTCAGATTTGTTATGTTTTTGAGATATTGATGCTAACGCTGACCTCCTCTTTATCTGTGCACCCTGCCCACATAGTGACCTCTCAAACAATAAACTATCCAGAATTCAATCGCGAGCTTTTGTTGGCCTGGAGAGTGTGACAGAAATGTAAGTCCATGTGATAGTTCTAGCTTTGATCACTTATGGAATGTGCCTTGCCAGAGTGCTCAAGCGGACAAGTCAGTGAGCTCCATGTAATGAAAAACAGAAAACTGGTACAGGTCTACTCTCCATATAACGTAATCTCTGGGACCACGCACAAATTATGTTATATCGAGAGTTATGTTATGTAGAAAACCGTGTGTAAAATACAAGATGTACCTCAAAATGAAGGGTATTACAAGGCGGGTTCAACCGTGCAAACATATACACACTGTACCACCATCGACATCAGATACCATCAATGCCGCAGAATATATGCACAATAGGACTAAACTGGCTAGCTACGGCTACAGCTTGATCGTACCACGCAAGTGAATCTACGTTGTATCGAGAGTGCGCACGTCGGGGACCGCGCCACAGGGTGCGTTATGCCGAGGTTTACGTTATGTATGACTAAACTGGCTAGCTACAGCTACCGCTTGATCGTACCGTGCACGTGAATTTATGTTGTATCGAGAGTGCGCACGTCGGGGACCGCGCCGTAGCGTGTGTTATGTCGAGGTTTATGTTATGTAGGATTATGTTGTGTAGAACAAAATTTGTATGGGAGTGATGCTGTTTCGGCGCGGGATCTGATTTTTTTACTTACTAGCGAGGTTTATGTACAAGTGAGAGTTGTTATATCGAGAGCAGACCTGTACTAGTATAAAACCGGAACCGATTTCGGTGGAAATCTATATTCTGTCATTTCGGTACAGCGAATTTTGACCAAAAATAAAAGCTAAACTTTTCTAATTGTCCGCAAACTCCAACGCAGCCACTTGCACATTTGGGAAACTTCACTTCTCAACTCCAAACTCCAAAAACGATCTCTTCACTGCGATTCAAATTCACATTTACATTACAGCAATTTTTCGGCCCTGGCCCTGATGACATTGGCCCATCATCAGCGTAATGAATAAATCGAAAAAATATTTTACAACAATACAGCAAGGAAGAATTGATACTTCAAGCCCAATGCCGTCGAGACTACATCAATAGCCACACAAACGTACTGGACGTCAATGCCTTTGAACAGACCCAGACGATTCACCGAAAATCATGCCATAGCCTGCCCAACAAAGGATAGGGTCAACGCTTAAAAAAAATAGACATGCGTGGGGAAATGGGATTTCGGCCTTTGACCACTGGTTGGTGGATCTGATCTATCCTTCCCCGCGGTTTAGGAGCCGCACATCTGATGGCTGATCATGGGGTGGCGGCGTCCCACTGAAGCGGAAAGGTGGTTCTTGACCCACCCTGTACGCGAACCCATGCAATTTCTGTACAATTCCGTGCTACACAAATGTACGTTTACAGCATTTCAACTCCTCATGAAGGTCAAACAGAATTGCTCTTCTCATAGCAATAAAAATGCTTCTATTACGTTTTAACTGCATGCTTGCATTTCCTGTGCTCTCCTCTACAGAGATCTGTCAAACAGCACGATATCGGCGTTACCGGCAGATACGTTTGTGATGCTGCCGAACCTTACAACTCTGTAAGATGTCTCTCAGTGCAGTGCGCAGGACAACTGGATTGTGTAGATTTGTGTGTACAGAGCACATTGCTGGAATTAGTATTATTATTATTCAAAGGATCAATCGGGGAAGTGAACTGCCTGAAAAGAGAAAAAAACGCCAGACCCACCAGGACTCGAACCTGGGACCCTGCTTGTCATGAGCAATGCTCTAACCACTGAGCTATGGGACCAGGCTGAACCTAGAAGGCGCTGACAAGTGTTTCACTCCAAAGGCAGCTCACAACACGTGCCACACATACTGATGGCACTTGGGTCTTTTTCCCTCCCCCAGGGGACCAACCACGGTCAGTTTCTGGAAACTACCAGAGGTGAAAGAAAGTGATTAAATTTGGAAAGGATTGGGATAACTTCAAATTCAAAGGATCAATCGGGGAAGTGAACTGCCTGAAAAGAGAAAAAAACGCCAGACCCACCAGGACTCGAACCTGGGACCCTGCTTGTCATGAGCAATGCTCTAACCACTGAGTTATGGGACCAGGCTGAACCTAGAAGGCGCTGACAAGTGTTTCACTCCAAAGGCAGCTCACAACACGTGCCACACATACTGATGGCACTTGGGTCTTTTTCCCTCCCCCAGGGGACCAACCACGGTCAGTTTCTGGAAACTACCAGAGGTGAAAGAAAGTGATTAAATTTGGAAAGGATTGGGATAACTTCAAATTCAAAGGATCAATCGGGGAAGTGAACTGCCTGAAAAGAGAAAAAACGCCAGACCCACCAGGACTCGAACCTGGGACCCTGCTTGTCATGAGCAATGCTCTAACCACTGAGCTATGGGACCAGGCTGAACCTAGAAGGCGCTGACAAGTTTTTCACTCCAAAGGCAGCTCACAACACGTGCCACACATACTGATGGCACTTGGGTCTTTTTCCCTCCCCCAGGGGACCAACCACGGTCAGTTTCTGGAAACTACCAGAGGTGAAAGAAAGTGATTAAATTTGGAAAGGATTGGGATAACTTCAAATTCAAAGGATCAATCGGGCCGTGGTTGGTCCCCTGGGGGAGGGAAAAAGACCCAAGTGCCATCAGTATGTGTGGCACGTGTTGTGAGCTGCCTTTGGAGTGAAAAACTTGTCAGCGCCTTCTAGGTTGGCTACAAGCGAGGGTCCCTGGTTCGAGTCCTGGTGGTGACAGTCAATTTTTTCTTCAGACTTTTCCCGTTTGTCTCTTTCCCTCAAAACCAGTTAATATTTTATGACTTGGGGCTCCCCGCGTGCTAGTTTGTACGTGAAGTGTGTGGGTACAGTGAGGGCTGCGTCCCACCCGCCTGTGTGGATTCACAGGAAGTGTGAGTTACGAAGTCTGAAGAAAACGTTGAACGGTCTCTGCTTGGATGACGACTACACCATAGCTCAGTGGTAAGAGCATCGCTGGCTACAAGCGAGGGTCCCTGGTTCGAGTCCTGGTGGTGACAGTCAATTTTTTCTTCAGACTTTTCCCGTTTGTCTCTTTCCCTCAAAACCAGTTAATATTATTATTATTATTATTATTTTCGTAATAAGTATTCGCATGCAACGACGCAAATCCACACAATTCAGTAGACACTTCTTTTCTATCAAACGTTTTTCTTTCCCTTCTCTTCAGGATAGTACAGGGAATGTTGTAAATTTGAAAAAACACATAACTATATAGAGAATGAAAGAAAGAAAAAAGTCAACACTTCAACATAGGTGTTAAAATGATTAAAGTGTTAAAAACTCAAAAACAAACAGCTGCAAGTTGTAGACAACACGTTGAACACATCAGGGAACACTTGTCACACTTTCACGAGGTGTGACACCAACAACTGCAACGATAACACAGTCTCCTTCTGTACACATAGTTCTGGATCTAGTTTACGAATATACAGAGCTTCTAACACAGCAAGATGTAACTTAGACCTTCCACGAGTCAAAATCGAAAAGATATCATCACTATACAACTTACGACAACTAGCACTGCCCGACAAATGACGCTTGATGGACGATGTCCGATCACTTAGCTCTGTCACCTTCGACGCCTGCCGTTGTTCTCTTCCGTTAGGCTTGTTTGGTTGGTTGCTCCGGTCCACACCTCCAACGTCCGTTGATTTCATGTCCGTTTTTGTTGATTTCATGGCCGTTTTCGTTTCACTTCTTGAACTATGTGTACAGAAGGAGAATGTGTTATCGTTGCAGTTGTTTGGTGTCACACCTCGTGAAAGTGTGACAAGTGTTCCCTGATGTGTTCAACGTGTTTGTCTACAACTTGCAGCTGTTTGTTTTTGAGTTTTTAACACTTTTTATCATTTTAACACCTATGTTGAAGTGTTGACTTTTTTCTTTCTTTCATTCTCTATATAGTTATGTGTTTTTCAAATTTACAACATTCCCTGTACTATCCTGAAGAGAAGGGAAAGAAAACGTTTGATAGAAAAGAAGTGTCTACTGAATTGTGTGGATTTGCGTCGTTGCATGCGAATACTTATTACGAAACTGTTTTCCCACCGCCTCCAAACTACTGTTTGAATTATTATTTAATATATTATTATTATTTTACTAACGAAGGTACGTGTTGGGTCGTAAGTATCCACGCAAACACACATCCAGTCAAAATAAGGCGCTTGTCAAAGTATCCGAACGTTTTCGGTCCCTTCTCATCAAGGATTATACAGGGAATGGCTCAAGTTGGAAAGACTAAAACTTATATAGCGTAAAGATATGAGATAACAACACTCGTGACAAGGTGGAAAAAGTATCAAGTTCAGCACGACACAAAACTCGAACGAAATAATAATAGCGACAAAAACATAGTGAGCAAATTAAGTTACATTGTTAACACCTCGACGAGGAGTAACACCAAACAATTGTAGCGACAACACATTTTCTTTCTGTACGCAAAGTTTAGGATCTAACTTACGGATATACAAAGCTTCTAACACAGCCAGATGCAACGCACATCTACCACGTGACAATATTGAGAACACATTATCACTGTACAACTCACGACAATTGGTACGGGCTGACAGATGTTGCTTGATGGACGAAGTGCGATTCTTAGCTCCGTTGGGTGTAGTCTCCTCCAATGTCCCGTCATCTCGCCTCTTCGCGGCATCACCACTATCCCTCTCTTTGCTTTTCCGCGGCCTTCCACGTTTTCTGACACTAGCCGTTGTGTGCGCGATGCCCAGTGTCCTTTCAGCTACGTCTCCTCCATTGCGGATTTCTATTGATCTTCTTACTCCAACTTGTCCGGTGTTCGATATTGAGGTTCGTTTTCGCGGTCTACCACGTTTTCGAATATTGACTGTTGTTGTCACTTCCGTTGTCGTTGTACGTGCGTCCTCACCAGACCGTATTTTTTTAGCAAAGAGAGGGATAGTGGTGATGCCGCGAAGAGGCGAGATGACGGGACATTGGAGGAGACTACACCCAACGGAGCTAAGAATCGCACTTCGTCCATCAAGCAACATCTGTCAGCCCGTACCAATTGTCGTGAGTTGTACCGTGATAATGTGTTCTCAATATTGTCATGTGGTAGATGTGCGTTGCATCTGGCTGTGTTAGAAGCTTTGCATATCCGTAAGTTAGATACTGAACTTTGCGTACAGAAAGAAAATGTGTTGTCGCTACAATTGTTTGGTGTTACTCCTCGTCGAGGTGTTAACAATGTAACTTAATTTGCTCACTATGTTTTTGTCGCTATTATTATTTCGTTCGAGTTTTGTGTCGTGCTGAACTTGATACTTTTTCCACCTTGTCACGAGTGTTGTTATCTCATATCTTTACGCTATATAAGTTTTAGTCTTTCCAACTTGAGCCATTCCCTGTATAATCCTTGATGAGAAGGGACCGAAAACGTTCGGATACTTTGACAAGCGCCTTATTTTGACTGGATGTGTGTTTGCGTGGATACTTACGACCCAACACGTACCTTCGTTATTAAAGTATTATCCGCCTCCGACTTCTTGTAAAATTATTATTATTATTATTATTATTATTCTACGCATTCCCGCGTTGAAGTATAGCAGCAGTATGCTGCGTTCACAGCTTCGCTTATGCAGAATGACTTGGGTGAGAGGAGAGGGGAGAAAAAGCAACAAGGCAACCAACATCAGTGATTGCACAAGAATGGAGACGACAAATGGCTATAATCATTGTGCCACAAAACCGGTACGTAGGAGATCTGTCGACAATGTAACGAAACATAAAACTCAGTTACTCAATACAGGTTCCACTAAATTACAAGAGAACAACGCTACAACATTATAATTGCCGCTAGATTATCGCAAGTGTAGAGAACGAGTCCAATACAAATGAAAACCATGAACAGACTGTCCCAAATTTATTTTGGGAACAAATTGTACTACATATACTGCATTGCAGGAATAGAAGAGCATAATCATTATAATATTATTGATTGTAATGAGTATTGACTCAACATCCGAGTTTTATAATGAGCACGCAAAGGTTGAATTTCAATATCAACCATGTCATGCTTGGGAAGAGAACTAAAATGTCAAAGACATCTGAAGAATCGTTTACCCTTTTGATGGCAAAGTTTGCGAAGACAACTAAATGAGTAGCCTTCAAAGATAAAGAGAACTGACGATTTCTGCTCTACACTTTTTGTCTTCACCAGGCACTTACAGAACAACTCTCTCTGGCGGCTTCCCGCAGGCTTCTTCAGCGGCATACCAAAGCTAAGTAGAATGTAAGTGTACCTTCCCCCTTAGATGCTATATTGTCCAATAACACCATCAACTACTTGACAAACAGCTCAGGTGATAACTTGACACTGACCGACAGTCCTGACGTTCTACAACTATTTGCCAATGAACACGTCTTGGACATGCACCCAACAGCCTTCAAGCTTGGAAGGTTCCGGCTAAGTTCCAGTAATATCATAGGAGGGGAAGCAGCCTTTAGACTTTCAGCTTGTGCTTGTCTTGGTCTCGCACAACGACGACTTCGATGCACATGTGAAACTCACGTGCACTATCTGCCCAGTGCATGACACAATTCTGGACCATCTTGCAATACTATTGCATGCAGTCTGTTTTTTTGTCATTTCCTCCTTCTTTCTTGTTTTACAAATTGGGTATGGGTGCGTGGTTTCAAGTAAAAAAATTAATAATAAATGCGCAGTATAGTCCTTGCTGATTTGTTGCTGTGGACTAGTTATTCTCGTTACGTTGGGCTGTTGTTCAGCAAGTGACGCTTCGAGGTGGCTTTTCTCCGTAATTTGTTTATTGTTTTAAGGATTCCCCAAAGGCATTCGCCTATCGAGGGGTTTCTAAACTTTCCACAATACCAAATCTGTAAAAGAAGTGATGAGCAATAGGTGAGCAAAGAAAGAGATAAAGACATCTTCATTCGAGTTTCTGCAAAGGCAGAAATTATTCCCATGATATCAGAATCTCAGTGCTGGTAGCGTAGCGAAAAAGCATATGAAGGTGCTTCGTGTGTGCTTATCTGACACGTGGTTGGATTGGCGGCTACGTAGTTCATGGCCAATTTAGAGTTCGAAATGTGATTGAATATTTCCCCAAAGTGATTTTTGTGGATAACTTTATTCAAGACCACTTGTTGGCGCTTGGGGACATATTGAAGCAGATTTTGGTGGTGGTCTACCCCAAAATTCAGGACATAACCTCGCTGCTACTGGCCCTTGAACATGGCCTTCGTAATGGCCATCATTGGACAGGCTGAATTGATCGATTCGTTCGAGGGACTCAGCAAATCGCCAGTCCAAATTTGGATGGCTAAAACATTACTAGACTTGAACTTGGATGGGTGTGCAACCGTGCAACCGTGCAACCGTGCAACCGTGCAACCGTGCAACCGTGCAACCGTAGTTGATTTGGCAGCACTGTGTTGCTGTGAGCAGCATTGACCCCAGTTTCTTGTACCTTGTTCCAGTGCGTATTTTAGACCATTTCCTGATTTTGCCCA
>NC_088649.1:14912350-14942350 GCF_964019385.1 Sycon ciliatum | reverse complement strand
AGCCCGATGAACAGCGCCCTGTTCTCCTGGTCAAGAACTGGCAGCACTACCTCCATGGGAATCAGCAAGACTGCTCTGGAAGAGCTCAAGTCCGACGGCGGCGATGGATTCGGCTCGGCCATTAGCAAGACCACCTTGGTGAGCCATGCACCTGGCAGTCTGGTGTATGGCCTGGCCCCGAGTTCTTCCTGCGAGAGCCTTCCCGTGTCGGTCGGCCAGATCTACTCCGTACCCTCCAAGAACTCGGACCTGGAAAGTTCGGGCGCAGCGGAGGACGTGACCTACTCTGGCACCGCAGACGATATGCCCGCGGAGCTCATGAACTCTAATACCACGTACTACAGCTCGCCGGAAGATCTGGCAAAAACTCGACAATCGTCCGGTCACCAGGCACAGCCCGATGTAGAGTACACGGCTTACGCTGCTCATGGTACCACTCCAGCGGATCAAGCGGCAAGTGCTGCCGAGTCCAACCCGCAGTATGCCAACCCAGAAAAGCTCTTCTCTGGCTCAGGCACACAAGGTGGCACCAGCCAATGTGCATTGCCGAGTTTGGGGACAGGATGTGTGTCAGGAGGCTGCGCTTACTCCATGCCAAATAAACAACCGGAGACCGCGGCTGACCCGGAAGCAGACGGCAGCTCAAACAAACTTGCCCGGCCCCTCTCTGCCGGATAAAGCAATGCAACTGAGGCTTCCTAACTGATGATCAATGCCCACCTGTGCTGTATTTCCTCTATTTATTGTCACGCGTTTCAATTCTGTTGTCTCTGCCTCTTGTCTCGGTTCACTTGAGTGCTACCATTGTAAAATAGTTTAACCTGCTAGCGAATATCCATAGCCTGCGCAATATCGTTACATGCATACAGTACAATGCACTGTCATCTTAATGACATCATACAGTACAATGTACAGTACTGTCATCTTAATGACGTCATGCAGTACAATGTACTGTCATCTTAATGACGTCATGCAGTACAATGTACTGTCATCTTAATGACGTCATGCAGTACAATGTACTGTCATCTTAATGACGTCATACAGTACAGTGCACTGTCATCTTAATGACGTTCTAAACATACAGGAGAAAAGTAACCACAGGGTTAGCACTACTAGCATTGCGATTTACCCACAACAAGTCTTGGTGTTCTTCTCCACAATTATAATCTAATTTATTTCCTTGCTGTTACAAGGGGGAACCCCCGAAACTTCTTTTACTTGCAGATTTATTAATTTTGGTAGATGTATGCCGCGCTGGCCATGCGAGTCTCGCTTGTCTTCGCTGAGCAATCGGTGCCCTACTTTCAACACCAGTGTCATATCCGGATGGGGTACAGGGCATGGGGTACAGGGCCTAAGGAGCACGCGCCCCGCCTCAGGTTCACCGATTTTTTGGTTGAACGGGAACAACCACAAGAGGTATTCCACATGCACACGCACCCAAGCACACATGCTCAAACACTTACACACACACGCTCAAACGCACACACACGCACGCACCATGGACCATGTATACGCCCGTCGCAAGAGAAGCACGCAAATCTGCAAATGCGCTGGATGTGCACCCACGGATTTTCTCTTTATAGCAACGATAGCGGATCTGATTCTGATTGAAACGGATCAAGACAAGCGCCAGATAACGGTCTAATCCACACAACTGGCGAAGCCATGTGAATGCCCCCCCCCCCCCCCCCCCCCATGCACACCTGGTCTACACCACACGGAGTACATCAGAATAGGACGGCCAAGACAGTTACCTATGCACACCCTACACTTGCTGGGGTAACCAGTATAGACAGCACACTGCTTTGATAGAAGCAGACACTAGATGCACTGGTGCCTTGAAGTGAAATTGGAGTTATTTTACCAACCAGCCTCGGTAACTGAGTACTGGGAACCCAGAGCCAACAAACGTACCAACAACCTCAGCCATGAAAGCTATAATAGTAACGACACACTGGATTGTGGAGCCGAAACTAGTCCAACTTCCAAAATGCTTTGGCAAGAGAGTAGCCTTCCGACAGGTTGGACACACCTCAGACATGCCCATCGCGGAAGCGATGATAGCGAACATCTATGTTAGACATAGCAACTTGTGCTGGGATTACACCATTCAACAGCTTGCAAGGCTGATGAATTGATCGCCACTATTTTTAGCCTGGTATCCACCACACAGCTGTTTGAAGTGACTTTTTCTGGCCAGTGAACGCACACACACACACACACACACACGCACGCGCGCACGCACGCACGCACGCACCCACACACACACACACACATACACACACACGCACGCACACAGCCCTATAACAGACCGACCCACAACGTGTCGGAAAGATGAAAATAGATCTGATACTGGTCCAGTAGGAATCCTAGCAAAAAATAACATAACCAGCGCTAACACAGAATACGATGCTGGCCATGGTTGACTTCTGCGGCAATATGAAAATGATTGATTTTTGAGTGTAGCGTTTCATGGAAAGAGAGTAAAATTAAGCCTATATTGTGGGATCCAGCGAGTTTAATGTACACAGAGAGATCTTGAAATAGGCCAACATTCTATGGTGGGCAGCTCAAACACTGCATACCAGGGAGTAGTGAACTACCGGTACTTTACTACTCCCTGCTGCATGCCGTCCGCAGCAATTGTCTTTCACTCCTTCGGGACCAGAACAAGAAAAGAAGAAGAAAGTACTGCGGACATTCGATAGAAAAAAGGCAGCTGCACATGCACATGCGCATGCAGTGCAATTAATATTATAGCGCAAAACTATATACAGGATGGTATGAGAGTGTTCATGCATACCATATCGGACAAGCCGGAGTGAAGCAGTAGTCGTAAGACACCTGTATGTAGTGAGCGCTGTGAAAAACAAGACATCTTCCCTCAACTCAATCACGTGTGAAGCTGGTCACGTGACTTCCGAATGATGCCATTGGATTAGAGCCGAACTCACTGTACACCGCACGAGTGAAAAACAGTGTGTGTGTGTGTGTGTGTGTGTGTGTGTGTGTGTGTGTGTGTGTGTGTGTGTTCGCCTGGGTTGTTTTATGGTGCTTCATAGAGGTACGGGTTATCGCAGGTGACCGAAGAATGTCCCGCGCTGTTGCCCGATGCTGCGCCGTATGTCAAATGATAGTCAGACTCGGCCTCCACTGGACCACTCATCCTGCCCTCGGACATACGACTGCTGCATTCCCCGGGCATATCAGCATAGAGCTCTTCATCGTCATTGTTCATGATGCCATCATCGGCGTAGATCGCCCCATCGTCACCTCTATTGATGACATCATCGTCAGAATATATCGCTCCCATGCTACCTCTGTTGACGACATCATCGTCGGCGTATATCGCCCCCCTGCTACCTCTGTTGACGACATCGTCGGTGTAGATCGCCTCGTCGTCGTTGCCGTACACGTCCTCTTCTTCCCCATCGACTAGCGCACGTGTCTGCTTGTGTGCTGGGCGAGGCGGCCTGTGTGACATCTGCGACGCCAAACTACCGTCGGACAATCGCTGCGTCCTCTGGTGCATATCTACGGTGGCGGACGATGAGGTGTGGGATCGAGGCAATGGATCCGTAACGGATGTCCGAGGGCTGATTGCGGGGCTGTTGCTGCAGCTGTTAAATTGGCTAGGTGCTCGGCTAGATGCTCGGCTCGGGGCATGGGTAGCCCCACTGTTGCCTGCATCTGCCCGGAAGCTGCCGTCAGTATTGGCATACTCGTTCTCCTCCGCCGCGTCGCCGTCATCTGCACCAACACCTGCGGCAGCAAAGCATGTCGTAGGTGCAGTGAGCATGCTACCGCTGAAGGCAACGCTGCCGAGGGAAGATCGCTTACGGGGCCCAGGTCGGCTCGCACTCGCCGCACCGTCCTCGTACGCAGAGCCCTCGTCATCGCCGTTGCCGTACGTGTCGTCTCCACAGGCATCGTTGCCATATGTATCCTCGCCTTGCGAGAAAGTGTTGGCTGGGAAATCCCCTCTGGATAGGTCTCCTGGTGTTATCTCACCATGCAGGTTAACACTGGAACCGCGGTGGGTCGCAGCTCCTTGACGACGGATATGCGGGTCAGGTGCTGCTGTTGACGACGACCGAGAGCGCCAATCGTCCAATCCGTCGCGATTTGCAAGTGCCTGAGCGGCTTGTTTCCGCGAGAAGTACGTCTGATCATAGACTTCCTGCTCTGTTGTTGGCGCTGCTGAGCTGGACAAGGCGGCCGCGGCCATGATTTCCGCGGCTGATGCCAGCGATCCAGAGTTGTACATGCCGTAATCATCGTTGTCCTGCGGCTGAATCGGGATATCGGTATCCGCGTACAGGTCCTCGTCCCCGGCTGCTCGTTCTGCTGGACCGGCTCCAATGCTCAGCGCCGTACTCTCACCAGAGCCACGCTTCGAGCGCAGGCCACCGCTCGAGAGCACGGACGCCACCCTGCTAAGGTATGACTGGAGTGGTAGGTCGGTGGCGACGCTTGCCTGGCGAGAGGCAGGCATGGCCGACTCCCGCTCGTTTCTCCGCGGCAGGTGAGGTGCGGTGGTGCTGCTGTTGCTGCCGCTGCGAGGAGGCAGACCAGGCAACAGAGTGCCCGCGCGCGGTGGTAGCATCGGTGCCTCGCTCTCAGAGCGAGCAGGTAGCGAAGGCACGCGGGCATCTGGGCGTGGCGGAAGCATCTGCGCATCGTCCACAGGGCGAGCGGGACGTGGGGACATGTCAGAAGAGCAGTCAGCAGTTGCCCATGTTGCTGCGGACAACTGCACAGGCAAATCCTCGTACACATCCACATTGTCCACAGGTAAGGTTTTTTCTTCGCGGTAAGCGTCTCTTCTGCCACTGCCGCTACCGAAATTGTCACACAGGTAATTGTCCTCGACAACAGGTTCGCTTGCTGCGTGTTGCTGCTGTGCAACATCCAGATCGCCGTAGGCAGGATCCTGGGCATCACCACCAAGGCTGGACACTGTCGACACAGCACTCTGCATGCTCGGAATGGAGTCGGAACGGCCACCGGCCGTTGTCGTCCATTCCCGGTCGGAGAGCAGCAGCGACGGAGGAGCACGACCGGGCACTGCAGAGCTCTGCCAGTGCGCACTGGACTCGGACGGAAGACGTGGACGGTTGACGTAACCCGGCAGCGCTGAGGAGCTTGCTTGCTGTGCACTGGCGGAGGAAAGTAGGCGTTGGCGGCTCGTGTATCCCGACGCCCCAGAGCTCTCCAGGCGTGGACGGTTTACGTACCCTACGGGCGTCATGTCGTCTAGGCAACGCGGGGGCAATGGTGGTCCCACCGACAAATCTGACATGGACGAGGCGCCGCTGAAAATGCTCATCCTGTCGTCATGGTCACTCGGAACGCTGATCCCATCTAACTTGATGAGGGACGAGCGGGCAAGGTCGTACATTGAGTACTCATCGTTACCGGCTGCGAAGCTGTGGCGTATCTTGGATGTTCTTCCCTGTCCAGTCTTCTTGTCAATCTTTGTGTAGCCCAGCTTAGTGCGAGATGGAATGCCGTTAAACGTCAACTGAGACTTGGCTTGGCCGCTGGCGGTACTCTCCGTTTCTGACGTGTCCATCATTGCCTCCATCATCTGCGAGTGTCGCGATGCACTACGAGACATTCCACCCTGCATGCTAGCATCGCTGTTCGACCTCAACTGCAGCTTGGGCACGCCCCGCGCCAGGTTCGCTCCATCCACACTGTACAGGTCGACGTCCCGTACGCTGGCGTTGTAGATGTTGTAGATGTCCGATTTCTGAGACGCTGCTCCCAGCTGCTGGGAGGGAATGCCTAATCCCAGGCTGGACTGGATATCGAAATTGCTCATGCACTCCAAAGCGCCACCGCTGTGAAGGGTGGCTCTCGACAGGGCGGACAGCATTGCACCACCACCGCCGAACTCCATAGCGCCGCCACTGCGAATGGTGGCTCGCGACGCTGCCGCCTGCAGGCCCCCGACGGCAGATCGAGATTCACTGGCCAGTCGAAAGTTGGACACGCTTTGCATGCCGCCGAACTCCATAGCGCCGCCACTGCGAATGGTGGCTCGCGACGCTGCCGCCTGCAGGCCCCCGACGGCAGATCGAGATTCACTGGCCAGTCCAAGGTTGGACACACTTTGCATGCACTTGTTTCGTGTCCCGTACCCCTCTGTGTACACGAGCATATCCGAGCCAGACTGGTAAACGGCATTCTCAGGGACTGGCGAATCGGTCGCCGTGGGAACCATTCCGTAGAAGCTGGGAACACTGGCTCTGCGCGTCGACTTGGCGCGCTGCTGCATCACGTGGCTCTTCAAGATCTTGCCAATGTTCTTCTTGTACTTCCGCTCGCGGGGAGATCTGGAGTGCCACCACTGACGCATTGTGACGTATAGCACGCCAAGTAGGAAAACGGCAGCAACCACGTTCGGCAGGATCGTTGCCAGTCTCTTGCGTGTCGCCGCGCCGTTATCTATAGCAGTGGCACACAGCACGAAGAAGAGGGACAACAAAACAGCCACCCTGTTCTCGGAGTTTCCATGGCATCCTCTAAAAATATGACATAAAGTAAACCCTGTGACGTTCAGCCGCAGTAATTCCACTCAAACTCGTGGTGGGCACAGCAATTTACTGATTGTCCCAGCCAGCCCAACTGCATACCTTGCCAAACGTGTTACCTATGCTGGGACCATCTTATGGAACCAGCTCCCCGCTGCGGTCAGGCAAGAAAGAAAACGCAATCGCTTTAAGTCAATGGCTCTTGCCTTTTTGCTTACCAGATAAATAAGCCTCTTTATAAATGCTGTATATACTGCTCTTTCCGTTATTTTCTTCCTATGCAAGTCGCAACTCCTGTTTTGAGTTGTTTTTCTCCTCTCTTTTTCTTTCCCTACTAGTTGCTGTTACACTCACTGATCCTTATGCACAGATATACAGCATTCCCTCACTAGTGGGACCATTGTTATTAGGCTAGGGCCTGTTTTGGACTTCCCACTCTAAATAAAGAATACAAACAAACAAACCGACCACCCCTTGGTGCCAGCAAAAGCGGTCTTTAGTAGCAGGTGGTCTTTAGTTAGAGGTTTGCACCGCGCAACCATATTATGGGTCCCATTATATGATATGTATGTCAAAATGCAGCTACTACAATTCCCCAGAACTTGCACAATGCCATTCTGATTTCACTGATTTTCAGGTAAAACAACACTTGGAGAGAAAGACGGAGAAATGGAGAGAGACAGAGAGAAGATTATTTTTTTGCAGACATCAGATTCAGCTGCTACTTCTGAAGCCAGGAGTCAAACGTTCCCTGTGGAAGTTTCGTTTTGCGCTGGGCTTCAAATTATTTGTTCATGCGATCAGTCGTACTGACTATCCTTGTTGTGACTTTTCGATTGCTTGAACGCGATCCTTCAGCATCAGGACCTTGAGGTGCTGCTTTGTTTTTGAATTCCTTGATGCCCGGGGGGGGGGGGGGGGGGGGGGGCATCGTCGATTCATCTGTATGACTGGGGTGACATATCCGTTCAGTCTTCGTTTCTCCTCTGAGTAGTAACATCGATCCGAGAGCGCTTTCGATGCGCTCTCCAAGACGTTTCCGATCATGTTTATTCCTGACAGCACTTGAAATTTCGACAGGTGTCCACACCGACTCCACAGTCAAAATGACCTGCGTTCATTTGTTCAGCTGTAGTATCGAAAGATTCCTTTCAGGACCATGAAAAATCAGCAAAATTCAAGAAGGAGCTTCAAGCAACATTTTGATTTCCTACATCGCGGTCGCTAGTTACGGGTCAAAAATCGTCTGTGGGACAAGAAAAGGCGGTCACTGGTCGCGTTCAGCGAGTAGTCGCTAGTCACAGTGCATTTTGAATGTGAGACCGTCCGTGCCTGGCGAAGTGGTCGGTAGTACCAGGCTGGTCGCTAGTCACGGTGGTCTTTAGATACAGGTTTTACCAGTGTACCTGGGATTTCTGCAGCTTACAACCCATAGTCATGGATACATGCATCCGTGCCCCCCCCCCCCCCCCTCCACACACGCACGCACGCACGCACGCACGCATGCACACACACACGCACACACACACACACACCTTGACCTTGTGACGCCCATCGCCGAAGGCGATGATAACAATGCTACGGCAGACGCCATAGCAACTTGTGCTGGGATTGCACCATTCAACAGCTTGCAAGGCTGAAGAATTGACCGTCACTATTCAGCCTGGTCTACACCGTCCAGCTATTTGAAGTGACTTTTTCTGGCCAGTGAATCCCTATTTTTGGTCTTTTCCATTTTTTCTTCTTTTTTCGCACACACATCACACCACATACTCCGGCATGCACTGGCTCACACACACATGCACGCACGCACGCGGTGCGCGTGCGCGCACACACACACACACACACACACACACACCAACCCATTCACACACACCCACTCCAATGCCCACCCATAATGCTCCCCCCCCCCCCTCCCACACACACACAATGGATCTGGTTGTAACCTGTGTGGAATAAAAGCTGCAAGTGTAACATGTTGCACATGTTCCGTTTGGCGTAGTAATATTTCCACTCTTGATTGTAGCTAGGAATGTGACTCTACTTCATGACATGTATGCATACGTCATTTGTACACACTCACAGGCACACACGCATGCGTATCTTTTCGTTGGCTCGCTCTGTTATGATGCTGGTTTTCCTTTTGCTTCGAGAGAATGTTTTGGACTTGAGAGTTGCAGTTTTGATCTCAACGTCTTGTCATGGTTGGAACTGGTGCCTGGCTGGGGGCTGGGGAGTTTACGCTCCTGTGAATGTAATTGTAACCTCAGGCCAAGGTTACACGTGGTGGCAGCGAATTCGAATTCCACGTCTTGTGAGAGCACGCGTACCAAATTATTTGTGGAAGATTGATCGTGTAGAGATGGCTCAGCAAGGTGGCGCTCCTCCGCCCCCTCCACCACCACCACCGGGCCCAGCGCAACAACCAGCACGTCAACAACAGCAGATGCGGGCATGGGCCACGCCAGAGAAATTCTCTGGCGAGCGCAACGCCGACTGGACATCATGGATTGGCCATTTTCGCCTCGTCGCGAATGCAAACAACTGGACACCGGCAGACCAAGGCAGGTACATTGGGTTGTACCTCACCGGCCACGCACTGTCTTACTTCCAAAGTTTGGAAGCCCATACGAGGACAGGCCCATTCGACCAGCTGCTGCAGGCGTTTGAACAGCGATTCGGCGACGCAAACTTCATCCCCACGTTCAGAGCAGAGCTGCAGTCACGCCGGCAAATTCGTGGCGAGTCCCTGTCGGATTTTGCGGAAGTCGTCCGCAGGCTCAGTAGACGGGCGTACCCCACGGTGGCTGGAGCAGTGCAGGATACCCTGGCGCGCGACACCTTTGTAGCCGGCCTTGACAGCAGGGACCTGCGCCTGCATGTTCGTGGCACGGACCCACCAACATTGGATGACGCACTCCGACGGGCTATGCATTTTCAGTGCATCCTGGAGGCAGACCAGCAGCAGCAGGCAGCTAGCCCAGTTGTATGTGCGGTGCAATCTCAGCCCAGTGACCCTACACTCAACGCCCTGCTGTCGAGGATGGCAGCCCTGGAAGACAAGATCTCCAGGCTCACGCTGGAGAGGCCAACTAATCTGCATCGGAGTGGAGATGGTGACACCAAGCGGTGCTATGTGTGCGACAGCACACTGCATTTCGCACCTGACTGTCCGCACCAGAGATACACACCGGCTAACCGTGGTGGTCACCGGGGTCGTGGACGCGGTCGGGGAAACTGAGCGTCGCTGACAACCAGGGTCCGCCGTCAGCAACCTCCCCAATGGACCCATGTACCGGTAAGCAGAGTCAACCGTGTTCGGTGTGTCATGAGGCTGTCTGCTTACCTACTGAGACAACTTGTAAGGCCTGCACAACTACTCCAGCCGAGTGTCCAGACAACTCGATCGTCCTGCCTCTGTCGTGTCTTGCAACACAGTCCGACAGCACGGTGCAGATCCAAGGCACGGTCGAGGCTGTGCCAGCCAACATGCTTGTGGACACCGGCAGTTGCGTAACGTTGTTGAGCACCAGCTTTGCTAAGTCTCTCTCTCATCGTAATGTTCATTTATCTATCTCACCCGTTAATACTGTTCTTAAAGCGGTAAATAATTCTTCTGTTCCTGTGCTCGGGGAAGCTGTCGTATTGTTAGCAACTGGCAAGCTTGCTGTACGCCACAGAGTCATTGTTGCTGACATTATGCCCGATGTGCTAATCGGCATTGACTTCTTGCAATCTCATGGCTGCACAATTGATTTCGGTCGCAACATGCTCGATGCAGGCGGTGTCGATGTACCCCTAGAGCCCACCCATAATGCTAATCCTGTAGTCTGCCGTGTTCATCTTGCTAATTCGGTTACTGTACCAGCATATACACAAGTCATTGTTCAAGCGCAGCTGCGTACCGATGATAATCATTTACCTAGCTCTGCTGGTTTTGTTTCACCTTCAGAGAAGTTTATTTCCAAGTTTAGCACTGCTATGTCACGTGTGGTGGCTACTCCTGACTCTGCTGGCCGTGTTTGGATTCGCCTACAAAATTTTCTTCCTCATTCCACAACTGTCCCGAAGAATTATCAAATTGCTGAATTTGATTCTGATATTTACATTGACGATGATCTCAATGATTCGCCTACGCATGCTGCCTCTGTTGACGAGCATAGCTGTAACGCAGTACAGGAAGAGAGCTGCTCACCTTCCGAGCCAGACGATTTATTTGACTTACGTCACCTCGATCCGCAAGCGCAGTCTGCTATAGCTACTGTGCTCAACGACAATGCCGATATCATCTCGCAGGGACAATTCGACCTTGGGAAGACTGATGTAGTAACACACAACATCCAGACTACATCTGATCAACCTAAGAGACAGCCACCCCGCCGAATTCCTCTCAGTCAACGAGCCGAGGTAAAGCAGCACGTTGATCAACTGCTTGATCATGAGATTATATCTCCATCCAGAAGCCCTTGGGCTGCTCCGATAGTTGTCGTACGCAAGCCTGACTCATCTATCCGGCTATGCATCGACTACCGGCAGTTGAACAGTATCACCGAGAAGGATGCCTTTCCCCTTCCTCGTGTGGATGATGCTATCGACGCTATGGCTGGTGCACGCTACTTCTCTACCTTAGATCTCGCAGCTGGCTATTGGCAGGTGGAGATAGATGAAGCTGCCAAAGCTAAGTCGGCGTTTGTGACACCGTTCGGATTATTCGAGTGGAACCGTATGCCGTTCGGCCTGTGTAACGCACCGGCAACTTTTCAACGCCTCATGAACCGGGTCCTTGGTGACCTAGTACCCAATATCTGTCTGGTCTACTTGGACGACATTATCGTGTTCTCATCAACGATTGAGGAACACATGAGTCGTCTGCAAACAATATTCAGTCGTCTTCGTCAAGCTGGCCTCAAGATCAAGCCCAAGAAGTGCTCACTGCTTCAGTCCTCAGTCACGTACCTGGGATTCTTATTCTCAGAGCAGGGTGTGGCACCGGACGCAAGCAAGTTCACGGCTGTTCAAGACTGGTCATCCCCAACATCACTGAAAGAGGTGCGTAGCTTTGTTGGCTTCGCATCGTACTATCGCCGCTTTGTGCCACATTTCTCAGAAATTGTAGAGCCCCTGAACCGTTTGTCCCAGAAGAATGCCACTTTCAACTGGACAGATGAGTGTGAACAGGCATTTGCTGAGCTGAAGTCCCGACTAGTCAAGTCACCTGTTCTGACATATCCTGATCCTGCCAAGCGCTTCATCCTGGACACTGATGCGTCAGATCTCGCCATGGGAGCTGTTCTCTCGCAAGTCAATAGTCACGGTGAGGAAGTAGTGATTGCCTATGCCAGCAAAGCATTAACGAGATCCCAACGTAACATGGGCAGTACACGCAAGGAGCTGCTTGCTGTTGTCACATTTACTGCACATTTCCGCCATTACCTACTTGGAAATCAGTTCACATTGCGAACTGATCACAAAGCGCTCATCTGGCTACATTCGTTCCGGGAAGTGGACGGTCTTCTAGCCCGGTGGATTGAGCGTTTGGCCGTCTTCGACTACGTCGTCACACATCGGCCCGGGAAGCAGCATGTCAATGCAGACGCCTTGTCAAGACTCCGCTACCACAGCCCGGCTACCGCAACCTCACCGACGCCAACGCCCGAGCAGAGAGTAGGTGAGCAGAATATTGTTGTCAATCACCTGTCTAGCGCTAGTCCTGATAGTAATCCTGTAACAGTCAATGCTGAAGTGTCGCCACCCAATTGGTGTGAGTCTTTCACTGTTGAAGAGTTGCGCAGAGCTCAATTAGAAGATGCAGATGTGAGTACAATGATCGGCTGGCAGGAGGCATTACTTGACAGGCCCCTGCGTAGTGATTCTGCCATGCACGGTGCGTCTATTGCATTGATACGATTATGGAGCCAGTGGAAGCGTCTTAGACTGATTGATGGAGTGTTGTACCGGGTTTACCACCCCGAGAATAGCGACACACCGTACCTACAATTTGTTGTACCACAGTCTCTGCAATCCCGCATGCTTCAGTCTGTGCATGCTGATGTCTCTGGAAGCCACTTAGGTATTGAGCGAACACAAGACAAGCTTCGCAAGCGGTGTTATTGGCCCTTCATGTCGTCTGCAGTTAGTGATTTTTGCCAAGCATGTGATATTTGTGAGAGCCGCAAAGCACCGCTACCAAAGGCCAAAGCCCCGCTTGTCCAAGACCGCCCATCATTCCCGCTAGAGAAAGTTGCTATTGATATTATGGGCCCACTGCCTACTACGCCTAGCGGTAACAAGTATTTAGTCGTCATTTGTGACTATTTCACTAAGTGGCCAGAAGCGTTTCCTGTACCGAATATTACTGCTGAAACAATAGCACATGTCCTTGTTGACGGCTTCTTCTGTCGTTATGGTATTCCATACCAGCTGCACTCTGACCGTGGTGCGCAATTTGAGTCGAGGTTATTCCAGCAGATCTGTCAGTTGTTGGATATCAGAAAGTCACGTACAACAGCATACCGGCCCCAGAGTGACGGCTTAGTCGAGAGGATGAATCGCACACTGGAGCAAATGCTGGCTGCTCACGTCGACGACCACCACACCAATTGGGACCGTCATCTGCAACGTTGTCTGCTTGCCTACCGGTCTAGTGTGCACTCCTCGACCAAGGAGACGCCAGCGATGCTCATGTTAGGTCATGAAATCCACCTGCCAGTTGATGTGATGTTTCAGTCACCAGACTCTGAGCGCTCCCATGTGAACACGTATGTTATCAACTTACGACGCAATCTACAACGAGCGTTCTCGCATGCCCGTGATGCTGGAGCAACAGCCCAGCGACGGCAGAAGGCCCACTATGACAAGCACGCTAAACAACCGAAACTCAACGTTGGTGACATGGTTCGGTTGCATTCTCCTGCCGTCAAACCAGGTACGACTTCCAAGTTCCATCGACCTTGGAAAGGCCCGTACACTGTGCTAGAACGTGTTGACGATGTAGTACTTCGGATAGCTGACAAATCCGGCACGACCCAGACTGTTCACGTTGACCGTCTGAAGGCTTGGACTGGCTCTGATCTGCCTGCAAGTGCCAATGAGCTCGTACCGAACTCGCCTCCGACTTCTATTGCCGACTATACGCCTGATGTTGAGTATAATGTGCAACCAGTACCAATCCCGGCTCCAGTGCAGGCGCCACCTGCACCAGTAATTGCTGCTGCGCCGGTGCCGCCACCAGCCGCAGCACTGAATCATGCACCTGTGCCTGTTGTGCACCACTATGATCTGCGGAACCGTGCAAACATTCAGCCGCCAGCAAGGTTTGCTCAGTGAGTGTCTATGACTGTACAGTGTGATTATTGAGAAATTGTACATTCTTAGTTCAGAAATACACATATTTCACACAGTCCTACCTGTTGTTAGGTTAGTATGAATAATGTCGAGCATTTCACTTGCTGTTTCACAGTCCACTTACATAGCATTAGTAGTTTCTAAACTTTCCATTATACCTCACACCGATTAACTACACTTGTACCATACTTGCGCCACACTATTTCACTTTCCAGTATTTAATTTTCTCATGTAGAAAGCTATCACGGATATGCTCTAAGCTTTGTAACTTTCGGTCACTATCGTTCCCTCTGTAACGAGGGGGGAGGTGTAACATGTTGCACATGTTCCGTTTGGCGTAGTAATATTTCCACTCTTGATTGTAGCTAGGAATGTGACTCTACTTCATGACATGTATGCATACGTCATTTGTACACACTCACAGGCACACACGCATGCGTATCTTTTCGTTGGCTCGCTCTGTTATGATGCTGGTTTTCCTTTTGCTTCGAGAGAATGTTTTGGACTTGAGAGTTGCAGTTTTGATCTCAACGTCTTGTCATGGTTGGAACTGGTGCCTGGCTGGGGGCTGGGGAGTTTACGCTCCTGTGAATGTAATTGTAACCTCAGGCCAAGGTTACACAAGTATCCAAAATAGACCAGCACCGAAAAAATGCCTCACCACAAAGGGCACAACGCCTCACCCCAAAGGGCACAACCTCACCCTACCGGGCACAATGCATCACCCCAAAGGGCACAATGCCTCACCCAAGGGTACAATGGTCTATCCCAGACGGGGCCTATCCCTTCCCTCGCACAGTAGTCGTGCACTCACCCTGACACTGCCCAGTGCCCTGCCACTCTCCCCGGTCCGTGCCCACGGCCGTGCACCAGAAGCGGACCTCGCCGTGCGGTTCAAGGTCCTTGTTGCAGGAGAGACGTGCAACGGAATCCACAGTGTAGCCATCCGGGAATGTGAGCTGACCCTTTTCAATGACGTGACTCTCCGGACAGTAAACGGTGTTTCCTACAAGAGAAGACAAAAGACGCATGAGATTATTAATGACAGTATGTGGCCCACTGATAAGCCCATTGTGCATTGCCAAATATGGATGGCATGAGTTCTGCGTGTGAGTGGAGTACGCTGAGATCAGCAATGCGCTGTTCAACACCCCACATGACCATACCCAGGTGGCTGTGTGGAGTGTTTATGTTGACAAAATTACGCCAATGCACAAAGGGCTCATAAGCGGAATGGCGGCCGCCGAAAGCCTCACTTACTCTTGCACCCGACAGTGTTGTTCCACCTGCCCGTCACATTCGTAACCGCCAGGCACGTCGCTTTCAGACTATCGTTATTCACCTCCGAGTAGCCAGGGTGACATGTCACCACGGCTACAGACTCGATTTCCCGTGCGGCGGTGTACGCTGTTGAGAAGCCTCTGCCAGTGATGGGCGGACAGAAGTCTTCGATGACTGCAGGGAGAAGCAGACAGCAAAGCACAACGGAAACAAACCGTTCAATCTTCGTCACGACTACCGGCCTACTGTATAAGTACAAATTTTCGTGCACGAAATCTTTCGTTAGATCACTCCGCCAGCAGGTTTGTTACGTACTAAATTTCGTTTTTGGTCGAGGTCTGTCACCCCGAATGTTCAGAAAAAAACTTTAGCTTGGTACAAACTTTAGCTACTGTAAAACATGTAATTTTAGGGACCATCGCAAAAGTTCGCAGAAGCCCCTGAAACGAAGAGCATACGTTTGGGGGGAGGGAGTCGGTGTCGAAAATCGCAAACCGGGCTTCAATTCAAAAAAGTATTGACGACATGTACATATGTAGGAGCTGATATAGATTAGCATGCCATCACAGCCGGCGTAGATCGCTTGTCAGGACGCGTAGTCCATTCATGCAACCGCGCGTGTCGCGTAGCTGGCTGCCTGTACACTGTGTGTAGTCTAGTACCAAGAGTCCATAAAACGCGTGGTTTATGGACTCTTGCTAGTACTAGAACTAGCAGGGGTTCATAGGGTTTATGAACCCCTGCTGTGTAGTATATTATAATAATTATTATGTGTGAGCATCCAAGTGAAATAATGAAGCCCATATTGTGACTGTCGTTTCGTTTGAGGGGGGAGGGAGGGGGGTCAGGCCCGAAACTAACAGTCTTCGTTTCGGGGGCTCCTGCGAACTTTTGCGATGGTCCCTTAGGTGCATAACATTTCGGTGCCAGGGACCTGCCAGGTTTCAGGTGGGATTTAGAATTAGGTGACCAGCGTTCCCTTCACATACAGTGCATACTCTAGTGCCTTTTAGGTGTAATTTAAATTTAGGTGCCTGGTTTCTCTACCAAAATCACCGAAATTAAAGTTACACCGAAAATTGCATGTTTTACGGTATTTCGTGCCCCCTAACGAACATAGCGCAATTTAATTCCAAACAAACCTTTGTACTTATACCGCATCTAAGAAGTTGTATATCCCGTGCGGTGCCGTGGTACGAAAGTAGGGATTCACTGGCCAGAAAAAGCCACTTCGATCAGCTGTGTGGTGTAGACCGGGCTAAAATTAGTGGCAGTCAATTCATCAGCCTTGCAAGCTGTTGAATGCTGTAGTCCCAACACAAGCTGCTATGGCTAACATAGCTTGTTCCCTATTGTCGCTTCAGCGATGGACAGGTGGAAGTGGAAGAGGAATTGACATGTGCAGTCAATTTCAAATCGAGACGCTACGCGTTCAAAGCCCGAGGACTATGGACACGCCGGTCTGCCCGTTCTCGTTCTTATTCTTCTGACTAGTGTGGGCTTGTGTCCGACTGGCCACACGGTGCAGGCTCAAGCTTGAGTGGCCACACAGATCTGCCGAAAGCTACACAACCCAACTCACCATCGCAACCACACGACATGTTCCACACGCCAGTGGTATTCGTTGGCAATGAGACGACGCATTCTAGCGACGTCGTGCATTTGGTGGCGTGCCCTTCACGGCACGTGAGCGTAGCAAGTGTACCGAGACGATATTCAAATGAGTGTGAGTACGCGTAGCTGCCGTTACTGACTTTCAGCTGAGGACAGAAATCTGGAATATCTGCATAAACAACACATACAATAGCAACATGCCCATGGTGACATATACACATGCACACACATTCACACACTCATGGACGCATGCACATACTCACGCACAGACGCACATGCACACATGCACAGACGTGTTTGTACACATGTACATGCACACGGACACACACATATGCACACATACACACACACACACATACACATATGTGCATGTGCATGCACGTGTACACAAACATGTATACACACGCACGCACGCACGCACACACACACACACACACACGCACGCACGCACGCACGCACGCACGCACGCACGCACGCACGCACGCACACACACACACTCTTGATCAGTATAAGTGCATTGTAGAGCTTGAAAGGGATGAAGTTGGAAGTCAACAAATTGCAACTTCTGTGTTAAAGCGATAGATTCTGACTATAGTGAAGTCCTGTGTCTGGTAGACAGAACCCGGCGTCGTACACAAGTGTTACTTCTGTTCCACCAGTAACAGTCACTCTTGTGCATGTCACCCTACTGTGTACCACTCGATCCAAGTGAATATACGAATCCATACAAAAACTAAACCGTGAATGGATTCAGAATAATGCGTTGTCACGACCACAACCAATCTTTAATTTTATGAGAACAACAAGTCACGGTTCGCATGAGACTCGGGCTAAAGGCCGAGTTCTCCGCATCCGTAGGACAGCCACCATCGTTCAAGGATCATGGATCAAGGCCTATCTGTAACAGGGTTCTAGCCAAAGGGGGTAGGGGGGGGGGGGGGGGCGCAGCGCCCTCCTACTCTGTTTGCGCACCCCTTGTGAAAAATTGCCCCCCCCCCCCCCTACTCATTTTCCGATTTTCGTGTTTTTCATGCATAGATGGTTCATAAAGGCACATTTGTCTGGGGTGAGTTAGGGATTCGCCCCATACGTTGCATTTGGCGTCGCAAGACAATATTGGAAAGTGGAAAAATGGGATATAGGGTAACTGTTTCCCATGCCCACCCCCCCTACTATTTTGACCTGGCTAGAACCCTGCCTTATCCAGGGTGCACTCTAATTGAAGTGCTATTGCAATACTTAAACTGTGATTTCCATCCAATGGCATGACTCCAGCCTGCCTACAACGGGTACAATTTTTAAATTAAAGTTCCATCGCGAGCCATATACAGTAAAACCTGTAACTAAAAACCACCGTGCCTAGCGACCGGCCTGGTACTACGGACCACTCCGCCAGGCACGGACGGTCTCACATTCACATTATGGTTGTGCGGTGCAAACTTCTAACTAAGGACCACCTGCCACTAAAGACCGCTTTCTCTGGCCCCAAGGGGTGGTCGTTCGTCACAGGTTTTATCGTAACTGTAAATTCAAAACCGTACTTACACGAGCAGTTCTGTTTTCCAGCCCAGTGCGAATGCGTCTCGTTGTGTGTCTCACACTTGTAGTCGTATCCGGTCAGCGAATGGAAACCGGGTTTGCACGTCAGCCGGGCGCTGGAGCCCGCTAGCGACTTGGCCTGGTACTTCAGCTGTCCATTCTCTATGGGTCTCTCCAGGCAGTAGACTAGACAAGGCATAGGGATCAAACACAGCACAGTAACTTATATTACCGGTAAATGATGAACTGGGAAAGATACAGGGCAGTTGAGCATAGAACAAAGCAGGCTCCATTGTCAAATGGCCACCTTTAAAGTGGAGAGGGGCACACATACACACGCACGCACGCACACGCGCACACCTTGAACCTTGAACGCCCATTGCCGTAGCAATGATAGCGATGGCTTCCTCACGCTGAGGCTCTAAACTCGAAATCTGCAGTATGGCGCATGCCGCTTGAGGTCACCAGGACGACGGAACACTCTGTCACAGCGGTAGTTGGGGCACGGGATGTCTGGGGCTTCCTTCTTGACCCTCTGTCGACAACACTGAAACCAGGTGGATCTCTCCTGCGCTGTGTCATACCAGTCCGCTTCAGGCAAACCGATGACAGCAAAGTTCAAGGACACAACATCCCGCCAGCGCTTCTTGGGACCATGTTGCGGGCGTTTGCAGGGCAGTTCGCCGAACAGCATCTGCTTGGGCAGCCGGGTCTCCTTCATCCGTGCAACATGACCAAGCCACCGCAAGCGGTGCTTCCTGATCACATCGGCCATGTCGACGTCCACCCCTGCCAGCTCACTCAGCGATGCTGACGACAATCTCTCCTCCCATTGCTCACGACGAGAGATACCGAGAATTCACGCGCACACACACACACACACACACACACACACACACACACACACACACACACACACACACACACACACACACACACACACACACACACAAGCACAAGAACACCGAAGTCATCCGATCCACCCACCTCTGCACTCCATTGAAGCATTCCAGGCTCCCTGCACTGGCCCGCCCGGTTGGCACACAAACTCAGAGCCATGGACCGGTACGTAACCAGGGTAACACGACAGCGTTGCCATGGAGAGGATGGACTGCTTGTTTGAATAGCGAACAGTGCCATGATCCACAGTCACTCCTGGACAGTATTTACTGATGGCTGCACAAGCAAACGCAGAGCAACACAGGTATATCGGACAACAGCAATACAAAGTTGATGGGACGCAGGCGCGCCGGAACCGGTCCGGTTGGTCAGGCCATCACCGGATTAACTTGTTGGCCACCCTACAATGCATGTTTACGCCTATGGAGGTTGTACGTTTAGGAAACTACACTTCTCAACTCCAAAAACGGTCTCTTCACTGCTATTCAAATTAAAATTAAGATTTTCATTAGACGTACTCACTATATTATTATGGTTGATAAATATGGTGGTAAAGACACACCTGGCAATATGGCGGTAAACACACGCCTGCCCACACACGCTCTCTAGGCTGCAAAGTTCTGGCACAGAGCTCTCCTTCTCACCGTGAGGTGTGTCTTTATCGCCATATTTATCAACAATAAGTACAGCTGCAGTGGTGTCTTCAACTTCATTCTCACTATATCATACACAAACTGTATGAAACGGCCACAGTCAGGCAAGACCAAGCAAACACACTGCCTGCGCCGGTCCTGGGTTGGACACAAGCTTGCATTATGTTCACTGCAAAAACTTGACGTTCCGCGAGCGATTTAAACTTGGTGCCACTTGTGCGAACACCATGCGTGCGTTAGCAAATAGAGAAGTCCCGAAAAGACCGCCTGGGTTCGTGAAAAGGGACAAGAGCGCACGCAACCCAGGGCTAGTCACACGCGTCATTAATGTGTTCTTTACATGCTCCCTGCAAGATTTGGTTACATCGACGAAAACAGTTTGCCGCAAACGATCAACTTGCATGGGTTCAAGCAGGAATGTGGACATTGGGTCCCTAGATCACGGAGTTTGATACGTGCAAGGTCGTTTGTTACCGGTATACATGCACTGGATTATACGTTCCTTTTTAAATTTCTCAACATTCTGCCACAGCACCAGCAAAATACAAACAGGTAGTGTAGTGAGAAATTGAACCCTAATTTTACATAGAAGCGAATGTGAGAATGGAATTAAATAAAGGGGTTTAGAGGGAGGAGGAGGAGGAAGTTCGAGGGAAACACGTCCAATCATGCGGACATTCTGAATATGCAAACAGACTATAAGATGCAGCAAGTTTTTTTCTCATCTTACCACTGCACTTGGGCTGTGCACTCCAGTCACCGTGTGTACTGTTGCTGGCTGTACATGAGAAATCCGTTGCCAGGTCACTGGGAGTATAGCCTACATGACAGTCCAGCTTGGCTGTGGAGTCGTGTATGCGACTACTGTCTCTATGCGTCACCTTGCCATTGGATACGGACAACACTCGACAGTAGCGGGGTATAGCTGTGATGACAGGCAGAACACAGCAAGAACGGTCACGCACTCATTCACGTATAAACGTCATGTGCAGATGTACATATTTATATAGATAAGCACACACACACTCTCGCACACACGCGCGAGCACACACACACACACACACGCACACACACACACACACACACACACACACACACACCTCAGACCTCAGACCTGCCCATCGCGGAAGCGATGATAGCGAACAGCTATGTTAGACATAGCAACTTGTGCTGGGATTACACCATTCAACAGCTTGCAAGGCTGATGAATTGACCGCCACTATTTTTAGCCTGGTATCCACCACACAGCTTGATTGAAGTGACTTTTCCTGGCCAGTGAATCTCTATTTTTCTTTTCTTTTTTTTCTGTTTTTTCTATACACACACACACACCACCACATACTCCGGCATACACTGGCTGTTGGTAACCACCCAGGAGAATGAAAGAAAAGTCAGGAAGAGATCGAGAAAGAGAAGAAAGACGTGTGCGACCATAATCGTCGGGAATTGAACCCGCAACCTCTCGATTAGAAATCGACTGCACATACCACTGCCCCATATGGGACACACACACACACACACACACACACACACACACACACACACACACACACACACACACACACATATATATACGCACACACACATGCACACGCACACACACACATGCACACGCACACACACACATGCACACGCACACACACACATGCACACGCACACACACACATGCACACGCACACACACACCCCATCCCCGAAGCTCAAGTCCTCTGTGTCCGATACCACTAGCCATGCATCGACTAGGCACCATTCCAAACTGATTTGGGTGGTGAAGAGAAGAGCTCTGCACCCAATTGTAACTTTCCAGCTCAGAGAGCCTCTCCCGGCAGGCATGCATTTACCGCCATGTCACCAAGATAGTGTCTTTACCACCCTGTGATAATTCCCAAAACACAGCTGCAGTGGAGTCTTCAACACTGTTCTCTGGCACTAAGTACAGTATTGGCTGGTGCTGACTACGATCTGGGGATGCAGAGCCCTAGCCTAGGTCGTTCCCTCTTTCGTGTAGAACTTTCTTATAGTTAAGCCATCGTGTACACGAGGGTATCCTGCACCTGGTAAACTCTAGCCTATTCGTTCTTCGGCGCCCGACAGAACTGTGTGTGTACGTTCCCGAAGGGAACTCAAGACGGCCGCTAACACCCGGTAAACCCTGGCGGCAGATGCAGCGCCTAGCTGCGGGGGTGAGGAGATAAGTCTCACAACCACTGGCACAAGTGCCGAGAAACCGAATTAGCCGACAGTACTGTATAAGGCCATCATTTTTTATATCTATGTTTCGCGTCGTCCGCACGCATACGTTTTGATTTTTTTTCGGAAAAATAAAAAAAACGAACATGCACGGTGAGTGTACGATCGCACGATCCAGTACGAGTCATCAGTGTGGACTGGCTGCATACGGCGAAGCTGAGATTCAGAAATGGCCTTGAGGCCAGCGTTGGTAAATCGTCTGTTCGGCATCTGCGAGCAGTATTCTATGAGCTTACACCAGACCGCATCGATTACCTCAAGCTGAGAGGATGCGTCGTTCCGGAGGTCTTTGCACCGCTGCTGAAGTCTGAGTACAATAATCCAGCGAAGCATGGGCACCAACGGTTGCCTCCTCTGTCCAAAGTGAATATTTACTGGTGCTCAAAACTCCAAACCTTGTCCTTCGATGCACGACTTTTCTTTCGAATGTACAACATGAACGAGCTATTGTGCTATGTACAGTTCTAGCTAATTCTATACACCTCTGATGAGCTTTTTTATTATTTTGAAACTTTTTATTTTTTCCACCTCTCGCATATGATTCTGGAAGTTGAACTGACGCGAAACATAGATATAAAAAATGATGGCCTAAAAAAAATAAAAAAATACATTTAACGGTTCGCGTCAGACTGGGCTGGAGGCCAAGTTGTCCGCATCCGCATGAACGTCACCACCCCCCCCCCCCCCCCCCCCTCCATGGGTCAAGGGTGTATGGCTGGATAATGCCACACAAAGACAGGCGAGTAACAACAGCGTGCTGACATCTCACCGGTGCACTTCGATGCAGTGTTCCACGTTCCAGACGTCCGCGAGTCAGCCTGGCACAGTAGCTGCAGTCCGCTGGTTGCGCGGTATCCGTTATGGCAGGTGAAAACCAGGACGTCACCAACACGACGCTTTTTAGGATCCAGGATTTGGCCATCTCCGATATCCGGCAGTGAACAATACGTGGCCAATACTACAATAACAGTACATACAGCAGCAACAAGACTAAAACTATTCACAAGGAAATATATGGATATTCACTACAGTCCATTTCAAAACTATAGACGCGTAGGGTTTTTGAAATATTTCAAATTTGGCCGGAACTTTTTGAGAATAGTTTTCGGAATATTGCTCAGGACCGCTCCACAATTACTCTCATATAGTTTCTAAACGATTGGATAACAGACGCCCAATTTGGAAAAATGTATGCACAAAGTGATCACAGATTTTATGTGGTATAGATGCTGGCATAACGGTTTTTGCCTAGGTACGCGTCTATAGTTTTGAAATGGACTGTAGTTGAGGGAACGGAAAAGGGAAAAGTTTGAAGAAAACATTGACTGTCACCACCAGGACTTGGACCAGGGACTTTTGCTCGAGGCCAGAGATGCTCTAACCACTGAGCAATGGTGTAGCTGTCATCCCAGCAGAGACCGCTCAACTTTTTCTTCAGACTTCGAAATATATGGACATACACACTTTAGCAATGTGTATGTGTGATAGCCTAGCCATGTATTTCAAAGTTAAATTTTAAAAGTACGAAACCAAACGTCTAAATACGCACAAGCACCAACATGAGTGCCCGCACTCGCATGTCCGCATAGACGCACAGACACACATACACGCACACACATACGCACAAGCACCAACATGAGTGCCCGCACTCGCATATCCGCACAGACGCACATACGCATATACACATTTGTCTCATTCTTTCTTTCTCTCTCTCTCTGTCCCTTTCTTTCTCTCTCTCTCTGTCCTTTTCTTTCTCTCTCTCTCTCTGTCTCTTTCTCTCTCTCTCTCTCTCTCTCTCTCTCTCTCTCTCTCTCTCTCTCTCTCTCTCTCTCTCTCTCTCTCTCTCTCTCTCTCTCTCTCTCTCTCTCTCCCTCTCTCCCTCTCTCCCTCTCTCCCTCTCTCCCTCTCTCGCTCTCTCGCTCTCTCGCTCTCTCGCTCTCTCGCTCTCTCGCTCTCTCGCTCTCTCGCTCTCTCTCTCTCTCTCTCTCTCTCTCTCTCTCTCTCTCTCTCTCTCTCTCTCTCTCTCTCTCTCTCTCTCTCTCTCTCTCTCTCATTCACTGGTTTTTCGACCAGAAACCACCACCACCTCCACCAAAACACAAGAATGCAAATAAAAACCGTGCAGTGGAAAAACTCCGGGCTCACAGGCGTGATTTAAAGCGCCAATTTCGTAAGATCAAAAACCCGGACGAAGTACCTGCAGTGCTCAGAAATGAGTATTTTTCAATTGGAAAACAAATCAAGCGTCTTTTGAAACAACAAAAGATGTACGATGATCGATCCCGGAACAAGAGGGACCAGGATGCCTTTCTCAAGGACCCATATGCCTTCGGAAAGAAATTGTTTCAACCAACCAACCATGTCAAACCCACTTTCTCTGACACTACCTGCTTTGAGTACTTCCAACACACATATGCAGACCAGGATCGTGCCACTTCGTACGAATCCTGCCCCAGTGCAGGGAAGCCCCGGGATTGCACCCACCCAGTCGATGAGGGGACCCCTACATGGACTGAATTTCAGAATGTTTTGAAGAAGTGTCGCAACGCCTCTGCACCGGGTCCTGACAAGATACCTTACATAGTTTGGAAACTTTGTCCCTCCCTTCAATCCATTCTTTTCACCATCTTTGGGCGGGTTTGGGAGAGCAAGATCATTCCAAGGCAGTGGCAGGTAGCGTGTATCACACTCCTGGCCAAGGGGGAGGTGTCTGATGATCCTTCGAAATTCCGACCGATTGCTCTAGCGAACACGTCCGGGAAGATCTTTTTCACCTTAGTTGCAAAGCGCCTCTTGAAACATATGCTAGGCAATAAGTTCTTCGATGGTGACAACCAGAAAGGATTTATGCCTGCAAAGGCTGGGTGCTTAGAGCATACATCACTTTGTTATGAGGCGATGCGTGATGCAAAGACGGCAAAACGCCAAATTTGCATTGCGTGGATAGATTTGAAGAATGCATTTGGTTCAGTGCGCCACAATCTGATACAGTATGCTCTAACCCACTACAGCCTTCCTTTGCAATTCAGGAAATTAATTTTTTCCTACTACGACAGTCTTTGCGCTTTCGTCGTACAACCACACACCCCCACCTTTAATTACAACATTGGTGTTTTCCAGGGGTGCCCCTTGTCCCCGGTCCTTTTCAATATTTGTTTCCAGCTTCTGCTGGACTCACTTGCAGCCCCTGAATTAAGTTGCCTCTCCTATGATTTTAAATCTGCCCCTTTGCAAGTGTCCCAAACAGCTTTTGCTGATGACTTAGGCCTCTATAGCAAATCTAGTGCAGGTTGTCAAAAACTCATTGCGGTCACGGAGGACTTTCTCTCGTGGACCCAATGTATGCAGGCGGCGTCGCACAAATGCAAAAGCAGTGCAGCAAAGCTTGTAGATGGCCGGTACAAACCTTACGATCCCTGCCTGACAATGTCAGGGAGGAAGATCGCTTTCATTGACACTGCAGAGTTCAAGTTCCTGGGGCGAAGGCTGCATGCTGATTGCTCTGAGCAGACCCAGCGGGAAGACATCCGTCAACTCACTGTATCTCTCATGCAAAAAGTAGATGGCTCTTGGCTTCAAGACCACCACAAGCTATGGCTTTACCACCATCTTGTAGTGCCCAAGCTTTCTTGGTCTTTCCAGGTTCTTGAACTCACACAAGGTTTTGTACGTGAACTGCACTTTATGTGTTTACCATTTCTGAAGAAATGGTCAGGCCTACCTCGATGCGCAAACTCTGCCATTCTTTTTATTGGCAGTCGCAAACGCTTTGGCTTACGCCTCCACTACCTTCCTACGGTGTGGAAAAAGTGCCAGTCCATCAAATGGCACATTCTTCGATCGAGTGGGGACGCGCGCATGAGGGCGCTGTACACTCTGCGTCGGAGTAAGGATGCGAAGCTGACAAAGCGATATGCGGCGACAATAGAGCTGGAGTGTGCAGAGGCATCAGTAGGTTCAGGGACTCTCCGTCCACCGTCATCTTCAAGTCATCGTGCAGGGTTGGGTGCTCCTGCTCCGAAGCAGCATTCCAAACCCCCGAGGAAGGATCTCCTTCAAACATTTGAGGAGATCAACGCGCAGGAGCAGATTTTGAGGCTGAAGACTCTTCAGGTGCAAGGCAAGTGGTTGGAGTGGACATCGGTGATGTGGCAGCACCTCTCGTGGAAATCCCTTTTGTACGGTGGTACTGGTAAGTGTGATATCCGTACTAGTGAGCTACCTCACGTGATAGATCATTATCTTTCTACTCCTCTACTCTAAGTTGTATCAGCCGCGCATGCTTTTCCGTTGTGCTGCTGAGCTTCTCTGTCGTTCTAGTTCGGCGTTCTAGCTTTGATCTTGAAGTCAACAGTTCCCCTTTTGTCTTGTCCTGAACTGCTCTGGTGTGATCATAATATTTGGCGACGAAGTCCTTGATTCAGCTGCCACGATGAGCACAGTAAAATCATTGAACCCGTTTGATCTGGAACCGCCTGAGTCGGTTGGCCCTCGTTGGGAGAAATGGCTGGCTCGTTTCGATAATTATTTGATTGCAGCAAACATCACGGAAGACGAGCGGCAGAGAGCCCAGCTCTTGCACGGTGGCGGTGAGGACGTGTTTGACGTCTACCTCACCTTTGACAGCAGTAGCATTACAAGTTACGACGACTTGAAGGATGCTCTGACGGCTCACTTCAGTCCGAAGCGCAACAGGGAATACGAGGTCTACTTGTTCCGTCGTGAGAAACAATCTCAGTCGGAGACCCTTGATAGCTACGTAACTCGTCTTAGGCGTTTGGGCAAGCACTGTCAATTTGCAGATATGGACACAGAGCTAAAGTCTCAGGTCGTACAGCACTGTGTGTCGTCGAAGGTACGTGAAAAGGCTTTCATGGAGAGCAGCATGTCGTTGGCAGACCTCCTTACTTATGCACGTTCAGTGGAAGTCACGATGTCGTCTGTGGCAGCCATGGCCGGGGCCAGCAGCTTCAGCAAGCCTGAACATCCCCAAGTCCATAAAGTGGAGAGGCGACACCCATCAAGTCGTGACCAGCCCAGTCCTTCCAGTAAGGCCGTTCGCAAATGTAGCGGATGCGGGGGGAAATGGCACGACAACCGCTCGGATTGCCCAGCATGGGGCAAGACGTGCAAGTCCTGCAGCAGGTCGAATCATTTCGCAAAGGTATGCCGGTCGAAGGCTGTGCATCAGTTTTCCGAGCAGAGAGCCCCGGAGTTCGCATCACCTGACCAGACGGCGGAATACAGTGCGGAGCTGCACCACACCAGTTGCTCTGGTCATGTGCGTTCCAACGTGGATCCTTATATGTGTAGTGTGAGTCTGGCTGGCACCCCTGTTGTGTTTGAGATAGACACCGGAGCGGCAGTAACAATAATCAACAAAGCGGAGTACCAGACACTGGCGTCGAAAGATACCAAGCAGCAACTCCCCAGTCTGGAGACGAATGACCTGCCGAGCCTTAGGTCGTATGCTGGCAAGATCATACCAGTTATTGGTCGTCTCATCTGCAATGCCCGTCATGCGAAGAACTCGGCTCAGCTGACCATGTTTGTCGTCGAGGGTTCTGGTCCGAATCTGTTGGGTAGAGACGCGCTGCAGACGCTAAAGCTCAACTGGAACCGAGTCTTCAATGTCACCGGAGATCTGAGCAGTGACCTCCTGAGCAAGCATCCTGATGTTTTCAAGCCCGGACTAGGCACCTGGAAGCACGGCAGTGTCAAGCTTGCAGTCGACCGCAATGCTAGACCTCGCTTCCTGAAAGCTCGCTCTGTGCCTTATGCTCTACAGTCTGCCGTGGAGAAGGAGCTGGACAAACTAGTCGACAACAATGTCATTCAGCCAGTCGAATTCGCTGAGTGGGCAGCACCGATTGTGCCAGTTCTCAAGAGCAATGGCCAAGTCCGCATCTGTGGTGATTACAAGTGCACTGTTAACCAGGCAGCCAAGACAGATAAGTACCCATTGCCGAACATAGAGGATTTGTACGTGAAACTTGCTAATGGCTGTTGCTTCACCAAGCTGGACCTCAGTCAAGCTTATCTCCAATTACCACTGGATGAACAGTCTAAACTTCTTACCACCATCAACACCACGAAGGGACTGTTTGTGTACAACCGACTGCCTTTTGGTGTGTCTTCGGCCCCGAGCATATTTCAACGTACGCTCGACCAATTGCTAGCTGGAATACCAATGGTCGTGATCTACTTGGATGACATCCTTGTCTCTGGCACAACTCGTGAAGAACACGACAAACATCTGAACATGGTTCTGGAACGTCTCAACGCAGCTGGATTGCGTTTGAACCGCACCAAATGTTCATTTGCAAGGTCCTCTGTGACATTCTTAGGTCACATCATCGATGCATCTGGAATTAAGCCCACCAAGGAGAAAGTGCAAGATGTCATTGATGCAAGGGCTCCTACCGACGTCCAAGAGCTGAGAAGCTACCTCGGACTAATCAACTACTACCACAAGTTCATTCCTAACCTGAGCTCAGTACTTGCTCCGTTGTATGAACTATTGTCTTCCAAGAGTTGGGACTGGTCTCATCGTCAACAGTCCGCATTCGAGAGTAGCAAGACGCTGCTCATTGACTCACCCGTCCGTGTGCATTACGACCCTAAACTACCAATTATTGTGAGCTGTGATGCCTCACCGTACGGCATTGGTGCAGTTTTGTCGCATGTTGTCAATGGCGAGGAGCATCCGGTAATCTTCGCATCGCGTACCCTGTCGTCAGCAGAACGAAACTACGCACAGATTGAGAAGGAAGGCCTCGCCATGGTTTTCGCTGTCAAGCGATTCCACAAGTACCTGTATGGCCAATCATTCACTCTTCAAACAGACCACAAACCTCTGCTGGGTTTGTTCAGCGAGTGTCGGCCCGTTCCTGCTATGGCCAGCGGTCGTATTCAGCGTTGGGCGCTGATGTTAGCCAACTATGACTATGAGCTACAGTACAAGCCCGGCAAATCGAATGGAAACGCTGATGGTCTCAGTCGTCTGCCGGCACCAACGCCAGAATTCCAGGTTCCCGTGCCGGCTGAAACAGTTTTGTCAATGACTGTTTTGGACGGAACTCCCGTGACATCATCGAGCGTTGCGCAATGGTCTCGCCGTGATCCAGTACTTGCATTAGTTCTTAAGTACGTCCAGGAAGGCTGGCCTAACGACGTGCATAGTGATTACCAAGCGTACTACCGTCGTCGAAGTGAACTCTCCATCATCGATGGGTGCTTACTGTTGGGGTCTCGCGTTGTCATTCCGCCCCAAGGCCGAGAAAAGTTACTGGAAGAGTTACATTTCAGCCATCCCGGCATAACCAGAATGAAGTCGCTCGCCCGCAGCTACGTCTGGTGGCCATCGATCGATGCCGAAATTGAACTCAAGGTCCGCAGCTGTGAGCCATGTCAAGCAACCCAGAAGTCTCCAGCACTACAGCCATTGCATCCCTGGGAGTGGCCAGGCAAACCCTGGACCCGACTGCACATTGATTATGCAGGCCCTGTGGAAGGCAAGATGCTACTTGTGATCGTCGACAGCCACAGCAAGTACATCGACGTGCACGCCGTTCCATCTGCTACGTCGACAGCTACCATTGGCAAGCTTCGTGAGTGTTTCGCTACACATGGTCTTCCGCAACAGCTTGTCTCGGATAATGGCTCAGTGTTCACCAGCTCGGAGTTTCAACAATTCTGCTCAAGTAACGGTATCAAGCATACCTTGGTTTCACCCTACCACCCAGCAAGCAACGGTCTTGCTGAACGAGCAGTTCAAACAGTCAAATCCGGCTTGAAGAAATTGTCAGGTGCTGGTGGAGACCTAGCGTCACGGTTACACCGCTTTCTGTTTCATTATCGCTTAACGCCTCAGTCAAC
>NC_088649.1:14904850-14907350 GCF_964019385.1 Sycon ciliatum | reverse complement strand
TACACACACATGCACGCATACACGCAGGCGCGCATGCACACACACGCACGCATGCACGCACATACGCATGCACACACACACACACACACACACACACACACACACACACACACACACACACACACACGCGCACACACACACACACACACACACACACATAAATAGCATATTTATAATGACTGAGCAGAATGTGATTAACGTTATCATGAAACGCCAGATAAAAAGCAAATCAGCAGAGTATGAACGGCATACAATTACAGATTCACAGCGGGTCTGCCGCTGGACATACCGGGTGTTAGTGGCCGTCGTGAGTTCCCTCCGGAATGGTCACGATAACCTTTTTCTATTTTTTACTGTAGGTCTCACTAAGATATAAAACCTCAAGGTCTTTGCATATCTAAAACGACCAATTATCTAATGGCAGGGAAGCCAGAAAATAGCACACCCTTCGCTCCATTTTCTTCACAGGATTTCTTTGTTGCGCGGCAACCCATACAACATGTGACATCATTGTCATGCTATGTTGCCACCGCACCTCCATGACCTTTGGAAGGAAATTCGGCCGGCTATTGGGCAACAATATACCCGATGAACTGGACTCAACTGTCAACAGCATGTACCGTAAAATCCTGCCAGAGCGCCCCGTCTCTCCCCTCCGCCCCCCCCCCCCCCCCCCCTGACTTCTTGTCAGGGACGTGATTGATTGTATCATCGTATGACTCTGTCGCAGTCTGTGATGCCGTACTGTACTGCAGACGCGTGCTCAACCCCGTTGGAAATGTACGCAACAGTGCCCACCCTCTTGACCAGAGATCGCACAAACCCTGCGTTTTGCCGGGTCTGTACGACTCCTGGCTCTTGACCTTTGGTCGGTGTACGAGATGCACGAACAGTTTTCGTAGAGTGAGTACTTTTTCATGTAGCACTGAATGCGGCAAGTAGGACTCGCCCATCCGCCCCTCCCCACCTGAAGCGTCGAGGAGGTAGGGGCGCTCTGGCGGGATTTTACGGTATATGCAGAGCACCATAGGCAAGGCCCAGTAGCGCTGAATGGGTTTATGTTCCAGAACGCGCCAGAACCCTTATTGGCCGCTTATACCGTTCGTACTAATGTTCCGAATGTTCTAGGATTCTGTCGGCAACCGGTTTTCGCTTTATGCTGATTGGTTAATGACGTAAAACATAGCTGCCGGTTGCTGAGTTTGTTCCCTTGCTTTCTTCTTGCTTGTTGTCTTTTATTCCCTGTACTTTCCGAGTACGTATGTAAGATTGCTCCCGTGACAGTTATTGGGAAGTTGACCAAGTGTGTCCTTGAGTGTGACTGCCTCCGGGACCAGCTACTACATTGGTGGCAGAGGTGGGATTCGAAGCCACGCCTCCGGAGAGACTCCGGATTTCTCTCTGCAGCCAAATGACACGAAGGTATTGTGATCTTTATCCACAATGTATTGAGACGGGGGATGCCCGCCCTATTAAAGGGGAAGTTAAGGCAAAAATCAAAATTTCACCAGTTGTAGTCTTCGGGGTGCTGAGTCGAATGGTCGTGGTCCGAGGAAGCTGAGACGCTCCCTTCCTACTTGAATCCCAATCGAACTCGCGCACTTCCACCGAAACTGGGTGACTGCGCCCTACTAGATGGGGATTTGTATGCAAAATGTCACTAAAAGCGCCATTTCGTTCTTATAAAAGCATGGATGACCGCGATTGGCCCATATGTTGTAGTCATTTGGACGCTGAGTCGATTGGTTTTGGTCCGAAAAGGCTGCGATGCAGCGTTCCTCCTTTATTCCCAATCGAACATGGTTGAACAAGCGGTCACGTGCTCCTGCGTACGCCAGTCAGCTGGTCACCGTACCTGCAGGGTACAACTTACTAGCCTGTTTGACCTTTTTTGGGTGCAATCCTGTCACTCGAGTTGAACCTTGGTGTGAAAGTTCTCGCCTGCTGGCGTGGTGACCAGGTGATTTGGGCACCCAGGAGCACGTGACCGCTTCTTCAACCATGTTCGATTGGGAATAAAGGAGGAACGCTGCATCGCAGCCTTTTCGGACCAAAACCAGTCGACTCAGCGTCCAAAAGACTACAACATATGGGCCAATCGCGGTCATACGTGCTTTTATAAGAACGAAATGGCGCTTTTAGTGACATTTTGCATACAAATCCCCATCTAGTAGGGCGCAGTCACCCAGTTTCGGTGGAAGTACGCGAGTTCGATTGGGATTCAAGTAGGAAGGGAGCGTCTCAGCTTCCTCGGACCACGACCATTCGACTCAGCACCCCGAAGACTACAACTGGTGAAATTTTGATTTTTGCCTTAACTTCCCCTTTAAGCAGTCCGCTCGGCGATTCCCGTTCCACACTCGTGATGCTTTACAGAGTTAACTAGATGAACTCCTTGAGCGGAGAATTATATCTGAATCATCTAGTCCAGGGCTGCCCCTGTTGTTCTTGTTAAAAAGCTGGATGGCTCCTTTCGTCTCTGTATTGACGGCAGTAAACT
>NC_088649.1:14872350-14899850 GCF_964019385.1 Sycon ciliatum | reverse complement strand
GACACTCGGCGGGGCATCAGAAAGGTGTCCTTATTCGCGAAGTGTCCTTATACCCAAAGTCTCATTATAATATGTATACAGGTAGATGGGACTTTGCTCTGGGCATGAAAATTCTGTCGTTATTCCCGTAGCTACGCAGAAGACTGAAGTAGAATAGTTCGTCTCTCTCTCCACAAGTATTTGATACCATACTGCACGTTTATTTATTGCTTTAAGTTATAGATTTTGAATTTGTACGTCGTGTTCTTCGTTTTGAGACTTTGCTTACCGTTTTGTTCTGTTATCCATACTCTGCATTCTCCGCACCTGCTCTGTTCCTTTCTTCTCTTGCTATTATCATGTTTCCTTTCTTCTCTGACTCACTGACTGTCAACTTGTCTAGTTTCGAATTGTTTCATTGTCCGCCAGATCGCAGAGATCGATTCCTGCATCGTAGCTCACGGTTACTTTTCGAACACATTTTTGCGTAGGCATTTTCACGAGTTGTGTTGACGTCATGCCCTATCAGCTACGCGTCATTATTGCGAGCATGCGCATTGCTTTTGCCTTCTGCCTTATTTGCATGCTGCGCTTGCTGCAAAGCGGGTTAGCGTCCCCACGCTTGCTGGCCGAAGCCCCATTGACCGTGCCGCGTGCGTACTCGCACACGTCAGCCGGGCTTCTCCACGTCGCCTTGCCCCGCCCCCGCCGGTTCCGTGGAGTTCCGGTTTTACTTCTCCTTGTTGATTTAGCTCTCCCAAGATTGAGTTGTTGTTTTCTATATCCTTACCTAACTAATTCATTTCCAAGTATCAGTCCTTTTATTTACACTACTGTCAGAGTCCGCCGTTGTGAGTGCTGCGTGCATGTGCGGAGTAGTAGTGGTGAATAATTGTTGTGCGTGCGTTACACAACAAGACGTTACTTCAGTAACGTCTGGCGCTACCCAGGGTCCACACAGCTTTAATTTGGTGTTTGTTTGTTTGTGTGTTTGTGTCACGCCTGGCGCTATCCCGTATCTGTCCCGTACCGTACCGTACCGTATCATCAAACACAGCTGGCCACATACAGCTGGCCGCAATATTCAAATAGGGCTTTCAAACGCAAGATCATAACTTGAAGCAACTTGGTAGAATGAGTATGAATGCGAAGTGTATGGGGGAATGCATGTAGGGCGATAGTTCGGGTTCGAATCCCAGGTTATGCCTAAAAAAAAAAAAGGAGAATTGAAAAGTTTATAACATCCCTATGCTTTTTTTGCCTAGGTCATCAAGGCGGTAGACGGTGTCGTATTACCCTCGACCGTACCTGTCCCGTACCTGTCCCGTACCTGTCCCGTACCGTACCGTGCCATCAAAGACGGCTGGCCACAATGCATATTCAAATAGAGCTTTCAAATGCAAGATCATAACGTGAAGCAACTTGGAAGAATTAGTATGCAAGCAAAGTGTATCGGGGGATGCATGCAGGGTGATAGTGCCGGTTCGAATCCCAGGTTATGCCTTAAAAAAAGGAGAAATTTATAAGAATTTATAACATCCGGATGCTTTTTTTGTCTAGGTCATCAAGGCAAAAAAGCATAGCGTAGGGCCCTGAGCTTCCAAGCTCTCTCGTTGGCGAATTGTTGTTATATCCGCAGTCGTTATTAGCAAAGTGGACTGCATACTTACAAGCACAGTCAGCGTTCACATCCCACTTTCCTTGTGCGGCCGTGTGTGCGGTGCAAGTCATAGTGCTGCTGGGAGTAGCCGTGTAGCCGAAATTACACTGCACCGTCAACGTGGATGTCAGCGACCTGCTGTTGCTGCTGCTGTACAGGGCCTTGCCATAATTGGGCACAGAGTAGTATGGACAGTAGGTTGGGTTCACTGCAAGAATATTGCACATACGTATGCACAAGTACATACACACGCGCACATGCACATGCACACACATGCACACACACACACACACACACACACACACACACATACACACACATACACATACATACCCACACGCACACAAATACACACATACCCACACGCACACGCACGCACACACACACACACACACACACACACACACACACACACACACACACACACGCACCATGTACATGTACACGCCCGTCGCAAGTGAAGCATGGAAATCTGCAAATACACTGGATGTGCACCCGCAGATTTTCTCTTATAGGAACGATAGCAACTCGACCACCAGGTCTAGCTAGGGGCACCTTCAGGAAACACTTCACTTTCAAAGTATGACGAGAATCACTTTAAGATTCACCGGATATGGGTTTTAAATAGATACAATAATTTAAGTAAGATTTCACAGTTCGCTTGAGCCTCAGTTAGACTGAGTTTTCAGCATCCGTAGGAACGCCACCACCCTGCAAATATCAAAGGCACAGGTGCAGCTCCTAAAGCGGTGGGAGGTGAGTAGATCAGCCCACCAGCAAAGTGGTCAAAGACCGAAAATCCCATTCGCTGCATCCATGTTTCCCTCATGCCGGGCCACGAGTTCCCAATTGACTGTGGGTCGCAGCACGGCTGGAAAAAATCCTTCCACTCCCAAGCAGGAGTTGAAGGCGGTACCCTCTGTTTCTCAATCATGGTCTTAGACCATCTCACTATGCCTGCCTGCCGTTCAACACAAATCACGCACAGAATGAATCGCTTTCTGGCCGTTGTCCAAAATGTGACAAAACGGATAAACATGACTATACAGTGTTTTGTAATCAAGCTCTCTTCACGTGCACTTACAGCGACAGGCTGGAACGCCATCCCATTGGCCGCTGAACTTCGTCTTGCTCACGCAATTGACCAGCGCGTTCTCTGCATTATAGCCATGCTCACATGTCAGATCTGCCCGTTTCTTTAGCAGGCGACCACGTCCATAGGTGACTATTCCGTTGGGCACCGACAGCCATGGACAGTAGTCATCAGCAACTAAGAACACACAGAACGGCACAGAGGTATCGAAAGTCATAAATTTACGACTGCGTCACATAACAATAATAGTCCAGGTGGAGATAGTAATTCAAAAAAGCTCAATTTTCATCCGATGATTGATTCAGTTCGTGAAACTCAGAGTTACGAAACAACTACTGCTCATTCTTCTCTCTGCGTATTCGGCTCTTTTGGCAAATTGAGCCCTCTACAGATGTTGGATGAACTTCGCATGGTAAAGCTATGTTGTCAAGTTCACCGCGCACTCGCACTGCGCACTCGCACAAAAAAGCAGTTTAACAGCACTACTACTTCAGCACCGGGACACACTGAGGGACAGTACCATTCCGTCATTGTGCAATTACTCATGACTGATGAGTGACGGAGAGGCTGTGTTGTGCACAATATCGTACTGTACGTGTGGTGATTGCTCTGGGTGTGAAATTATGAGCCAAAGAATTGTTTCGCCATTCCCTGCATGCGTACACGGCTCTACGCCAAGGTTTATCTAGCACTCTCTCAATCTTCAACGAATCACTTCTGAGGCTGGTGATCTTCGCTGCACAGCTCTGGACATGGGCATGAAGTGTCGTAGCTTTTAACAGAGAAAGGCGAAGATGAAAAGGAAATGAAAACCTGGTCATTGGAGCTTTCACAAAAGTGGGCATTACAAATATCTCTCTATGTCCACCAAATTTGTCTAAAGCCCCACTAAAAACCACTCGTGTGCGTCGCAAGCATGGTTTAGTACATACTTCTGTCCATCATACTTTGAGTGTGTGAATGTGCGTTCGTGCGTGTGCATGTGCGTGTGTGCATGTGCGTGTGCGTGTGTGTGACGGCACGAATAATTTCATCGACAGCCATTGTTAAATTACTATTCTCCACGGGCGTTTGCTTACCGTGCTCTTCACATATCACCCGGTTCTGACTACTGACAGAGACGGAGGCAACGAGGGACAAGTTGGTGACAAACGCCTGGCCAGTCGGTGCTGCATCGCGCAACCAGGCACCCATTGAGTCCTCGTTGACCTGGAGGAAAGCGTAGGCGCAAGACGCCTCGTGCCGGTCGGGCAGATGGCCGCCCAGCGAATCACACAACGTGACGGCACGCGAGTAGTTGACTTCGGACTCTCGTACATGTGGCATCAACAGCGTGGTATTGGTCAGGTTACAATGATGCTGATCTGAAATCAAGCAGAGTTTACAGCACATAGAGGCAGGCATGCTGGTGAAGTGGTCGGTTTAGCGAGTTGGTTACAGACCGAGCGTTAACTGCGTATGTGTACATGCAAATATGCGCACACACGTACACACACGTACGCACACGTCCACACACACACACATGTGCACACACACACACACACACGTGCACACACACACACTACTACTACTACTGTCGTGGGCATGGAAATCCAGTCGATTGACCGGGGGCCGGCGCCCTCAGCGCGTACAGAACGCTGCGTGCAGTGCACATGTTGATCCGATGCGGCCAGCGCGCTGCAGCGCATAAATGCATGTGTGTACCGCTTATCCACGGCTGCATGGCCAGCGCCCTGGGGCCGCTAGACGTGCGACCGGATTTCCATGTCCATAACAGTACTACTACTATGTACAGCTACCCTATCGGGCCACGCCGCTCCCAGAAGCGGGAGACAACGACAAGAAGAGAGAGGAGAAGAGAGAGAAATCGCAAAGTCAACAGAATTGGGCATGGCGCTGAAAGTCCTGTGGCCTTGAGAACCGCCTTTCGCAATGCTCGCATTCATGACAGCAGTTGTTCCTGGCTGCACGTGACATCCGTTTCGCACGGTCACAGTGATGACGGCTCAAACCAGAACGGGAGCGGAAAGATCGGCGACAAACATCACATCGAAAAGAGCACGCACATACACACATGCACACACATGTACACACGTGTGCACATGCGTACACACACGTACACACATTTGCACACACATGCCCACATGTGCACACATGTACGTGTGTGTGTGTGTTCCTTCTGGGAAGTTGCACACACAAAAACATACACACACGCACACGCGCGTGCGCGCACACACACACACACACACACACACACACACGCACACACGCACACACGGACGCACACGCACACACACACACACACGCACACACACACACACATACATACATACACACACAGAGTGTGTTTGGATACCTACATGTCATTTCGCAAACGACAGAAAAAACACTGGACAGCTCGTCCACACCCAGATCCGTGTGGAGAGCAGAAGTCGCTGACCGAAGTAACGTTGTAGTATCCTTCAACCAGAAAACGGCTTGGTTGCCTGTTACCGTCCGGAATTGCTCGACACAAGACAGTGTGTCTCGTGATACCAGCCTTGCTCCGAGTGATCTGCACTCGGTCTCAGCCGATTGATACGTCCGGTCGTCGGAATGGCTAGGCAGAACAAGCTTGTTTAGCGTACCGGCACAACGGTAGCCATCTGTAGTGTAGAGAGAGAGAGACACACACACACACACACACGCATGCACACGTACACACACACATACACAAACAAACACACGCGCATGCATACATACACACCCACACACACACACATGCACATACATACATACACACACAGCAGCATGGAAGAAGAAAGACAGAGGGACAGCAAACTGCAGTACACAAAGGTGGAAATCCAACCCAAAGTGAATATTTGGCACCCTGGACCTTTTTTTATTTGCACGGCCTTTGACATCCTGAAAGCTGTACAAATACTGATGGACCTACACATGTGAAGAACAGTGAAGTAGTGAGAACTAGACCAAGAAGCAACAACCTTCGCACTTTTTGAGTCCCACTCTACCCGGCACAGTATTCGAAGACCATAGTTCCCTTTCACCCCTCCACCTGACAACATTGGGTGCGGGCATACATACTGCGCATAATGGCGGAATGTAAGAGACGAAGAAGAGCGAAAACAATAGCACGAGCGAGAACCGGCCTGTGCATGAGGTATGCGTTGCACACTCTTGGGGGTTTTGTACTCTTGATGGGGCCTATAAGCGGCTCCATTGACCCACTCTGTATATCTAGCGGCCATTCGGGGTTCCGCTGACCTAGCACTATGACATCATTCGCATAACCCTCAAAGTGCCTTACATCACCTTCTCTACACACCACAGTGGTATTCTAATGTCGTGGACATGGAAATCCAGTCGCACGCCTAGCGGCGCCAGGGCGCTGGCCATGCAGCCGTCGGTAAGCAGTACACACATGCATTATGCGCTGCATGCAGCTCACTGGTCGCATCGGATCAACATGACTGTGCACTGCATGCAATGTTGCGTTCTGTACGCGATGAGGGTGCCGGCCCCGGTCATTCGACTGGATTTCCATGTCCACGACACGACATGCCCACTGGCGCTGGGGCGCTGAGTCGCTGACCCATCACCATGACATCACCATGACATCATTTCCATGGCCTCCATACCGCCACACTCGCTCGCAATCAATCAGCTCACCTTCTCTGCACAGCACAGTGGCATTCCACGTGCCCGCTGAGGTGCTGACCTACATGTATCACCATGACATCACCACGACATCACCACGACATCATCACGACATCACCATGACATAATAACAATCAGCTCACCTTCTCTACACAGCACAGTGGCATTCCACATGCCCGCTGAGCTGCTTCCAGGGTCGCCGATGCACTTGAACACGCGACCGTTCGCCGACACATACGTCGGCGGACATTGTATGGTGAGGATCTCGCCAGGCAAACGGCCACCTGACCAGCCGTAGGAGATCACTGTGCCTACAGGGAGGTTTGGTTTGGGACAATAGTGCAGGATGGCTGGAGAAGGATGCAGACAGCGCACAAAAGCGAGCGAGAACAAACACAATTACCGCAAGGAAACCAAGAAGTCTGGGGTGCCACTTTTGCCAGTTCTAGAACTCCAGCAAGATGCGCGCTGGTCTAGTTTAAAATCTAGATAAATTAAAATAATTGCTGCCTAGTTCGGCCTAACGTATCTTTATGTCCCCAAGGACACCTCATCAGATCAAGCAATATTGCATACATATCCGATCAGCCTGGATCTGCATGAAGTCCATGAAGTTTACACGCGGGGAATGCCAGACATCGGCAACAGACCGCCTTGCCCTCATTGCTTGGCCTACCCGCCAAGAAAACTACTACGGAGTGGAGCATGATTGAGACGGACAGGCACACACGCAGGCAGGCGTCCAGGCAGGCCGACACGCAGGCACGTATGCATGCACACGCAGATCAGCAGAGTGCATGAGTGCGGGAAAACCCGGAAATCCTCAAAACTTCAGTTTATCTGCAAGTAATAATTGTATCCTTGGCACATCTCTGTGTCTACAATATTCATGTTGCCCCTGAACGTACATACATCACTACAACCTAAGAAAAGAAGGGAACAAAAACGTTTGATACCCGAGGTGAAGTGTCTTCTGGACTGGATGCGTCAAATTGCGTGGATGCAAGCAAACGTGACTTCGTTCTAGAACAACCTAAGACGCTCACATTTTCTGCACTCGATCGTGCTATTCCACGCGCCTGCCGAGTAGTTTCCCGCGATGGGGAGGCACTCGAATGCACGGCCGTTCGGATAGACGTGTCCGACTGGGCACTGCAACGTGAGCGTCTGGCCGACCGTTGCATTGCCAGGTGCGGCATAGGAGATCACCGTGCCAGCTGGGACGTTTGGTTGAGTGCACTTGCGCACCGGTACTGCAATGGGGAAGGTAGCAAAACAAGAAACATTATGGCTGACTATACACAGGATAGACCAGTGCACGCAAGCACACTCGCATGCCATTATTGCACTGGCACTGTGGGGAAAGTAGCAAAAACAATACGGGCGTCAATACACAGCGTAAATCAGTACAATATTCTGGTTCAGAACACTCGCATGCCATTACTGAAGCTCCAACTGGTGAAAATTTGATTTTAGGCTTAACTTCCCCTTTTTAATATGCTGCTCGTGTCACATACTTTGGCATTGCGGGCTGCCACCGCTCCACGTCCAAATGCCACGACTCTCAACGCAGTCAAACACGTTTCCAGAGGCTGCCCGGTACCCCGGGTCGCACTGCAGTGTGGCCTGTGTGCGCAGAGAATCCTCGGACAGGGCGCCATTCTGTACGGCCGCGAGCTTCGCGCACAACGCACGCTTGACTGGAGAAAAAAACAACAACAAAAAACACACCAATACCAGAGGATATTTTGCAGTATAGAGGTTACGTGAATACACCATCAGTTGAGATTCTGTGGCGAAGTCGCGGACTTGCCCTAGCGCTTCCTACAGCATACTTAGCACCATTGGAAAACCCGCTGACTCACGCTGTACACTTGGCCCCTATTAGAAAATCCGCCATGACATCATTCGCATTACCTCCATACTCATAGAGCGCTAATATATAACTTGCTCGCCATGCCCAGTTGGACTACACATACAGGTAGCAAAATCCTAACCGCACACCAGCCCATATCAGTTTTGGTCAGGTAGAGGATTAGTACGGCAATCAGGAACTTGCAACACAAGTGCAGGACGATTGTTACGCAATCCCGTTCTATATTAGGGGGACGAAGCATCTAGGTAGACGACAATCTCCATCTTAAACACACGCACGCACGCACGTACGCACGCACACACACACACACACACGCCCGCACGCGCTCGTATACACACACACACATTAACACACATGCACACACACACACATACACACACACACGCACACACGCACACACGCACACACGCACACACATACAAACACACACACACACACACACACACTCTCTCTCTCTCCCTCTCTCTCTCTCGCTCGAATTGAATCGGCTAGCTTAACGGTGGGAATCAGTCATATCTACATTCCTCACCTGGTGCTGGTGACGGTGAGGATGACATTGACGTTGAAGGTGACGGTGACGGTGACGGTGACGGTGACGGTGAGGGTGACGGTGAGGGTGACGGTGACCATGGCGATATGCATACGTAATTCCATATGGTACCATAACAGGTGCTGAGTGGGGGACAGATCTGCGACTGTAGCAAAGTACAGTTGCATAGAACCTCCGGCGAATACATAGCTGTAAAGGGACAAAACGTAGTTTCAGACAAGAGTCCAACACACCACCATGAGTACCTGTATAATTGGATGTGTAAGCGCAGGTTTCGAGGCCACTTCGCTGGGCAGTATGGCAAAGTCCACCGCATGGGGCAGAGAGGGGGGGGGGGGGGGGGTGAGCCCCGGTTTCGAGGCCATTCAGTATGTAGTATATTAAAGCCCAAAACGGTGGGAGATGGTGGGGGGGGGGGGGATAAGCCCCGGTTTCGAGGCCATTCAGACGATGATTCAGTATGTAGTATAGTAAAGCCCAAAACGGTGGGACATGGGTTGGGGGGGGGGGGGGGGGATAAGCCCCGGTTTCAAGGCCATATCAGTATGTAGTATAGTAAAGCCCAAAACGGTGGGACATGGGTTGGGGGGGGGGGGGATAAGCCCCGGTTTCAAGGCCATATCAGTATGTAGTATAGTAAAGCCCAATACGGTGGACATGGGGGGTGTAAGCCCATGCTTTGAGGCCATTTCAGTGACTAGTAGGGTAAGCCAAGCGGAATAGCTCACCGTCTTCAACAAATATGTGGGCGTTTGTTCGCCCACGTGCTCGTGTGTGTGTGTGTGTGTGTGTGTGCGTGCGTGCGTGCGTGCGTGCGTGCGTGCGTGCGTGTGTGTGTGTGTGTGTGCGTGTGTGTGTGTGTGTGTGCGTGTGTGTGTGCATGCGTGTGTGCGTGCGTGCGTGTGCATGCGTGTACGGCTGTGTGTGTGTGCGTGTGTGCGTGTGCATGCGTGTACGGCTGGGTGTGTGCGTGTGTTGTTATCAACAACCTATGCGTAATGCTACCAAACTGTACAAGCGCATGCCACAGACCGATAACTTACTGCCATTTGTGTCTAAATAAAGCGTAACAGATGGCGATGGAGAAGATTGACACAGTCGAGTAGGGTTTCTTGATAAGTCAGTGTTGTCAATATATCTGTAGGCAAAACAGGCAGCAACGAACAGATAGTCCCGCGGAGACGGGAGTTTTATCCCAGCAGGGAAGAGTTCACGTTTGTGTTGAGGAAAAGCCGCAGTTCCGGCTGTCGCAGTTCAGACAACCAGAGATAATGATGACATTAGTACATGCATCAGCGTAGTTGAGGAGGGAGAGAAAAAAACGATGACGATAATGAATACTGAGAAGTGAGACAGGGTGAAAGAGAAACTTGACGCGCACACAGCAGGTTCGGTTAGTGTAGCAACTTTGGTCACTTTAACACTTTACTGGCCGGCCCATACAATGATCGAACACCGATGTTCGATCATTTCAATGCTGAGTTTGAGTGGGATGTACACATGCCATGGCATCGATCTTGGTCTCATTCAAAAGGTGAGTTTTCGCGCTTCGTCATCCAGCCAAGAAAGTATATGGCGCACATACATTGAAGGTGAGAAAATCGAGCTTGAAGTACGTGATTTTGCAAGTACGTGGATTGGCGTGAAGCACTTGAATGCAAGTCACGCGCGACCAGGTCAGTGACCAGGCATGTACTGTACAGTGATAAGTAATGATTACAGTCAACTTCGCTAATAACGACTGCGGACATAACAACAATTCGCGAATAACGACAGAAAAGTCCATTTTACCTGTGTCACGTCCTGGACGCGACACTCGCGGTTTGACAGATCCTGTGACAGCAGGATCTGTGTAGTGCGCAGCTCTGTGTTTGAGCTGTCACGATCTATACTATCACGTGCTTTGGCCAGTGTCTTGTCCCACGTGTTGAGCATGTAGGTTGAGCGGCACGCGCTGTTCCGCGTAGGTGTCATGCTTTTTAGGCGTGATATCCTACGTTGGTGTCATGTCTCTTGGACATGACACATCGTATGATTCACCGCCGGAACCTGGTCAGGTAGGTTCTCGCGTGGAATGTTCTAGGAATGTTCCAGGAAGTTCTTGACTTCCTGGAAATGTACGCTCTAGGCTTCATGCAAAATCATGTGACTGAGAAGTCCTATTGATTTCCATGACCCCTTTCGCGCTTCGTGCAAGACACGAAGGGCCGTGCGCAAAAGAATGAGAGCTGAGTGCAGAAGAATGAGAGCTGAGTGCAGAAGAACGAGAGGCGTGCGCAAAAGAGCGGGGAACCGCGCGCAAAATGAAGGCGCAAAAGGAAGGCGTGGCAAGTGCGGTACAGCGACGCCGCGGTGACCCGCGAAGGGCCCGCCGGTGAAGTTCCCGGAAAAGGGATGCAGATACGGCACAACATCCCGCCAGAGTTACGTTGTTCTATCACGTCGGGTGAGCGGGCTCCCCGACGTGATCCATATAATTCAAAGATTTCCGCGGAGACGTAGGTGAGCGGGCTCCCTACGTCCCGATCCGGCCTTTTGCTCCGTTTGTGCTTCTTTTTCATTGTCGTTTCCGTTGTTTGAACTATTGATCTTTTGCTGTTTTCTTGCCATGCCTGCGTTGTAAAACCTGTATTTATCGCCGCCTTCCCAGAACCATCACGCCGTGCTTTGCACGAACTTCTCTATCTCTTCATCATGTGCATAAAAGAACAATGTCACCGCATAACTCTTCACAACTAACTCTCTCCCGGACTTGAGTAATAGACTGAGACTCTCAGACCCTTTACCTGTTGTCTTCGCTTCGTGTGTGAATCAAGGTGAGCAGAACACTAAGTTGGGTCGTCGACTATATTGGTCGACCGCCTGGCGGTTGGATTTGGTTGGGTTGTGAGCGATCATGACAGGCAACGAACCTCGCAGGGATGCGACATTTGGTGCTGTGACCAGGATCCCAACGTCTGTGTTCTCTGTTTGACCTGGTTGTTACAGATGCCACCCAAACGGAACAACCCGCCTGCAGATAATCTACGTGAGCTGCACGAGGCGCTCGGGCAGTCGGCCGCCGCTCTTGAGGCCATGCGACAATTTAATTCGGCACGGGTGATCCACCGCTTGCAGCAAGGGCTTACTCAGCTGCATTCAGCAATCAGGTCGCTCAACGCGGCAGTAGAGCCATCGCGAAGCGCATCGCCAGGCCCAGGACCTCACCGGCAGAGGGATGGTGCACGGTCCCCGGGGCCCTCTCCCAAACGGCCATGCCGTGGGGAAGAGGGGGTCCCCAGGACCGGTCGGACCAACAGCGCCGAGCGTCCACGCTCGGTGTTGGCGGCGACAACGTCGGGACGGCCGCCGGCCAAACCGGCTCAGCATCCTAGCAAAGACCGGCATACGAAGGCCACCGTGGCCGCAGCGGGAGAGGCGGCCCCAAAGCCGCCTCCTCCTGCTGTCGCGGCGGAGCGCGAAGAGCAACTGAGAAGAAGGGAAGCGGAACTGGCGACGGCCAAGGCTGAAGCCTTGGTCGAGGCAAACCTGAAAGCGGCGGAGGAGAAAATGATGGAGGATTGATTCTCATTATTTCACCCTCATAATATCAATCCTGAACCGTGGCCAGATGGCACAAAAATCAAACTGCTCGTGTTCTGTGGGTGTGCTAAAAGACAAGGAAGTTTTTACTTCCGTGGAATTATGGAAAATAGCATGCAGGGTAGTCGGTAGTCGCTTGCCTCGCTTTGCATAGCGCAACATGCTGGCACGCTACGGCGGTGGTTCGTGGACTCCACTATCCTTGCCTTATTGGTCGGGATGTGTTGTGCCGAATCCCGTGCGCGATCAAGTCCGAGAACGGTAGTTTGCACTTTCAGGCCGCTAAAGCCGAAGTGTCGACACTTGACACGGAAGACGTTTGCGGAAAAGTTCATGTTCTCCGTTTACGGAAACGTGTAACCATACACCCTCTCTCAGAGATTACGGTTAACGCCGTGATCGAAGGAGATGGCGGTGTGCCGCCCTGTGCCATTACGGAACCTGACGGCTGCCTGAGGGGGCCTGATGATGTTATGTTGGCCTACGCATTGGTATGTCCAACGGAAGACGGCGTTCCCGTCCGAGTTTTGAACTGCTCGGAGCAGTGTGTGTCTCTGGGACGAGGTGCTCGGATCGGCCGTCTGCAACCAGTTTGCGCGGTGGGTTGCGTGAGCAACGAAGAAGGAGGGGACGGTGGTGACCATACAGGCCAAGAGGATGTGATTCCTGGGGCCGAAGAAGTATGGTCTGCACTTCATATTGGACGAGGTCCTAGAAGTGGAAAGGCTGTGGTGGGGGAGGATGATTTGGATCCGGACCCCACGGGCACAGTGTTGGCTGACCAGGGGACGCCCTGTGTCGAGGAGCCGGGTAGGCGACACTCATCTGGGGAGGATGAGTTGTTGTGCCTGAGGTCCCTCGTTGCTCGCTATCGGAAGGTATTCGCTATGAGCATAATTATAATACATATAATGAGACTTCGCAAATAAGGACACCTTTCTGATGGCCCGCCGAGTGTCATTATACGCAAAGTTGACCGTACATCGATTATCGATTTCGAAAGACTACCGTTACGGACAGCCGTCTCAATGAACAGGAAAATGGGCAGGGAAATGCATATAAGGTGCTGCTCAATGAAAAAATCGACTAAGTAAAAAAAAAACGAACTAGTTGTTGGAGGTGACAGCGTTGTGAATAGCTATACTGGCTCTCAACGTCTGTTTAGCACAACTCCATGAGCGACTCTGACTCACGCTGCTACCTGGGGCTTCACGAGGTGTTTGTCGCGCTGGAAACAAAGCGTCTCTGTAAGTTTGTATCCCTGGTGATGGTTTGGCCTGGAGAGCAGTATATAAGTGGTGCTTTTCAGGCACAATCTTCCTCAGCCTACTCAAGCTCAACTGATGAGGGGTGAATTCCCCGAAACACTGTGTATTGAGCAGGGAGTGGTGCTTTCTTTCAGGTTTGCCGAGCGGAAGGTGCGACGTGCTCCTGGTGTGCTCCGGATGGCAGTCGTGAGTCAGTCAAGTGTCAAGTTCGGCAAGAAGCGTGTGCTCCTCGTTGGAGCAACCAACTTCATAAGTAAAAAAAGTAAGTTAATATCGTGTCCGCTCCCGATTGGTGGGCAAAATTGAACGCATTCAGTGGCCATTAGTAAGATTTATTTTGGACGCTTGATGCGGGATACAAAATCATTTTAAAAGATGGTATTCCAGCGCTGTGGAGGATATCCCGCATTTCCCCAAACCCTGACCCTGACCCTGGTAATCTGAACTCAATCCTAATCCCAACCCCTGCCTTGACCCAAACCCAAACCTTGAACCCGTCCTTGATGCTGACCCTCAACTCTAACCCTGACATCAAGAGTATATACGCCCCCAAGAGTGTGCAATTCCTGGTACCCTTTCTATGGGGCACGGCGACGGCGAAAACTCACATCACGTGGTGTAGTGTCGCAGTGTATGTTTCCAGCCCATTTTTAGCGAGCAGCGAAGTAATAAATAAGCACTCTCTGACAGAAACTCACTGCGGGTATGCAAATCTCCAGCATGATCATGGCAGATATTCGGATTGCGCGCACGCTATCCTTCGTTTGTACGTAGTACGAACGTACCCGAGACACATGATGTGAGTTTTCGCCGTCGGAGACCCCATATGCAGATTTGCATACTCTTGGGGGGTTATATACCCTTGCTATCATTACTAAACCCTGGCCTTGACACACACACTTACACCGCTAATGGAGTCGAGAAGTTGAGAAAGCCAACTGGCCAGTTGGAGAGAATGTTTCCTGTCAGTTTCCTGCAGAACAACATGACAGCAACAGAGCTTGTAATCAGCATCTGAATGTTATATCAAGCGCGGACATACCGCTAGTTCAACTGCTGTTCCCTGGCCAAGAAAACCGTTCACGAAAGCCAAAAAGGGAATACGACAGCACAAGGAACCAAACTAATTGAAACCGGTGCAGGAACAAATGTTTTTTTTTTTAGAAAGAAAGAACATTCGAACCAAAAACGTCAGTGCTCGGACTCATTTGAAGAAATTCGAATACGGTGTTTTCCGGGGTATTAGCCACACCGGGACCGTGGAAATAAGCTGTATATACCGTATTTTCCAGAGCATAAGCCACACTGGACTATAAGTCACCACACACAGATTTTTGTCCCAAGATACAGACACCTACCCTGTTTATCACCGTTAATTTGACCATCGCTGTATATTAATGAAAGCCTTCACTCCTGTCTGCTCACTTATACCAAGAGTACATACCCCCCCCCCCCCCCCCCATCCCCCTTTCGGGCCTTCTTTTCAAATTAAATACAAGCAACCAGAACCAATGAAGCATATCCTTGCTTGCATTTCATTTGAAGAGAATGCCCGAAAACTGATTCATGAATTTCGGACTCCTTATCGCTGATGATGGTGAAGAATAGCTCGAGATTTGAAGTTTTCTTTCCCTCATATTAACGCGTCCTGCCTCAAAGAAAGTTAATTTTAAAAGCCTCTACAGAACTTATTGTGACGAAAAATATCGTTGGTTAAAACGTCAGATTTACTTCCTCGCTATATTTACTTGTTGTACAGTACCACGTCACAATGTGACGTCACACGCCTTCTACATAGCCCGGGAATGATAAACATGACACGACAGGCCCAAAGCCTTTGGGAAATCCTTAAATAATATTATAAGGCCACACTGAAGAAGGTCTGTGGTTCGACTCACCCGACCGACCGTACATTTTTCAGCCCGACCGTAACTTTTTTTCGGCGGGCTAGCTAGGCGTATAGGGCTGTCGTGTGGCTGACGTAGATCTACGTGGACTGAACACGTACGTCCACGTCTACGTGCTGTGCAGTGTGAGTCTGCGGACGCAGGCGGCTCCTTTTGGACTTGACTTGTAGTTGTACTGCACTCTCAGTCTGCAGTGCAGTGCAGTGAGTGGTACGACTGCTGCCTTGTGCTGGTAGTAGAGTCTACTCGATACGACCACCGGCAGACTGGCGAGACTTATTTTGAAGTGACCGTCCGGTTGAGAGTGATTGCCTCGTTCCAGATTAAGGACGGCCTTCTGTTTTGGGATGAAGGACAGACGAGATTGCACTTTCCTCGTGTATTGGGAACGATATTTCACCTGTACTGGTAAGTTGCTGCTCCATGTGTGCAAGCACAGGAAGCGTCGATGGAAAAAGCCCATGTATTCGTGCACGCCGACACCAAACTAGCAATACATGTACCGGTACATTGTACAATTTGTACTTCGAAGTAGTTCCCGAACTTACTTTCAACTCGCATTGTTCTTCATTTGCTTGATGATTTGGACAGTCAGAGTCACCGCTTGAAGTTATTCTCTTCTCGTTCCAGAGCTACACAATGTTTCAAAGTATTAGCCAGTGATCCCTTTATACAACATGTATGGCATAACACTGCGTAATAATGCCGATGTACTGGGTGTCTAAAGGCAGTACAGTGTATTTACATGTACTAAAAATATATATTAAAAAAAAAAATCTGCCCGCCCGTAAAAAAAATGTCCATGTTAGTCGAACCACACACCTTCTTTAGTTTGGCCTAATAAAATACAAAAAAATACAAAAACATGTTGCATGCAAGTTTACTTGGAGTATATACCCACTTGCACAGAGATGCAAAAAACCACTGCCTGCAACTACTATAAAACTATTATGGCACAACTCGTTCTCATGTGTTTCTTCTTCTTTTTCCATTTATTACTGGCTCAGTATCCGAGTTTAAAACTATATACCGGTAATATTATTGTAATTATATAACCAAGTGCAAAATCTGACGAGTTAATGAGGAGAAATCTGTCGTTAAAATAGAAATCGTTAAATAGAAATCGATACTCATACTGTACTGGTGCCGTTGAGCGTTGGAAATGAGTGAGAATAGTTATCTTTAGTACATGTAAACCGGTCAATTTTAGAAAATCGTTGCATTTGTGGCTCGTCAGAATGATGGCTTTTACAGCAAAAGAGCAGAAAAGGAAGGGAGGGAGGCAGGCAGGGAGGGAGGGAGCGAGGCAGGGAGGGAGGGAGCGAGGCAGGGAGGGAGGGAGCGAGGCAGGGAGGAGGGAGGGAGGAGGGAGGGGAGGGAGGGAGGGAGGGAGGGAGGGGAGGGAGGGAGGGAGGGAGGAGGGAGGGGAGGGAGGGGAGGGAGGGAGGGGAGGGAGGGAGGGAGGGGAGGGAGGGAGGGAGGGAGGGGAGGGGAGGGAGGGAGGGGAGGGAGGGAAGGGAGGGAGGGAGGGAGGGAGGGAGGGAGGGAGGGAGGGAGGGAGGGAGGGAGGGAGGGAGGGAGGGAGGGAGGGAGGGAGGGAGGGAGGGAGGGAGGGAAGAGATGGAGAGAGAGATGGAGAGAGAGACAAAGGTTAAGAAGGAGGAAGAAAACGGAGGTCTCACTACTTACAGTGTTTTGAGAGAAGGCAGCTGCTTGAAAGTATCCGGGGATATGGTGGGAAAATACACGGTGTTATCTGTGATCTCTCTTCACGGTGGGGAAGACAAAGGCAACAGAAATGGAAGAATCGATTATTTCCACAAATATGAGCTTTTTTCCGCATGTAGTTGCAGATTACCATCTCACAGGCAAAAAATTCACATTTTTTCAAGACTGAATCAGAGGAAAATGAAGCTGAACATCTCAGTACATCTCTATTTTAAAGAGAGAAAAATGGCGGTAAAAGTAGGAGCTGGAGTGACCACTGGACCTCCATAAAGAGAAGTGGATGTGATAATTGGACTTGGAGACTGAATTAGTAGTACTTGGAGACTTCATTACACCTCAATGAAGAAATACGGCGGTAAGAGTAGGAGATCACCCCCCCCCCCCCCCCCCCCCCCCCATTAGACAAAGTCCGATCTTGCCAGTGAAGCTTCGATATTTTGCGGCAACATTTGGCTGGCTCATCGTCGATATTTTGCTTTTCATTTTGCCAGGCCACTCGATATCTTGTCCTTTTTACTCCAATGTGAGACCAGATTTGTGTCACGTGTGGGAAAATTGACGGAAAGCGGGTCACGTGTTGGCAGAAATGAGAAAAAGTGAGTCACGCGTTGGCAAAAATGTGCGAAAATCTCCCAATTTCCAGCGAACATGCTGATATTTTCCTCCGTTTCGCCAGCAAATTCTCTTGTCATAATTCTTCAATGTTTTGCTAGCAGAATTGCTAGCAAAATCGGGCTATATCTAACACCACCACCCCATGATCAGGCGTCACATGCAGCTCCTAAACACTGGGAGAGGATAGATCAGATCCACCACCAAACTACACTAAACAGACAATTTTTTGACAGTAAGAGAAAATCACAGCAAACCGGTCACGTACAACAGCTGCAAGTTGTTCAATCCAGTCAAGCGAACCGACTGTATGCGCTGATGGCTGAAAATACTGCAGCCACACACAATGAACCGCACACACACACACACACACACACACACACACACACACACACACACACACACACACACACACACACACACACACACACACACACACACACACACACACACACACACACACACACACACACACACACACACACACACACACACACACACACACACACACACACACACACACACACACACACACACACACACACACACACACACACACACACACACACACACACACACACACACACACACACACACACACACACACACACACACACACACACACACACACACACACACACACACACACACACACACACACACACACACACACACACACACACACACACACACACACACACACACACACACACACACACACACACACACACACACACACACACACACACACACACACACACACACACACACACACACACACACACACACACACACACACACACACACACACACACACACACACACACACACACACACACACACACACACACACACACACACACACACACACACACACACACACACACACACACACACACACACACACACACACACACACACACACACACACACACACACACACACACACACACACACACACACACACACACACACACACACACACACACACACACACACACACACACACACACACACACACACACACACACACACACACACACACACACACACACACACACACACACACACACACACACACACACACACACACACACACACACACACACACACACACACACACACACACACACACACACACACACACACACACACACACACACACACACACACACACACACACACACACACACACACACACACACACACACACACACACACACACACACACACACACACACACACACACACACACACACACACACACACACACACACACACACACACACACACACACACACACACACACACACACACACACACACACACACACACACACACACACACACACACACACACACACACACACACACACACACACACACACACACACACACACACACACACACACACACACACACACACACACACACACACACACACACACACACACACACACACACACACACACACACACACACACACACACACACACACACACACACACACACACACACACACACACACACACACACACACACACACACACACACACACACACACACACACACACACACACACACACACACACACACACACACACACACACACACACACACACACACACACACACACACACACACACACACACACACACACACACACACACACACACACACACACACACACACACACACACACACACACACACACACACACACACACACACACACACACACACACACACACACACACACACACACACACACACACACACACACACACACACACACACACACACACACACACACACACACACACACACACACACACACACACACACACACACACACACACACACACACACACACACACACACACACACACACACACACACACACACACACACACACACACACACACACACACACACACACACACACACACACACACACACACACACACACACACACACACACACACACACACACACACACACACACACACACACACACACACACACACACACACACACACACACACACACACACACACACACACACACACACACACACACACACACACACACACACACACACACACACACACACACACACACACACACACACACACACACACACACACACACACACACACACACACACACACACACACACACACACACACACACACACACACACACACACACACACACACACACACACACACACACACACACACACACACACACACACACACACACACACACACACACACACACACACACACACACACACACACACACACACACACACACACACACACACACACACACACACACACACACACACACACACACACACACACACACACACACACACACACACACACACACACACACACACACACACACACACACACACACACACACACACACACACACACACACACACACACACACACACACACACACACACACACACACACACACACACACACACACACACACACACACACACACACACACACACACACACACACACACACACACACACACACACACACACACACACACACACACACACACACACACACACACACACACACACACACACACACACACACACACACACACACACACACACACACACACACACACACACACACACACACACACACACACACACACACACACACACACACACACACACACACACACACACACACACACACACACACACACACACACACACACACACACACACACACACACACACACACACACACACACACACACACACACACACACACACACACACACACACACACACACACACACACACACACACACACACACACACACACACACACACACACACACACACACACACACACACACACACACACACACACACACACACACACACACACACACACACACACACACACACACACACACACACACACACACACACACACACACACACACACACACACACACACACACACACACACACACACACACACACACACACACACACACACACACACACACACACACACACACACACACACACACACACACACACACACACACACACACACACACACACACACACACACACACACCACACACACACACACACACACACACACACACACACACACACACACACACACACACACACACACACACACACACACCACACACGCACACACAGCATTCAAAGCATTTGCATTATAATCAGGGTGGAGCGTGTGTGTGGGGGGGGGGGGGGGGGGATCCATAAGCATGAATCATACCACACGCAAAAAGTGGCCGAGCAGGGGTGAATGGTAAAAAAAGGGCAGGTACGGTAATTTCTTTCTTCTCTAAAACAAAAAAGGTGGCCAGCTGTTGAAAAGGAATTTAAAATACGACACAAGTACCCATGGCACAAAGCGTGTAACTTAACCCTTCACCAGCCACAGGATTTAGGTGTAAAAAAACCGGGGTCCGCTAGATTGATAATAGAGACTAAACAGTAAATGAGCCGCGCCAAGCTAAAAAGTGGCTTAGCGTTTTGCCAACAAATCGAGAAAATCACCAAAACGTCACAGTCGGCAAAAATCTACTCGAGCGCAGTCGCGAAAATATTCACTTTCGAGCACCCTTTCAAGTAAATAGTTTGCCAGTCGAGAAGAAGAAAGAGGCCTTTCTATTTTTGAGCAACACTTCTTCAGTGTTCCCTCTTTCATCGTTGTGGTGATTTCGCGGCGCTGCCAGAGATCGTAATGGAGCGTTCTGGAGAATGTGGAGGTGAGCAGGACGACACTCTATCTCCCTGTGCGCCCAACCCTCCTTGACGAGGAAGACTCGCTCATTCATAGTGGCCGTGTTTCTCATCGTGGCCATGACAAGAGCGGCTAGTATAGCTATGGGGAGACGCATACAAGCCGTCCGACTATTGTTCTGACAAGCTGCGACTATATTCTGACAAGCTGCCAAGTGAGTTGGCTCCTGCAGCGATGTTTCACTTTGTTTCGGCTACCTTCAAATGTTCATGACGTGGCGTACTGTATTCCAAAATCTCCTCATTTCAAGGCCACACGACGAAACGATGCATTGACTCTACCTGCTAGCATATCGTCCCGTGGTGCCTTCTACCACTACCTACACCAGGGAAGGAGAATGCCATGGACTAGCACGGACAAAGAATCAGTGCCGCTTTTTAGCGATGTGCAGTCTGCTGGACCTACGTGCAAGGGACCAATGGAGCTCAATCGATATCTGGCACAACACTACGAGCTACGTGAAGGGATTTCGTTCATGCTGGCGTAGGTGATTGGAGAGAGTATGACGGACTGTCTTGGTAAGATGTGATGTTTACCAGCCCAGCGAAAATAGTCACAGACTCATGCCCAACATGAAGGATATGGAAATTCGTGTTGCGTGACAAAATGAGATGAGATACATAGATCAATTATTTCTTATTTCTTGGATCTTCTAATTAGAACACAAGTGCTCGTCCTTCTTGTATTGCTTCCACACCTGTTAAGCTTTGTCTCCACTTGGTGTCCCATGTTTTTTGGAGTTTGGGCAGGTCTTCAAATCCTTAGTGTCATTGATACCAGGCATGCTGTGACATGTGCGCAATGTATGCTTATTTATGGCACATATACATTTCAGATGGGCACCAAAATTTCCATGATGGAAGTTGGATAGGTAGACATCACTTTGGCATGAAAAAAGAAAATTCCAAAAATTATGCCTAAGCCACCTTTTTGCTTGGCTCGGCACAAATAATTTGTATTGACACCTTTATAGTTCTGGAAAGCTGGTAGAATTACCTTTTATATGAGACAAAACCAAGCTGATAACATGTAGAAACGTTGCCATTCATGGCGAACAGTAACTCGAGCAATGCGGCCGAATTAGCAAATTCGAGGACCATGACAATATGCACTGTTCAGCTTCAGCTCGTGCACCAGTTCATCTGTCAATATTCAAACACCAGCAGAACCAGGCTGTTCTAGAGCTCATTTTTGGTGCATGTCACGCATGGGCTGTGCACTGGGGAAATCGCAAACACATACTTCAGCATGAAGTGCGTCACAGCCACACGCTTGAAATTTCAACTCCATCCGTTTGCTGGATTTCGAGCTTCGGCGCTTGAGTATTTTACTTCGCGCTATATCGAATGATACATCGTTGGAAAGCTGCGTTCAATAGCTTTCCAATGAGCCGTCATATGTTGAATTTGAAGTAGGCAGACCGAAGTTATAGCTGTTTTTACAGTGCTCTATGCTCGTTTAGCATGAAATGCGTCAGAGTCACACGCTTGAAATTTCAACTTCACCCGTTTCCTGGACTTCGAGCTTCGGCGCTTGACTCGTATTTTACTTCGCGCTATAGCAAATGAAACATCGTTGGAAAGTTGCGTTCAATAGCTTTCCAATGAGCCTTCATATGTTGAATTTGAAGTAGGCAGTTTGACGCTGTTTGTACAGTTCTCTATGCTCGTTTAGCATGAACTGCGTCACGCTTGAAACTTCAACTCCCGGGTGCATTCAACCGCGATTTTCTCGAAAAAATGATGTGCAGCACACAGTTTTCTCGATGGTAGGTGATTCCGTAGTTTTTCAGCAGTAGTTTGCGATTATTCCGACCGCGGTGCGGCAAAAGACCATGGTTTACAGAGCGAAAAACGAATGCGTCGAATTCGACGCATTTGCACTATGTACGGCTGGTAAAGGGTTAAAGGGGAAGTTAAGGCAAAAATTAAAATTTCACCAGTTGTAGTCTTCGGGGTGCTGAGTCGAATGGTCGTGGTCCGAGGAAGCTGAGACGCTCCCTTCCTACTTGAATCCCAATCGAACTCGCGCACTTCCACCGAAACTGGGTGACTGCGCCCTACTAGATGGGGATTTGTATGCAAAATGTCACTAAAAGCGCCATTTCGTTCTTATAAAAGCACGGATGACCGCGATTGGCCCATATGTTGTAGTCTTTTGGACGCTGAGTCGACTGGTTTTGGTCCGAAAAGGCTGCGATGCGGCGTTCCTCCTTTATTCCCAATCGAACATGGTTGAAGAAGCGGTCACGTGCTCCTGCGTACACCAGTCACCTGGTCACCGTGCCTGCAGGGTACAACTTACTAGCCTGTTTGACCTTTTTTGGGTGCAGTCCTGTCACTCGAGTTGAACTCGAGTTGAACCTTGGTGTGAAAGTTGTCACCTGCTGGCGTGGTGACCAGGTGATTTGGGCACCCAGGAGCACGTGACCGCTTCTTCAACCATGTTCGATTGGGAATAAAGGAGGAACGCTGCATCACAGCCTTTTCGGACCAAAACCAGTCGACTCAGCGACCAAAAGACTACAACATATGGGCCAATCGCGGTCATCCGTGCTTTTATAAGAACGAAATGGCGCTTTTAGTGACATTTTGCATACAAATCCCCATCTAGTAGGGCGCAGTCACCCAGTTTCGGTGGAAGTGCGCGAGTTCGATTGGGATTCAAGTAGGAAGGGAGCGTCTCAGCTTCCTCGGACCAAGACCATTCGACTCAGCACCCCGAAGACTACAACTGATGAAATTTTAATTTTTGCCTTAACTTCCCCTTTAATGTGTATGCAACCACCCTACTGGAAATGGAGAATATCTTCCTTCACATCTTCTAAACTTCCTACTGTATGTCTGCACCTTTTAAAGCCATGTTCATATATTCGAAACACCGCTGCTGTCCTAGCTATTTTAGATGCAAAACGACTCACCCACTACGCCATGCCATAAAAGTTAATGTCCGCACAGAAATTTCAATCTAAATCCACGTCCGTACCATTTCTGCTGGGCTGCAAGTTTGACTGGCTTTATCATCGAATATACATGTACTGGCATAGTTTGATCACTTTCCGACCGGCCAGTCAAAAATCGACGACTATCCGGCGATGACTTCAACAAACTGTAACTCACTCATTTTTGATCGAATCTGCACTATTCTTGGTCTCAAATAAAGCAGGAAAGACCCACCATTCATTTGCAGAAAACTGGAGCATCTTCGCATGTTTCAGAAAGACGTTATACATCTCTGAAGTAGGTCTGTTGAATACCACGTACGGAACAAGTTTCCACATGGTGTCACTTTGGCAACGGTTGTGTTGCCCTCCTAAAACTGTGCCTGGAGGCTGCCCTGATGGTACATTCAAAATTTGTTAGCACGAAAGAAAAAATTTAGGACTACAAATAGTCCATAATTATGTCGAAGAACCGAACATCTCTTCAAAAAAATGGAATTGGAGATGAATTCTTGTTCCTCTTACAAATGAAGGCTAGAAACGGTTTCTAGAGAACTCCACATGGCTCAAGCTTTCTAAAAAGCCCAAGATTGCTAATTTCACCAAAGGCAAAATAAAGTTATCATCAAAATGTGTCTCGCTGGGACTGAGAATTTGAATTTGTCTACTTTGCCGGTCGGATAAGGGTTAACAGGTGCGGGCATACGGCCTATTGAATAATGGTATTGCATATGCCAAGGCTAAGTATGAAAATTAAACTTGCAAAAGACACATCTGTCCTTATAAGTTGTAAGCACCAGTGCATTGGAAAAATGAGCGTAGGCGTGCGTAAGAATCATCCCGTCCCCAGTGCTAGACCCATGTTGGCAGCTGGGAGAGGGTACTGACTGTGCTTTCGGAATGCGGTGATGCATGCGTGAACCACTTCTCATGCAAGGAACTGCACTGACACCCACGGCCAACAGGTCACTCACGACGAGGAATGAGGGTAACGTAGGGAAGGCAACGAGCTTTATCTCTCTCCGCCCTGCTCCTTTTCTCTTTCTTTGCTCACCTATTGCTCATCACTTCTTTTACAGATTTGGTATTATGGAAAGTTTGGAAACCCCGTCGATAGGCGAAAGCCTTTGGGGAATCCTTAAACAATAAAAATTACAAAATTACTCTCTCTCCCTCTCCCTCTCCCTCTCCCTCTCCCTCTCCCTCTCCCTCTCCCTCTCCCTCTCCCTCTCCCTCTCCCTCTCCCTCTCCCTCTCCCTCTCCCTCTCCCTCTCCCTCTCTCTCTCTCTCTCTCTCTCTCTCTCTCTCTCTCTCTCTCTCTCTCTCAGCTTTTACACTCGTCACTGTAGCTACAGTGAGTCCTGTCGCCATGCGCCTACAACACAAACTACGTTAAAAACATAACTCAAAAGTAACGCAATAACACAATAACTCAAAAACTCACAGCACTTCAAGGGCGGAAAATCCGGTGAAAGAATCAGGACTGACAGTTTGCATTGCATTATTGGAAAATTTCCTGCATACATTAGCCAACATAAAGAAGAGAAATAAGCTGAATGCATTTGCCTGCAAGATGGGGGTGAAAACTCCAAACAAGAAATGGATCCCTCAGGCCACTGAGGCAAAACAGGTTTTGTGATTTGAATTATTTCTTGCGGGTCCCAGTCCCGTGCCATCTCCACACTTAGACATTCAACGCTAGGACTACAGTGGGAAAGATTGTATTTTGCTATCGTTATACGACAGGCACACACCTGGCCACTAGGGTTTACCGGGTGCTAGCGGCCGTCGTGAGTTCCCTTCGGGAACGGACACGATAATTTACTCTTTTTTTTTACACACAAGGACATGACGGACTCAAGACGAAGACTCCGTTGCACACAATAGCAACACGAGCATGCACCAACAATACACGGTAACACACGACAAACACATACGAACGTACTACGAAACAAGAAAACCTTGAGCGGATATTGATAAAGACGGCAATGGAAGTGAACTAGATCCTCAAAGGACTGTGACGAACATAGGATTACATGGAGGGCGATTGCTTGATATTTGCCCACCAGCTGGGTAGTGATGTCATTCATCTCTTCAATCCCTTCCATTCATCCCTTCAATCTCTTCCTAGTGATGTCATTCACCTCTTCAATCTCTTACTAGCGATGTCATTCACCCCTTCAATATCTTACTAGTGATGTCATTCATCTCTTCAATCTCTTCCTAGTGATGTCATTCACCTCTTCAGTCTCTTCCTAGTGATGTCATTCACCTCTTTCAATCTCCTCCTTGCGTTGTAAGATATAGGTCCACCTCACTTGTTTTTCTCCTCAATACTGATGATGGCTCCTAGTCCTGGCAGAAAGTTTGACAGAGATATTAGTAATTTGCAGCGAAGAGACCATTTGATTTGAGGATGGTGTTTGTAAGGTTTTTCTTCTCTTACTAGTGATGTCATTCATCCCTTCAATATCTTACTAGTGATGTCATTCATCCCTTCAATCTGTTACATGTACGAGAGATATCAATACCTTCACTAAACAGGATTCCTGCAACTTACAGCCATTTCAGGAGCTTCGGTGATTTTGCTATACGGGAAATCTCGCTAGGGGGAACTTCGTGGAGCTCTCTGAAGAAGCAGTAGCAAATGAGCAGGAACACACACAGCGATTCGGATGATCAGAAAAGAGAAACAGACGGTCCCAAGTTCATGTTCAGAGTAAAAGTTAAAGTTAAATGGTCGATCTCCACCTGTACTACATCAGCATTATTAGAAGAAGAAAACTTGTCAGCGCCTTATAGGTTCAGCTTGG
>NC_088649.1:14742350-14867350 GCF_964019385.1 Sycon ciliatum | reverse complement strand
CTCTCTCTCTCTCTCTCTCTCTCTCTCTCTCTCTCTCTCTCTCTCTCTCTCTCTCTCTCTCTCTCTCTCTCTCTCTCTCTCTCTCTCTCTCTCTCACTCTCTCTCTCTCTCTCTCTCTCTCTCTCTCTCTCTATCTATCTCTCTCTCTCTCTCCGTCCCTCCAGCCCTGCCTCCCTTGCCTCCTGTCAGTATCTGGACTGTTTCCGCTGCACCAAGAGCGTCCGGCTAGGGGCAGGTTTTTACTGTGCATAGAACTAAGTGCACAGTTCGGTATGTCACGAATGCATGGGACCTTCTGAAGACCACCTGCCTTCAACGACCGCTTTTGCTCGCACCATGGGGTTGTCGCACAGACCAGGTTTACCTGTCCCAGTTTCTATTATTCCTAGGCACGACACCGGTGAATGAAACTGCTGTGTGCCCCATTTCCACTCCTATTTTCGTATGACATGGAAAGCGAGGGTGCTCAATCCCTTTCCCTAGCCAGTATCCCTGTTTACCATGGTTTACCGTGCTCATTCGGCCATTGTGGACCGATATGCGTGTACCCCCGTGGCCGCCGTAGCAGCGGGTAGACCGTTGCAGTGCTTTATTATTATATTTGAGGATTTCCCGTTCAAGAATATTGATAACAAAATTATGCTAGTTACCAACCGGGCCGGATTCAATAACGCTGATCCCTAAGCTTGAAAAAGCGCACGGACATTTTCCGCAGAAGGCTGTGTCCCTACACAAACCAGCCAACGGCGAAAGCATAGCCTTACCTTTTCCGACGGACGTTATGGAGACCTGCTACGACAAAACTCTGTCGAATGCTCGCCAGCAATGCAGGCGAGACCAACGCTCCGCTGGAAGATTCCGCTCATGACAAATCTGCGTGCATGATCAGGGCTGGAGATAGCCCGGCAATGCAACAAACGCAAGGAATGAACTCTACATCGCGATGGGAGCCTTGACAAAGAAGAACAGTGTGAAGTATCTGCAAGACTACATAGGATACCTGCGAGGTGAGTGTTGCGAGACGAGAGGTGGAATTTCTCGCTCTTCAAATAATTATTTCCAACTCGTCGAATCGTCGGGCCAGCCTCGAACTTCCCGAACCTTATCGATCCTCGATCGGGTGCGCGTCACGTCGCCACCTCCGGCATGCATGTCTGCAGTGACTCTGCACCGCGCACCATGTACCACAGCATCAGCCGGACCGCCGACCTATGACGTCAATTTTGAACTCTGTCGCGCCGCGGCGGCGCCGACACCCGGTACGCGGTGGAATCCACCCGTTTTTGCAAGGAGTAGCGCCTCCATGATTATGCATATGCCCTAGGCCCTGGTACATGGTTTTTTCAATTATTTTTTGTATCTACTGACTCTGTACAAATCTGTAGTCCGTAGTCCACAAAAAATAATGATTAGGCCAAACTAAAGAAGGTGTGTGGTTCGACTAACATGGACATTTTTTTTACGGGCGGGCGGGCGGATTTTTTTTTTTAATATGTATAGATTATAGACCGGTTAGGAGGTCTATACAGGATATATAGACCGAGTAAAAGACCGAGGTCCCCCGAGGTCTTTTACGAGGTCTATATATCCTGTATAGACCAACTATGAGGTCTATAATCTATTTATCGTGTTCTCCACGCAATAGTTTCTCTTCATATACGACATATCCTTGTAATTCTAATATTATACTATAGCCTATACCGCATTGTACGGCATTGCAGGATCAAGGTCATTGTTTAAACTAGGTTCAGCATCGGTAGCACAGTGGCTGGGTGGTAAGGAAGAGTGACTGAGATTCACATGGTTGTGGGTTCAAATCCCATCTTGTGTGTTTCTGCTTTCTTCAAAAATTTCTTTTTCTAAGTTGGAGAGAAAATTTCTAAGTCCAAGAAATTCTAAGGAGTCAAATATAAGTAGTCAAATATATCGTGTATTTGACTAAGCAGTCAAATACGCGATATATTTGACCGCTTAGGTATCAGGGAAATTAGTGGGGTCAAATACTAAGAAGGCGATAAATATTTTTAGTACATGTAAATACACTGTATACGCGTATCGAGTAGACTCTACTACCAGCACAAGGCAGCAGTCGTACCACTCACTGCACTGCACTGCAGTACAACTACAAGTCAAGTCCAAAAGGAGCCGCCTGCGTCCGCAGACTCACGCCGCACAGCACGTAGACGTGGACGTGTTCAGTCCACGTACGTCAGTCACACGATAGCCCGCCGAAAAAAAGTTACGGTCGGGCTGAAATTGTACGGTCGGTCGGGTGAGTCGAACCACACACCTTCTTTAGTTTGGCCTTATGTACTTCAATCGTAGTTATCTCGGCACCAAACCACACTATTGCCGTGTGGGAACTACATAGGCCCAATGATATAAAGGCGAATGGACAAGCCGCATTTAGAAAAGAAAGGTCTGTTTTAATTTAAAGTGTCATGTCACTTTATCAGTCACGGTGTAGCCTGTAGATCTACGAAGTGTAGTAATAATGCCGGATCCATTCCGTGGATATCAGACACAGCTGCTGGACTTGAATCGGGCTTCCGATGTGGGTTTCCCTCTCGGGGCGTCCGTTATTTAGTCCTGTTTCGTGCCTTGGCCTGCTTGGGGCATGGCAGGACCGATTTCTATCTAAAAGCACACTTGCTCAGCGCATTCATGGCATCACTGAACCAGGGTCGCATTTTATCCGAAGGAGAATTGGGCACTGATTCCGATGAGCTATGTCTCGAGCCGATCAGAGAAGAGGAACTGTGTCAAATAATTTCATAAATAACACCTCCCATATTTGGAAATTGGCCTTGATGACGTGCGTACTGCTTGTACTAAGTTGTAGCTGTCACCATGTACCATGCTGTGCATGTTCAGCAGTGTAATTGAATGGAAGAAAACAATTACTTTGGTGTTTTGCAGCTCTGTTTCGTTCCCTGACGGTAACCAAATCTAGATGTAGGAAGGAATCTGTTGAGCAGGAGAGTGACACATGTCTTCCCGAAGGCTGTCCAGGCTGCAGTGGTGATGAAGAAGACACGATCATCACCCCGAGATCGATCGTAGCGAATTGGAAAACTCATGGTGAATTTGCTTCCACTCCAAGGCAATGTCGAGGTATGAAGGGTGCTTGTACTGCCTTCCAAAGTGAAGAGGAGATGAACATGGCTTTGCATAGCTGTTGTTCTATGCCAACTTACCTACTCTTGCTGGTACCGTAGTGCTATATTGCAAATTTCGTGGACGAACAACTCTAGTCACTAGTGGCTAGTGAGCAACACTAACAGGTGAGATTTTTCAATTCGACAAAAATTGTTTTTGTTTGAGAACTGACAGTGGCAGTCATTAGACTCAGTCTCTGCTGCTTCTTTCCCTTCATTGGTAGGGTTGTGCTTGAAGTAAAAATAAATAGAAAATGTGGAACAAAAATCTGATCATGTAATTCGAATTTGAACTTCAAAGTATGTGTACATCAAATCACAAAATGACTGTCAAGGTGGTGCTGTGCATTGAAAAAGACTGGGAGCTGGCAGCAATGGAAAGGGTAGAAACGAAACCAGTAATGCAGAGTATTCATAAGGTAGAGGGAGATGAAAACGGGAGAGGAGTAGTGAGCACTTCAGTTTGAAGTAGTGTCAATAGACAGCATCGTGTTGCATACGTTGTGAATATTGTGTGAATCTAATAATTGTCACGAAATTGATATCCAAAATTATTGTCCCCTGAGTAGTATTATGGTGTTCTCCTGCGTTTACATGCAGAGCCTTGACGTTGCTGGACGAGCGACAATATAAATTACATAAACATGTAGCTCGTGATGTGGGATGACTGCCGTATCGCATTGCCAACGCAAACCCATCCTGTGTCAGTGCAGCCATCCAGCAACTTGAACTCCCCGGACCAGATGCCGCTGCAGCTGAACACCATGCCGATGGAAAGCCAGGAGTTGATAGCGAAGCATTCTGGTCTGCACAGTACAAGGCAAAGAACAATTATGAATTATAATGCATTGTAATCTTTCCCACACTTCTTTGTAAAAACAAACAAACAGTGCCATTATCACAACACTTGATCAAGCATCTTGATGGAGGTATTTTCCATTGTGCTGGCTCAGCATCTGCACCAGGAAGACCATGTACACTTACACGTATCTTGTGTGTGTGTGTTCGTGCGTGTATGTTTGTGTATCTGTATGTGCACACGTGTGTGTGTGGGGGGGGGGGGGGGCACACACATGTGTATGGGTAGGAGTGTGTGTGTGGGGGGGGGGGGGGTACACGCACATGTGTATGGATGTGCGCGCTGCATGCGTGTGTCTGTGGGATGGGGTAAGGGTGCACGCACATGTGTACATGTGTGTGCGCAATACAGCATGTGTGTATGTGTTCGTTGAACACAGGGTGTACTCCTGATTACATAAACTTCGTGATCATTGTGATTTCATGTGCTTTGAAGTTGAACTTCGCAATACATGTACTGATGCTTGATTAGATTTATGTTCCACATGTTCTATTTATTTTATTTTACTTCAAGCACTTGTACTATTCAAGCACAACCCTACCAATGAAGGGAAAGAAGCAGCAGAGACTGAGTCTAATGACTGCCACTGTCAGTTCTCAAACAAAAACAATTTTTGTCGAATTGAAAAATCTCACCTGTTAGTGTTGCTCACTAGCCACTAGTGACTAGAGTTGTTCGTCCACGAAATTTGCAATATAGCACTACGGTACCAGCAAGAGTAGGTAAGTTGGCATAGAACAACAGCTATGCAAAGCCATGTTCATCTCCTCTTCACTTTGGAAGGCAGTACAAGCACCCTTCATACCTCGACATTGCCTTGGAGTGGAAGAAAATTCACCATGAGTTTTCCAATTCGCGACGATCGATCTCGGGGTGATGATCGTGTCTTCTTCATCACCACTGCAGCCTGGACAGCCTTCGGGAAGACATGTGTCACTCTCCTGCTCAACAGATTCCTTCCTACATCTAGATTTGGTTACCGTCAGGGAACGAAACAGAGCTGCAAAACACCAAAGTAATTGTTTTCTTCCATTCAATTACACTGCTGAACATGCACAGCATGGTGACAGCTAAGCAGTACGCACGTCATCAAGGCCAATTTCCAAATATGGGAGGTGTTATTTATGAAATTTGACACAGTTCCTCTTCTCTGATCGGCTCGAGACATAGCTCATCGGAATCAGTGCCCAATTCTCCTTCGGATAAGCCATACTTATTTTTGGCGTTCAGTTTCCCTATAAGATCAAGGCCTCGATTGTAGAGACCGCTACAAAAAAACCTGTAGACCACGGATTTTATCGTGAGCATCCAACTCCTGGGTCTGCAGTGCAGACTGCAGCTAGCGGCTAAGCCTTCGGCCTCGGCGGGATTTGCAGTGGTTTTTCGGGAAGGCCCGAGGGAGGGAGGGAGGGAGGGAGAGAGAGACAGAGACAGAGGGATAGAGATAGAGAGAGAGAGAGAAAGCGGACAGAGACAGAGATAGAGAAGTAACTGCATGTAGACCTACGATTTTAAGACCCGCTGACTCAGAGTCCGAGTCTCACTACACTACAGGACTCCTTGGCGGATAATGCCGGCAGAAAAATGGCTGAACTTTTAGTTTGGTACTTTTTCTGGTATGTTGCATGCATGTTGAGTACGTGGTTTGGGGGGATGAAGAAATGGAGCAGAATTCAAGGAAGTACCTGCCAAACGGTTTGTATGTTTCTGCCAAATATTTCACTGCTTTTCGAGCAGAATCAGCCAATCATTTTCGAACGTAGCCGCCAAGGGATACCTGACATGCACTACACACAGTACACACAGCACAGACTTCAGAAGGAGTCCTTCAAAAAAAATCGAACCGTGGCAACAACAGGAAGTGCGTGCGGACGCGGCGACGATCGGTTGCGATATCGATCATACAACAAAAAGCGTACATGTGCCATGCCATGCCACATGGGCATGTAGCTAGCTATGCCTGGGAAAAGCAATAGATCCTGCGCGGAAAACTTGGGCCGTGCAGCGCTGGGCCTAGCACCTGTGCCTGTGCCAGTGTTATGCCAACTTATGGTGCTCGACAAACTGCAGAATGTAGTGCCGGCTGCCGTTTTGATGGCTTGATCTCAGCAGGAATCGTCAAAATGCGGTCTTTCTTGACGACTCAATGCTTCTCACTGTTTGCAAATCGGAACCATTTTTTTGTCTGTGCCTCAGCTCTGTGCAGTCACTGACCGTCTGTAGTCTTGTAGAACGAGTCCTTGCCCTCGCGTTATCTTGTAATTTCCCGTCTATCTTCAGTCGAACCCACTGCCTTTAGCTCTGGCACTGGCCTGGCTGGTCTTGTACTTGTTTCGTCTTGGTATGCCAGAAAGTTTCAGCCCTCTGTTCAATAATTTTTATAATCATCGCTCACTGCGGAGGCCGAGGGGCGAGCTAGTGGAAGTAGTACTAGTACGCGTACTGCGGTAGTGGCTGCAGTGCAGGCTGGTTGGGATGCGCGACAGAGCAGGTGTATTGCGTGGTCTGTGCGCGGCGTATGGCTGCGGGTGTTCAGCTTACGCTCCCGGCACTGAGCCGCCGAGTCACAGGTGCTCAGAGTGCTCGCATGGCCCGTGTCAGCATGCTCAGCTGCAGCTCGGCGCGTGCAGGGCGGCGTCCTGCGCCTGTGCCGACTTCAAGGAGGTGGGAGGCGTGGAGGACGAGTGCTACTCCTGCATGCATTCACTCAACGACCATTGCAGGCCGCATGCCAGTGCGGCGGCTGGCCAAATGCCGCATGCAGCAGGTGGTGATGCTCCATCGGTAGTGCACGTACTCTCCCATCCAGTGAACCCGGCCACCGCCGTCATGATCCGCCGGCAATACGCCAGCAGCAGCAGCGGCGGTGAGGAGGAATCGCGACGACGGAGCCCACGTTTGCCCACCAGGTCAGCACAGCCGCGCCCGCGGGCCACGGGTAACACCGGCGCTACGCGCAGCAACAGTGCGAACCGTCTCGAAAAAACGCCAGTCACGTCACCGCAATTGGCGGCAGAAGCAACGAGTGCGCGCCATACCAATGAGTTGTCTGCGTGCAGCGCTCGCCAGGATGCACCTAGCGGCTACGGTAGTGCGGCTGTATCATCAAGCGGCCAACATGCACGGCTGGTGTCGGATCTGGAGCGAATTCGACCATTTGCCGATCCAGTCGCCACAACAACGGTGCACGATTCCCACGGCGGTCGCGACGGCAGCGCTAGCGACGCGCCCGTCACTAGCGGCTGGCGGGACCCGGAGTCGACTCGGCGTCCGGCCGAGTTGCGCCCGGAGCTTCCCAATATGGTTGTGGTGCTGCCGGAAGATCACGATGCTGCTACCATGGCAACTGGCGGCGCCGAGGCCCAGTCGGAGCGACTCAGCACCAGTCCAACTGCCCCGAGTCGCATCAGAAACGGCAGGTTTGACGTTGCCGGTGGCGATGACAACGACGACGACCAGCTGTTCGGCCATGAGCGGTACGCCGAAGAGGAGGAGGAAATCGTGATCACGTTAAACTCGGAGCAGCTGGAAAGTTCGTTCAACAGCACAGTGACGGCCGCCACCCCTCCGGACAACAGCAAGAAAACTGAAAGCGAGCTACTTCTGACCAAATCCAGTGCGCTTGATCTCGGGAAATCAAAGTCACAGGCAGCAACGCTGTCCGCTTCCAGTGAATCCAACTACCACAGCCGCCGGACGCTGCCGCATAAACGTTTGACTGCGCTAAATGAGGCGTCACGGGGCAGCAAGAATGCAGCCGAATCGGCCACAAGCCAGTGGAGGGTCGCCGCCAAGACACCGGGCAATGTCACCGCCAGAACTCCGTTGAAGCGCGCTAGCAAACAGCCCGGCCCGCCGCCAGACGCCGCGATCGGCAGCGGTGCAAAACTTAGCGCTAGGAGCAGCGTCAGCACACCCGTAGATAGGCTGCGATCTGCTCGCCTTCAATCGAACATTGCCGCCACAACGCCGAAAAGTACCAGCGGAAAAGCCGTGCGTCTTAGCCAGGTTGCCACCGCCAGCAGCAGAACCAACAGAACCAGAAGCATCAGCACCAGCGGAGGCGGCAGCATCGACAGCAGCAACAGAACTGACATGACCAGAAGCAGCAGCAACAGAACCAACATGACCAGAAGCAGCACCAACAGAACCAACAGGACCAGAAACACCAGCAGCAGCAGTGACAGCAGCAGTGGCGGCGGCAGCAGCAGAACCTACCGCACCAGAAACTCCGCCAGCAGCCGCCGTGCTTCAAAGAGCTCAGTCATGTCCCCAGCCCCATCATACTCTCGGTCTACTTGCGGCAATTGTCCGGGATGCAGAGTTCAGGATGACTGTGGAAAGTGTAACTTTTGTAAGGATAAACCAAAGTTTGGTGGGGCGGGACGTTGGCATAAGAAGTGTCGCCGTCGCATTTGTGAGCAGTCAGCGCAGGGGAAAGCTTTGCGCGGAGCAAAGTAATGCCTCAAGCGTCGCACTGTTCTATGTGTGTGTGCACGTGTGTGTGTGTGTGTGTGTGCACGTGTGTGTGTGTGCACGTGTGTGTGTGCACGTGCGTGTGCGTGCGTGTGTGTGCATGTGTGTGTGTGCATGTGCGTGTATGTGTGCAGGCAGCAAAGTGGATCATCTAGACACATGCTGTATAGTGGTATGACAGCGATCCAATCTGGATTGCTGCGCTGTACCGAACGCTTCCATCACTCAACCTGCGTGTATAGTCTCCATGCTTCCACTCAACGAAAGAAAATAATATATCCGAAGAAAAAAGCGTGAATCGGCGTGCTGTGCGTTTGTGTGCACTCAAAGCTCTCATCCAACTTCCGCTGGCGTCATGTTCACGCTCCTTGATCCGTGCGTGACTGTGACAAATCCATCGTGCCGCCAGAAAACAATAATCCGACATTTGAGAGTACCAATATGACCGACATATTATAGCCCCACGGTCTTATTTTTCTTAGTAGTGGTTTTTTGGTTTTCGTTGAAATGGTGTGCATAGTTTATCTCAATACCGTTCGTGCGTGCTGCCAACGTTTTACGTACCTGTTCTAGTCTATGTGTTATGCCTGTGTTGATTCCCACTCGTCGTAAAGTATACGACAACAACGAAATGGCTCCGTGTGCACGAATGAGTCATGAATGCAAACGCATACCACCGCACTCCACCATAACGGTGCTTGTTGGTCCTATACGCTGGAAGATTTTAGTTTTTTATTTCATTCGATAGCGTGGTGGCGTTAGTTTTTGGTTTTTTTTATCTTGCCCAAACGTGTTCTAGTCGCATTTTGTGTGTGCCTGATCCGCTCGCCCATGCGTGCGTTTGTCTGTCTGTGACTCTGTGTGTGTGTGTATGTGTGTGTGTGTGTGTGTGTGTGTGTGTATGTGTGTGTGTGTGTGTGTGTCTATACTTGTGTATCCGTGTGTCTGTGTGTTATCTTTTACCCAATTTGCGCATGGTGTGGGCATGCCAGTCCGCTCGATCTTGCAATCAACGAATATCGTGCCCGTCTGTTCTATTTTCCAATTCACAAACTGTCTGTGAACAGCTCCAACTATGTCTTGTCGTATTTTGAAAATAACCGGCTTATATTTTGCGTGAAAGAAAGAATATACCTCAATTTCACCACCAGAAGATGTTTTCTTTTGTTTTGCTATATTTCAGAGCAGTTTAGCTCGGGTTGTGCTGTGTGTCGAGGGATATACTGTAAACCGCCCAATATTCGCGTCACTAAATTTTCGCGATTTCTTAGAACCAGCAAGTTTGCGATGGTAAAAGTTCGCGAAACACTGGGGCCACTTACATCCACCCACTGTTGAAGTTAGATTTCACGATGGGTAATATTCGCGTTACTCTCTTCTTGCGGAAATAGCGAACATTAATCCTTCGCGAATATTAGGCAGTTTGCAGTAATGGCTTTTGTTTAGCTCTGTTTTTGGACAGCGTGGCTTGGGTACTTGTTTTAGAGAGTTGAGCTGTGTTTCACCGGATTTAGCTGTGTTTCACTGGATTTAGCTGTGTGTCACTGGATTTAGCTGTGTTTCACTGGATTTAGCTGTGTTTCACTGGATTTAGCTGTGTTTCACTGGATTTAGCTGTGTTTCACTGGATTTAGCTGTGTTTCACCGGATTTAGCTGTGTTTCACCGGATTTAGCTGTGTTTCACCGGATTTAGCTGTGTTTGGGACGGTTTAGCTTTGGCATGGCTGTGTTCTTTTGGGGTTTAGCTTGCCATGGATTTTATGCTCTTGTTTTCTACTGGAAGCCTGGTTGGGGAATGCCGCACAGCTGCGATTCGAAGCAAGGTTATGGGGTCGGGTTGTGTACTGGGTGGGTTTATAGTTATTAGGCAAATCATTGCTCAATATTATGTGAATCAAGATCAAGCTCTATAACTAGAGGTGTCCTGCGTGAAAGTGTGAGAACCACTTTCCGTCCATAACTCTTTCGGGTGTTTCTGGCACAAATAGCGCGCTGTTGGGGATAACACATCAGTGCACGCGCTGCTAGCACATATCTGGCCCTAGCGACATTAATTAGCTTACTGCAAAACCGGAAAATTTCGGTGGAGTTTTATTGTCGGTAACTTCGGTACAGGTAATTTTTACCTAAAATAAAGTGCGACATAAAATTCAACCATGCCATGCCACACAATGTGCAACATGCATTTTTGGATCTGAAAAACTGGTTTACCGAAAAATTCGCGGTACTGAACCGTTGATTTTCGGGGGAAATTCCCGGCGGAAATACCGATGATATTACACCACCAAAAATTCCTGGTTTTACAGTAATATATCTGTATCAGTTATGCAGCCAATGTAGAATGGCTGCCAGGCAACCAAAAAGCGACTGTTCTGCATCAAAAGCCCATGTACAACGAGTCTACAATGCAATCCACAATGCAGCCCCCAAGGGCCATGGATGGCACTTGCATTCAAAGCAGGGCTGGCGCCACTGGTACGGCCATGGCCGTACCAAAAAAAGAAAAGAAAAAAAGTCGGTCCACGTGGCCGTGGAACGTCCAAAACAGGGGAGAAAAGTTTCGATGTATGATTTTGTACAGGGAATCGCCCAGAGTGCAGGATTTGCCATCTAAATTCCAAAAATTTTCTGGGGGAGGACCCCACACTCCCTTAAATATGGCCCTTCGGCCGCACCACTCCGCGGAAGCTGCCTCCGGCCCTGCATTGTGTATCCAGCAGGACTCATACAACCGATTATTTTGTCAATGGATGCTGCACCTATCGGCACCAGAAGTTATAAAATTATAACCGGAAACAAAAAAATTAATAAGCATGCCATATATATTGGACATCTGCAAAATAATATCCAGCAAATGCAGTGCTCATATAGCTATAATTATAGGTAGTTTTTGCAGGTACGCATTGGACATCTGAAATTTTTTATCCAGCAAATGCAGCGCTGACATCAGTGTTTTGGTAGGTACTCTAGTGACTTGCCACAAGCCGTAGTATTCTTATCACGAGCTATAGTGCACTAAATTGAAGCCATCACTAATTTAATTGTCTTGGCCATAAGCATACCGAAGTACCATTCTAAAGATTGTGTCGTACGACGTGCACACGTATCCACTCACACAATCATCCTGCAGTGCAGGCGGCGGGAAAGAGAGGGGGTGGAAAAGGCAGAGTATTGTCCGCCGCCATTTTTCTCAACAGAGCATAAGCTGTACTAAGAGCATAAGCAGCAGGCTATATATACATACTCAGGTACTTGTGATCTGCAAGTACAAATGGAGTGTGAAAAGTAAGATTCATCGTGCGCATGCCTTGCAAGATGTCTAGATGAAACAGCTTGCACGCAGATGCTCTCGGAGACTAAAAGCCACACATGGAACTGCTCTGTTGCTCACTGGCCAAAGTCCGGTACAAGGCGCATACGCTCTCGGAGACTCAAAGCCACCGGGGAACTGCTCCGTTGCTCACGTGCCGAAGTCCGGCACAGGGCCACTGGCGCAGGTGAAGTCTGCGCACACGCGGCTTCCCTCGCCGCCGCCCTGGCACGCCTTGCCGCCAAACTTTGGCGTGGGGTTCGTGCAGAAGCGATGGCGCGTCTCCCGTCCGCCACCGCACGTCTTGCTGCACTCGCTCCAAGAGGACCAGGTTGTCCACGCACCGTCAACTGCGGAAATGAGAAAGAGAGACAAGAGAACAGGAAAGAATAAATGATAGCAGTCAGCATATGCGTCAACCTGTGACGCTGAAGTTTACAATACATGTTTACGCTGTGAACACCGGACATGAGAAGAGAGTCAAGAGAACAAGAAAGACGAATATTGTCACACTTGCTGACTGTGTAATTATGATCTAGATACTTTGGTGGACAGTGGGTCATGGCTCGTAACATTTGGTCCTTCCTAAATTTATCCATGATTACATTAGCGAAATATCCGAGTTCAAAGATGATAGCAGTCAGCATATGTGTCAACCTGTGGCGCTGAAGTTTACAAAAAAAACACGCTATGCTGAACGGTGTTAATTTGATCAGACCGACTTCCCGTCAATTGTACGCGAAAACCGAGTGAAAGAGGACTCGATCAGCATTGTCTGCCTGTACCAAACAGGACTGATGGAAGCAGCTTTCGATCAGTCGGCCCGTACCATAGCTATTCATATTTTATGTATGCCGTGGTGCACATACCGCAGTGACGCGCATATAAGGAGCATGTGCCCATACCCGGGCATAAGTGCACCCTCACAAATAAGCGCATGGGCTTATAAGTGAACCTAAACGCAGTCCATCCCGCGACAAACAGACACCACAAAAACACCATGTTCACACAGTTCAATGTGCATTGCGGTATTGCACTATGTGCATAATTATGCAAGGACAGGTACCGGTACACTAGCAACTCAAGCGCACGCACCTGTGTGTGAGACAAAACGACCCGCAAAAAATAGCAAATAACGCAAAAACTCACTCATAGGCGCATGGGCCTTTATGTGCGTCACTACGGTAACCTCCTCATTAAACACACACTAGAGTCCAAATTGAGGTCCGGCCATGGTCTGGCAAACCGGACCGATTTGACCGTGCCTGCTATGTCAGATACTGTGGTTAGACACAAGAAACAAACTTCTGTCGACTTACTCAGGCAGTTCTTCTGATTGCACTTCATCGTCTCCTCCGACTTTCCCTTGCAGATCTTGCCGCCATCGGCCGGTACGGGGTTGGCACAGGCACGGTATCTGTCGCGATATCCGTCGCCGCACGTCGAGGAGCACGCCGACCACTGCTGCCACGATGCCCACATGCCGTCCACTGCAGACACGGAATACATGTGCAACAGAACCGCATTACAAGATGGATATAGGGTGCATACATGCGCAGTGCAATAGAACCAACGTACAGGATAGATAGGTGCATATATGCTCTGTGCAAAAGAACCATATTACAGTGGAGATGCGCATACTTATATAGAGGAACCTGAGCAGACAAACAACACCCTGCAGCGCAATGACCCACTCACCAGGGCATGGCCGCATTTCGCACGGCTCTTCTTCATGGAATTCTCCATCACAGTATTCCCCGTCATCCGACGGCGGAGGGTTGGAGCAGTAACGAATACGATTGCGAATACCCTGACCGCACGCTTCAGAACAACCGCTCCACAGCGTCCAACTTCCCCACATCCCATTCACTAGAGCAAACACAACAGGGATACAAACAATACACGATTAGTGCGAACCCTTCGGCGACAATGCTGCAACTACCCTATGGTCGGTCAAGCTGCCCCTGCCTCTCCCCCACTCCTGCCATTCCATATGTCTCATCTCTGCCTTGCTGCTTTGTGCCGTCAAATGGTGTGTTTTTTTTGTAAAAAAAAACTAGATATCTGGCGTCGCTGCTCGTGCTGGTGGTGGCGGTGGATGGTGGTCACTCATACAGCACAAAAAATGATATGAGTTATGTCAATATGATGGCATGATGCCATGAGCCATGACATCATAATGACAAGAGCTATGACATCATCAGCTTCTCAGTTCCTTTCCAGTGCTCCATTAGCACCCCTGGTTCTCAACCTATCGATATTTTATTCCCGTAGCTATGCAGAAGACGTTACTTCAGTAACGTCTGGCGCTAGCCAGGGTCCACACAGCTTTAATTCCCGTAGCTATGCAGAAGACGTTACTTCAGTAACGTCTGGCGCTAGCCAGGGTCCACACAGCTTTAATTTGGTATTTGTTTGTTTGTGTGTTTGTTTGTTTGTTTGTTTGTTTGTGTCACGCCTGGCGCTATCCGTATCTGACGGCAAAAAAGCATAGGATGTTATAAATTTTTCAATTCTCCTTTTTTTCAGGCATATCCTGGGATTCGAACCCGCACTATCGCCCTACATGCATTCCCCCATACACTTCCCATTCATACCCATTCTTCCAAGTTGCTTCACGTTAATCTTGCGTTTGAAAGCCGTATTTGAATATTGCGGGCAGCTAGACGGTGTCGTATTACCCTCGATCGTACCTGTCCCGTACCTATTCCCTACCGTACCGTGCCATCAAAGATGGCTGGCCACAATGCATATTCAAATAGGGCTTTCAAATGCAAGATCACAATGTGAAACAACTTGGAAGAATTAGTATGTATGCGAAGTGTATCGGGGGCTGCATGCAGGGCGCGCGATAGTGCGGGTTCGAATCCCAGGTTAAAAAAAAAGGATTTTTTAAAGAAAACATCCCTATGCTTTTTTTTGTCTAGGTCATCAAGGCAAAAAAGCATAGCGCAGGGCCCTGAGCTTCCAAGCTCTCTCGTTTGGTGTTTGTTTGTTTGTTTGTTTGTGTCACGCCTGGCGATATCCCGTATCTGTCCCGTACTGTACCGTACCAGCAAAGACAGCTGGCCACAATATTTTTGTTTGTTTGTGCCATCGACATGCCTGGCGCTATCCCATACCTGTCCCGTACCATCAAGAGTACGGTACCATCAAGAGAATGAGTATATATGCGAAGTGTGTGGGGGGAATGCATTCAGTGCAGTAACATTTTGTGTGCGAGGCCGAGATCCCACTAGCAGGCTGGCTGGGCCGCCTGTCGACCAGCCCGGCAATCGCAGGTAGGCCGATAGCATAATAATTATAACGTATAATCATGTAGATGTATAGCAGGGAGTCATATTATGTAAACGACTCCCTGCTGTATGGGGAGATTTTCTGGAAAGAAATACGAAGTAGGGAGACGAGTAAATGCAATCAGAATGTATGTTAGTTGCCGTCAGTATAATAATAAGAAGAAGAAGAACGCCCGTGATCGGCAGAGTCAGCGCCGGTCCCAGGAAACGTCAGGACAGACATCCCGTCGACTCCAGAACGCCCGTGATCGGCAGAGTCAGTGCCGGTCCCATAACTATGCAGAAGACGTTACTTCAGTATCTCATTGAAACGTTTTTGCAATACAATGATGTAGCTTATCAAAGGAAAAAGCATTTCCATCAGTTCTAACAACATGCACGATGAGCCAGGCAACAAAGCCGCGCAGGGCCCTGAGCTTCCAAGCTCTCTCGTTTGGTATTTGTGTGTTTGTTTGTTTGTTTGTTTGTTTGTGTCATGCCTGGCGCTATCCGTATCTGACGCCAAAAAAGCATAGGATGTTATAAATTTTTCAATTTTTCCTAATTTTTTCAGCCAAATCCTGGGATTCGAACCCGCATTATCGCCCTACATGCATTCCCTCATACACTTCGCATTCATACCCATTCTTCCAAGTTGCTTCATGTTATTATCTTGCGTTTGAAAGCCCTATTTAAATATTGCGGGCCGCTGTATGTGGCCAGCTGTGTTTAATGGTACGGTACGGTATGGGAGACGGTGTCGTATTACCCTCGATCGTACCTGTCCCGTACCTATCCCCTACCGTACCGTGCCATCAAAGACGGCTGGCCACAATGCATATTCAAATAGGGCTTTCAAATGCAATATCACAATGTAAAACAACTTGGAAGAATTAGTATGTATGCGAAGTGTATCGGGGGGATGCATGCAGGGCGCGCGATAGTGCGGGTTCGAATCCCAGGTTATGTCTTAAAAAAGGATTTTTTTAAAGAATTTATAACATCCCTATGCTTTTTTTTGTCTAGGTCAGCAAGGCAAAAAAGCATAGCGTAGGGCCCTGAGCTTCCAAGCTCTCTCGTTTATTATTATTTTTATTTTATTTCACCGTCCAATGGCAGAAGCCAATGCAAAGGAGGGGGCGTTAGCCAGCCAAGGCACTTGAAGAGAAGAAAAAAGAAAGAAAGAAGGAAAGATATTCTTCCTCTCCTTTACCGGATTTCGCTCACTCTGCTGGATGATGTTGATATGCACCTGTTCGTCGAGCGCGGTCTTCTCGGTGGTGTTACAATGGTGTTACAATGGCGTCACACCGCCACGCCACGCCAAGGCAAACAACAGGTAGATGAGCTCGTACGACCCTGAACAGCCGTCCACATATCTGCAGTACCTTGACGCCAACAACTTGTACGGCTGGGCCATGTCGCAGCACTTGCCGACATGGAAATTCCGGTGCACTCCGAGTGACGAACTCCTGGACAAGATCCTTGCCCAACCAGATGACGGGGACACTGGCTACATGGTGGAGTGTGACCTCTCAGTACCCCAAGAACATCATGATCGTCTCAACGACTATCCACCTGCACCGGAGCGTGTAAGCATCACTGAGGGTGTGCTGTCACGAGTTGATTGCAGCCGATCATCCTGTCTCCGGACTTAGTGCTCAGAAACTAGTTCCCAACCTTATGCCGAAGGAGCGCTATGTAACGCACTACCGCAACCTCCGACCGTACAAGTGGCTAGGGTAGAAGATCGATGCTGTACACCGCGATGCTGTACACCACGATGTTGTACACCGCGTGCTGAGCTTCAAGCAGCTTCCGTGGATGAAGCCCTACATCCAGCTCAACACCGAGCTTTGGAAGAAGGCTGTCAATGAGTTTGACAAGGACTTCTTCAAGCGTCTTTGGGAAAACAATGGAAATGTCCGCAGAAGGATTTCCGTAAAACTACTCCGTGCAGAGGAAGAGGAAGATGTCATCCTCAGAGCTGTGTCTAAGTCAACGTACGTCCGGCATGTCCTTTTCGATGTCGGACTTGTGTGTGTGGAGAACATGAAGCTGAAGGTCCACCTCAACAAGCCAGTGTATGTTGGGATGAGCATGCTGGAGCTCAGCAAGGAGCACCTCAACAAGCCAGTGTACGTTGGGATGAGCGGACTGGAGCTCAGCAAGGAGCACCTCAACAAGCCAGTGTATGTTGGGATGAGCGGACTGGAGCTCAGCAAGGAGCACCTCAACAAGCCAGTCTATGTTGGGATGAGCGCACTGGAGCTCAGCAAGGAGCTCATGTACAGGTTGTATTATGACCAGCTCCAGCCACGCCACACAGACCGTATGAACCTGTTATATACGGACACGGACTCGCTGGTGCTGCTGTTCCGCACAGAGGATCTGTATGCGGACATGATGAGTTTGACTGACGAGTATGACACCAGCAACTTTGACCCCGACAGCCCTCTCTACAGCCAGAGAAATAAAAAGGTGGGTAAATTCAAAGATGAGCTCGGAAGGAAGCTGATGACTGAGTTCGTGGCGCTGAGATCGAAGATGTACTCGTACAATGGTGAGCAGAGTAGCCACTGTGACTGCATAACACATTGTCGCACTGCACGTGCACCACCGATGCGAGGCCAACGGCGCAGCAGTCAACAATATTTATTTTTCCAGATTTGCACTCGCTACATACAGTGGTCACGTCCAGAAGCTCCTGAAGACATTTCAGGTACACAATTCTGTTGCCGCTCCGCAAGCAATCCTCTTCTATCTCTTCTCCAGATCCCTCAGACGCCTCAGTATCGTCGTCCTCAGAACTGTCTGGGTTCGAGTTCACATCGGAGCCGTCGCTGCTGTCAAAGCTTTCATCAGCTAAATAGGCCGGCTTCCTGCTCAACTTTCGCGTGGACGCGCTCTTCTCAGTCGCTTCAACATCACTGGCGACCTCAGGAACCTCAATGACATCGTCGACTTCAGCAGCAGCTGGCTTTGGACCAAAATATTTCCTTTTCCGTCGTCTAGAACATCAACTCGAGCTCGTTCTTCGGTTCCCCGTTGTTCAAATTTCAAATTATTTGTTCTCAAGGCACTGGAAAGCTGTTCAGCGCTTCTCCTTGTACGCCATGGTATCCAGTAGCAACGATTTCAAGTCAAAAACTCGCTCATAGTACGCAGCCACCGAGTGCAAACAAATTGTACAGATATTCGATCCATGCGCACTCATTTTCATTTGAATTATTGAACTTGAAACGGTCGTAACTTTGGAACCAGTAGTCCGTTTCACCAAATTTTTTGTTTCTACACCCCATATAGCTGGGCTAGTTGGATATCAAAAACAGCCAGAAATGAAACTTCCAATTTTTCAGTATCTGAAGGGTCATTCCCCCTTAAAATCTCAGATTTTGAATTTCATCCACTCCATACATAATTATATTTTCATTATTCTATTGGTTTGGAGAGACTCCCATGATAGGTATCCAAATTTTACCTCTGGAGAATCCGTAAATAAACAATGCAAATACAATACAAACTAGTGACACTGAGGTCTTCTTTGGGAGCATTGTTCTATGGTTTGACGTCATAGCTGACACACAAAGTCACACACACACACACACACAGCATATTCGTGTGCACAGATATTAAATTAGTGGACAACGTCATCTTCTTCCCGCTGGTCTCAAATGTACTGTGACGTGCTATTTCGCCTGACGATGAGGCAGCCTCGGAGCATAATCATAGCAGAAGAGAGGACACTGCTCGGACTCTCATGTTTTCTTGAGCTCCAGGTAAGTGCGACACAAAAATGCAACATACACAAACTTGGGGAGATGACCCGAAATGAGTTACTCGATGAAAAAAGATACTGCATATTAAACACGTTAATTTCAGTGTGACTTTAATTTCGGTGATTTCGGTAGAGAAACCAGGCACCTAAATTTAAATTACACCTAAAAGGCACTGGAGTACGCACTGTATGCGCAGGGAATGCTGGTCGCCTATTTCTACATTTCACTTGAAACCTGGCAGGTCCCTGGTACCGAAATTTTAGTACACCACAAAATCACATGTTTTATAGTAGGCTTGTGGGTCATCAAACTTACTGGCACATGCTGGAGGTGTTTGTTGACAGTCTTGTTGTTGTTCGTCATCTCCTTCACACTCCTTTCCTCCATCACTGGCTGCTGGATTGGAACAAGTTCTTGTTCTTGTTTCTTGACCATCAGTTCCACAAGTTGCACTACAACTTGACCAAGACGACCATGATGACCAGACTCCGTCAACTGAACAACAAATGGAGTCATGAATAAAGAGCAGAATATTGTTTTCCATCCATTCATATTGTGGTTCTGTGTGATCCGTACCCAAACAGTACTGGTCAGTTGTATCTTGTAACAATCATGGGGAAAATATGAACTGTGGTACTCTAATGTGAACTTGGGAGATGCCTGGGACATTGACTTTAGAATAATTATATCACCAGTCCATCTTCAAGTTAGGGAAGCGGAGTAAGGGAATCAACAGATCAGAAAACTTACCCTCCCCCCCCCCCCCTTCCTTCCTTGTACTGTCATGTCAAATATTATTTCCCTAGTCAGCATACCTGCACAGGCTGGTGGTGTTTGTTGACAGTCCTGTTGTTGTTCATCATCTCCTTCACACTCCTTTCCTCCATTACTGGCTGCTGGATTGGAGCAAGTTCTTGTTCTTGTTTCTTGACCACCAGTACCACATGTTGCACTGCAACTTGACCAAGACGACCATGATGACCACGCACCGTCGACTAAATGTCACAGAACAAGGCAGAAGCAGTGTGTTCTTATCCTGCACTGTGACTCCTTTTCCTGCGGCACTGCTTACCTCCCAACAAAACACAATTCACCAAACACAATCCCCTTTCGCTATCATATTATTGGGCAACGGCCCGTTTGACTTTGCGAAGTAAAAAAAATAAAGAATACATACATACAATAAATTCAACTCCCAATCGAAGGCTTCTGCAGCCGCATACTGTAAAAGCCATATATATAACGAAGTGCTAACTCTAACGAGTTAACGAGGAGAAATCTGTCGTTAAAATAGAAATCGTTATACAGAAATCGATACATATACTGTCCTATTGAGCGTTGAGAACGAGTGAGAATCGTTACCTTTGGTACACGTAAACCAGTCGATTTGGGGAAATCGTTACATATGCGCCTCGTTAGAATAATGGCTTTTACAGTATACAAATTTAAATCATGATTTCTGTGAGAAATACGCAAAAAAATTAATATGGCTTTTGCAGTAGCTCGTGTATACCTGTACTCAGTGTTATCTGGTCACCACGCCAGCAAATGGCCGTCGCAGGTACTAATTACAGTAAAACCTGCCACGGCGACCACTCGGATAAGGCGACCACCTGCCCAAGAGGACAGCCAGGACCAAGGGATGCTATTCTCAGTCAAATGTATGTATGTATGTATTCTTTATTTTACTTCGCAAAGTCAAACGGGATCTTTGCCCAATTATATGATAGCGAAATAGCCCTGGATAAGGTGACCACCTGCCCAAGAGGACAACCAGGACCAAGAGATGCTATTCTCAGTCAAATAACCCTGGATAAGGAGACCACCTGGTTTCTCGTACAGTATAAGCCAAGTTGCTAATTACAGTAAAACCTGTCAAGGCGACCACCTGCCCCAGAAGACCACTGAAACCAGGACCAAGGGATGCTATCTCCAGTCAAATGACCCTGGATAAGGAGACCACCTGGCAAAAGAGACATTTTGATGGTCCCTTGAGCGGTCGTCTTAGACAGGTTTCACTGTAGTCAAAGTGGGCAAAATGTTGACTATGAGGCTGTCGGTAGTACATGGTCACCATAATGAGAAATCGGGTCCAGGTCGCGCAGTAAATGGAATCACATATCACAGGAGGTTAAGTCTCTTCCGGTTCATCGAACGTCTACACACCATCTGTAGGCTTGTCATGGGTGATTGTTCGGATGGATACTGTTATTTCACCAATTTTTGGTGTACTTTTGTTTTCGGTGCTTTCGGTGCATCTGTTTCATACCTAAAATTTCAATACACCGAACAAACACTAACACACATAATCCAATAGGGAACTGCTCCTCTGTACCTAAAGATTCTGTCCACCTAACCTGGTATTTTACCCTCATGCTGAAAATATTGAGCACCGAAAATGTCTGAAACTAGAGTATTTCAAAGATGTGACCAGGGAAGTGTGAAGGTGCAGCACATTTCTGAGCAATTCTATCCACGCTTTCAGGCCAGGCCCATTTTCGGAAGGAGGAGCGTACACCTTCACACTTCCCTAGTCACGTCTTTGAAATATCCGTCCGAACAATCACACATGACAAGCCTACAGATGGTGTGTAGACGTTCGATGAATCGGAAGAGACTTAACCTCCTATGATATGTGATTCCATTTACTGCGTGACCTGGAACCGATTTCTCATCTGATGTCCTTTCTAGTACAGCACATTTAAGTGTGTGCAGTGTAGTAATCCACACTGCTGTACAACATCTCGTAACTCTGTGGACATTTTCATATGGAAAGCAGGTAAGCAGAGCCGCAGCGACCAAGCAGCGTGCTACAACCCTAACCAAGATGAGCAATATTCATAACCATCTTGTTTACCATACCTGCACAGGCTGGTGGTGTTTGTTGACAGTCTTGTTGTTGTTCGTCATCTCCTTCACACTCCTTTCCTCCATCACTGGCTGCTGGATTGGAGCAAGTTCTTGTTCTTGTTTCTTGACCATCAGTTCCACAAGTTGCACTGCAACTTGACCAAGACGACCATGATGACCAGACTCCGTCAACTGAACAAAAAATGGAGTCACGAAGAAAGAGCAGAATATTGTTTTCCATCCAGTCATATTGTGGTTCTGTGTGATCCGTACCCAAACAGTACTGGTCAGTTGTATCTTGTAACAATCATGGGGAAAATATGAACTGTGGTACTCTAATGTGAACTTGGGAGATGCCTGGGACATTGACTTTAGAATAATTATATCACCAGTCCATCTTCAAGTTAGGGAAGCGGAGTAAGGGAATCAACAGATCAGAAAACTTACCCTCCCCCCCCCCCCCCCCCCTTCCTTCCTTGTACTGTCATGTCAAATAGTATTTCCCTAGTCAACATACCTGCACAGGCTGGTGGTGTTTGTTGACAGTCCTGTTGTTGTTCGTCATCTCCTTCACACTCCTTTCCTCCATCACTGGCTGCTGGATTGGAGCAAGTTCTGGTTCTTGTTTCTTGACCATCAGTACCACATGTTGCACTGCAACTTGACCAAGAGGACCACGTTGACCAGACTCCATCAACTGAGCAACAAATGACAGAAGGAGAAAAAAAGAGCAGTGCCACCATGAGTATTCCTCTTTTTTCGTTCAAATCAAAAATGGAACTGACCCTCGCCAGTACTGCACAACTAAGAAAATGCGTGGCATCTGCTTTTTTTGGAGCAAGTCAGTCAAGAGTCTAGTTTGCCACACAGTCTCCAGTAGTACATTTACCAAAATTTAGAGGGTTCTACCGAACCCCTGGAACCCCTCCTGGATCTGCCCCTGGGCATGGGATGGAGCGAGAATTTTGAAGTGAAATGAAGATGATGTCACAAAGGAGATTACTTTTAAACAGATTTTTTATGTTTTTTACCAGATTTTTATTGATATTTTTATACTGAAATACACAGTCCAGCAGAGAACTTCTTTTCATGAACACAGTCTGTGGTACCAGAATCGACTGACAGGGGGATTACCGCCAAGGAAGAAAAATAACTTGAACCTTGAACCCTCCCCTCCTCTCTTCCTCCAACACTTGTTTTCTTATATTGAACCATTATAATGTACCTGGACAAGCTGGTGGTGTTTGTTGACAGTCTTGTTGTTGTTCATCATCTCCTTCACACTCCTTTCCTCCATTACTGGCTGCTGGATTGGAACAAGTTCTTGTTCTTGTTTCTTGACCACCAGTACCACACGTTGCACTGCAACTTGACCAGGAGGACCATGATGACCAAACACCATCAACTGAACGGCAAACAATACCGCAAGGCAAGAAGGCAAGAAATAATCATTGAAACTGATGTCAAAGCCTGCATGCCTTCCTCCCCTTTCATCCCCCTGCCCCTCCACACCCACCCACCCACCCACCCATCCAACGTCCCTATCCGCAAAAAGACTGGTCAATGTTTGGTTACAATTTTCATTGACCAATGGCACACAACCATCTAGGGTAAGCAGCGACTGATTGATCACATTGATCACAGCGCTGATTGGTGCCAAGGACAATTCCGAAAGAGCCAACGTCAATAGAACAGCAACTCGCCCTGATTTAAAACAGGCCCGCCGGAACCGGTCCAGTTGGTCAGGTTAACCCTTTAAGAGCCGCCCCATACTTGAATGCGTCGTAAACGACGCATTCAAATGCAAAACTTCAAAAGATCGTAACTCAGTCCAATCTCGCTCAAATCCAGTGATCGAAATATCCAGGGCGAAGAGAAAACTCTCACCTGTCGGGAGCAACAATCCGCGAAGCGCTGTGAGCAACGGTTCCTGAGATAAATCACTCGTAAGTTGAGCCGCGATCGCGGCAATTCAAAAGCGCGCAGTGCGACTTTAGCATTGAGAATTTTGAGACTTTTCGTCACGCTGGTTTACTCGAATTTGCATGGTTTTCACTGTTAATATTGTCAAGAGTACACAGCGAAAAATAGGAACTCCACGATCGAGTAAAATGAAATATCTGGAGCGGGACGCAATTGGACGCATTTGGGGCATTTTTCGTACTGTCGCTGCGATCTAGCGCTGGATAGACGTTGTGCTGGCTATCATGATCGACCTCATTCTCTTCCTCTCGCGGAGACCTTTCCAGGAAGCCCTAGATTATGAGGATTGAGTGAGTAGAACTGGAGCTATGATCCAAGGAACACGAAAAAATGCAGAATTTTGAAATTTTCCTGTGGCTCTTAAAGGGTTAACACCGGACCAACTTTGTGGCCACCAATGCATCTTTACTACTGAGGAGGGTGTAGGTCCCCACCATAATTATAATAGAGAAAGTATTAAAAGACTTTGGTACTAGCGGACCAATTGAAAACTCCTTCCGGCAGTCCTGTAAAACATTAGTGTACACCGTCCAATGTCTCATACCATGCTATAACATAGGTCAATGCACAAAAGTGCTCCCATACCTGGACAGGCTGGTGGTGTTTGTTGACAGTCTTGTTGTTGTTCATCATCTCCTTCACACTCCTTTCCTCCATTACTGGCTGCTGGATTGGAGCAAGTTCTTGTTCTTGTTTCTTGACCACCAGTACCACATGTTGCACTACAACTTGACCAAGACGACCACGTTGACCAGACTCCATCAACTGAACGGCAAACAATACCGCAAGACAAGAAGGCAAGAAAATAATCATTCAAACTGATGTCAAAGCCTGCATGCCCTCCTCCCCTCTCACCCCCCCCCCCCCCCCACACACACACACAACAAACCACCCCACCCTACTCCACCCCCGTCCCTATCCGGCAAAAGACTGGTCAATGTTTGGTCACAATTTTCATTGACCAATGGCCCACAACCATCTAGGGTAAGCAGCAACTGATTGATCACATTGATCACAGCGCTGACAGGTGCCAAGGACAATTCCGAAAGAGCCAACATCAATAGAACAGCAACTACCGTTCGATGTCTCATACCATACTATAACATAAGTTAATGCACAAAAGTGCTCCCATACCTGGACAAGCTGGTGGTGTTTGTTGACAGTCTTGTTGTTGTTCATCATCTCCTTCACACTCCTTTCCTCCATCACTGGCTGCTGGATCGGAGCAAGTTCTTGTTCTTGTTTCCTGACCACCAGTACCACATGTTGCACTGCAACTTGACCAAGAGGACCATGATGACCAAACACCGTCAACTGAACAACAAACAAACAAAGTCATGGCGAAAAGAGCATAATACTGTTTTTCATCCAGTTATATTGGTTCCCTGTGGTTCGAACCGAAGCAGCACTGGTCAGTTCTGACCAACATACGACAAAACTTCATAGGAACTGCTGTACGAGTAGGCTCTGCAGAATTTTAGCCCCGCTTCGGATATAGAGCGCCCCTGTGAAAATACGGCACCCTCTATTCATTTGCCGATGTTTGTATTTTTCAGGCAGTTCAACGAAAATGCAGTTGATAGTTACTAACAGAGGGTTCATAAAGGGTTCACTTGTCTGGGGTTTAGTCGGGGATTCGCTTCATAAAGGCACACTTGTCTGGGGTTTAGTCGGGGATTCGCTTCATAAAGGCACACTTGTCTGGGGTTTAGTCGGGGATTCGCTCTCGTCGTTGCTTTTTCATTTTAGCATGGCAAGACAATTTTTGGAAAATGGAAGTATGGGTTACGGGGTAACTGCTTCCCCTGCCCCCCCCCCCCCCCCTTCTATTTTGACCTGGCTAGAACACTGCTCTGGAAGAGTAGTAATGGAATCGACTGACCAGAAAAATTACCCCCCCCCCCCCCTCCCTCCCTCTCTCTCTCTTGTCAAATATTTCCCCATGCACTTGTCAGCTTACCTGCACAAGCTGGTGGTGTTTGTTGACAGTCTTGTTGTTGTTCATCATCTCCTTCACACTCCTTTCCTCCATCACTGGCTGCTGGATTGGAACAAGTTCTTGTTCTTGTTTCTTGGCCACCAGTACCACATGTTGCACTGCAACTTGACCAAGACGACCATGATGACCAGGCACCATCAACTGGAGGACAGCAGAGCAAGGAAGGAGAACAGCGGTCAGTTACTCTTTGCAAGGAGACGTTTCGATTTCCATGGCTGTCTTTTTGGGGTTGGAATCGTGCTTGGTAATTTAAAGCTGCACACTCCTCCCCCTCCCTCCAATCCATACCCAACCTCAGACCTCTCTTGGAGCCAAATTGCCACATTTCAGTTTAAATTTTGTATGAAAATCGTTTTGGCCATCAGTTACCAGACTTTCGGATGCGGAAAACTTGGCCAAACGCGAACCGTGATTTTTTTATCAGACTTTTGCCAGATTTTGTGTAACAGACATCATTTCTGGTTCTCACCCCAGAAGATGCGCTATTTCCCCAAGCAAATCGACCATTGATAACACACACAGCCTAGGCGAAAGGCTGTGACAGTTAGCTGTAACTTCAAGTTTCACGCACCTCAGCGATCACCAGACAGCAGCATCCGCTACTGAAGTCTCTTATGAGGGGTCTCGACCATTGACACCATACTCGTAAAGTGAACACCAAAGGCAATTACGAAGTACTGTACGGGCAGAAAATTTGTCGGTCAATAATTTCGTCCAACTGCAAAGAAAGGAAGTTCGTCCGGTTGCGGAAAATTTAGTCCCTGGACCATAAGAGTTTCTTGAAAAGCTGGACAAATCGACATTTAGTCCAAAAGATCCTTGGACGAAAATGACAAAATTAAATTCCAGACGAATATTTCTGCTTATGTACATGTACAGCACATCGCAACTCCGAGTTTCTGCACATTGCAATCATCAGGCAACCTAATAAAAAAGTAAAGTAAAGTTTGCACATCCGCGATACCACTGGCTTACGACTCTGTTGGGAAACACAACCACCTTAGAGAAGTTTTGCTCGTGCCAGGCCACCACCATGCCTGATTATACCAGGGTGGCAGATTCACTGCCTTGTCAGGCATTTGTTCTGAGACTTACCACCTCACCTTTCGCCGTTAGGCACGGCGATTTAATCGTGCTCTACATCATTGAGTTGAGCCCTCTCCGCTTGCTAAAGGGAACCTCTTTGTTAGATAACATAAATCTCTTTGTTAGATAACATAAATGGTGTGTGTGTGTATGTGTGTGTGTGTGTGTGTGTTTGTTTGTGTGCGCAGGGGGTTGCATAAATCATGGCACATACTGTAGTGTATAGTGTTTGTCGCCGTATTGTCTCTCTCCATACTGTCTCTCTTCCCAGGGAAGAAGGAGGGAGCATGCATGTACAATACGGAAGAGAGAAAGAGACAGTGCGGAGAGAGACAATACGGCGACAAACACTATACACTGCACATACCTGCGCAGGCAGTGCTGGCGCTGCACGCCCTCTGCTCCTTGTCCGCACCGCTGCAAGCCGCTCCGCCGTACCGGGGCGCCGGGCTGTCGCAGGACCTCTCCCGCGTGGCCCTGCCGTGGGGGCCACACGTGACGCTGCACGGAGTGTACGGTGACCACTCTCCCCAGCTACCATCAACTGTGCACAGAACAAAATAATTATACAGTAAAACCAGGTTTAAGCGACCAACCCCAGCGGTGCAAGCAAAAGCGGTCGTCAAAGCCAGGCGGTCTTTAGACCCAGGTCCCACAGTGTCTGTGTAGAACTGTCGGTGCATGGAAAAACGGTCGTTAAGACCAGGTGGTCGCTAAACCCAGAGGTCGCTTACACCAGCTTTTACTGTACAATCATTCTGGCTAATAACGACTGAGAATATAACGACAATTTGCGAATAACGAAAGAATTTCCATGCCCAGAGCAAAGTCCCATCTAACTCTTATACATAATGAGATGGCAAAAAAACGTTCATATAATGAGACTTCGGGTATAAAGACGCTTCGCGAATAAGGACACTTTTCTGATGCCCCGCTAAGTGTCGTTATACGCAAAGTTGATTGTAAGCGCATGTGCTTCTACCCGGACATGTTTACACAGCATTTTTTGAACATTTTTTAAAACTTATAAGCACATGTGCTTATAAGCGGGGAAGTACGGTAGTGGAGACAAGAATGGCACAACAACAAGTCCATGCATCACATTTCACTCCACGGGGGGATTCCCTCAAACTTTTAAGAACACGGGATTTCCCCAAGACTAACACTTATGGACGATTGCAAAAAAAGGATATGCAAGGTCATCATCACAAAAAAATACTTTCCATCCAAATGCAAAAGGAAATGCATGCTTCATCCAGGTGCTTTTGCTTCTCTGTCATACTGAAGTTGCATTTTATCAAGAGTAGATAAACAAGAATGTGCAACTCCGGATCTCTCCTGCACAATCTGCAGATACCCCCGCCCACGGCGGAATTTTTTGTTGACGTCACCTTTTCTCAGAAGAACGCGCATTTTGCCGCAGAGCAGTGTGAGAGCACGTGCTGGGCGCCGACCTTGTAGTGTAAAGCCGGCCAAGAGCACGAGGGAAACTTTCCGAAAGACTCGCAGCGCGTGCGCCGTCGAAAAGATTACGTCAACAAAAAATTCCGCCGTGGGCCTACCCATCCGCGAGTTGCACACTCTTGTTTATCTACTCTTGATTCTATATGTCACTATCAAGCTATGAATACTCTAATTTCAGACATTTTCGGTGCTCAATATTTTCGGTATGAGGGTAAAGGCCAGGTTAGGTGAACAGAAATTTTAGGTACAGAGAAGCAGTTCCCTATTGGATTATGTGTGTTGGTGTTTGTTCGGTGTATTGAAATCTTAGGTATGAAACAGATGCACCGAAAGTACCGAAAATAAGAGTACACTGAAAATTTGTGAAATTACGGTAGTAGTGCAGCCATAGATGCAGGTTTAGCCTCTACAATAGTGAACAGTGCAGATCTCTCTGACTTCCCTTACCTGGACAAGGCTTGATCTCGCTGCAGCTGCGCGTCTCATTCTGACTTCCCTTGCACTGGGATGGGGGCATGCCCACGCGCTGGCGATAGTAGGCGGACGTCGTAGTGGGCGGCTGGCACGTTCGCTGTCGTACCTGAGTGGGGGATGAGCTGCTGCCAGCACCCTGCACTGTGCATGTGGCCGAGCAGCTGCCCCATGCCGTCCAAGCAGACCAGGTGCTTCCTTCAAGGGGATTGGAGAACGCACATCATTAAAAATAATCTGTCATTTATAGCATAGCAGGTATAGTGAAACAGCGTTAACAAGAACACTGAAAAGACAAATTTAATTTATGCTTTACAAGACGCATTCTAGAACAAAGTCCAGTTAGCTCATCCAGTCCAGAAGACACTTCATATCAGGTATCATACGTTTTCGTTCCCTTCTCTTCAGGACTATACAGGGAATGGCTGAAAGAAGGAGAAGCAGTCTTAATTTCTCATAATAATTATTTGGGATAATTCACACTCTGTATGCACTGGGAGTCAAACAAGGATAAGAAGAATTCTTGTTATTGGAAACAAATACCAAATACCATTGGTCCCCTCCTTATGTTATTACTATAACTTTAAGACCCTTCCAAGTTGGAAGGCTGTTGGAGTGCGCATCCAAGATGTGCTAGAGCTGTTAGCCAATTAGTTGTAGAACGCAGTACCGTCGGTCAGTGTCGTGCAATGTTATCGCATGAGCTGATTGTTTAGTAACTGCTGGTGTTAGTGGACATTATAGCGTAACGTGTAGTTCCTTGATCCTTTTTCTTTCTTATAAAATACCATCGGTCCCCTGGTGTTCATCCTAAAGAGGTTTGACTTTAGCTACGTTCACAGGCTCAGGCATTGTATATTTGGGAACACGTTGAAACATTAGAGCAATGCACTTTTTGGAATGTACTCCACACTTTCGGCTGCACAGTTCTAAGCTTATAATCCTCGGACTGAATTACACTCAGGTGTTCTATTCGGCTTCCAGAACAGCGCACGTAGCCTGGCCTCAGTTACGAGTTACGAGGTCCGCGGGATATTGGTGAAGGGGTCAGAGACCAGGGTTCTACTATAAGTAAGTTACTAATACGAAATTCACCGTTTGTACCAAAAGCTGCTCACGAAATAGCTACCGTACAGGCCCAGCAAAACCGGTCCTGTCAGACAGGCCATGGCCGGGTTAATTTTCGGCCACTAACTGGTGTCGTTACTGCTGAGGAGGTCATGTGTATACCCTCCATGTCATGAACAAAGCATGAAAGGCTAGAAGATGGCCGGACCAAAAGAAATCTGCTTCCTCCGATCCTGCGGCCTAGCAACCATATTACGCTGCCTAATTACCTGGTCGACTGCACGGAGGCTGACGGCAGAACACGACCTGACGGAACGACCCCACGCACTTCGCGTAGTACCCCTGGCCTTGCGGGCACGTTCTCTTGCGTGTGCGATACGCCCGGCCGCAGGACCTGGCGCAAGCCGACCAGGCACCCCACTTGGACCACTGACGGCCTGTCGGAGTAGTAAAAGAAATTAAAGAAGATTAAGAGGTCATCAATCATCGTGAGCTAGGTAGAACAGATTTCACGCTAAAACACATGACCTGGAGGAGGCGACCAGGCACCCCATTTGGACCACTGACGTCCTGTTAGAGTAGTAAAGGAAAATTCAGAGCTGGTCAATCATAGCGAGCTATGTAGTACAGATTTTGCACAAAATACATGTAGCCCTCCATGCAAATAAGTACTCTATCCCATGGGCAGAGCGTATGGCACACAGGCCTAATGATTTCTATTGGGAATCGAATGTATAAAAGCTTGCAGGCATGCACACTTACGCACAAATGTGCGGAAAAAAAAACAAAATACCCACGCAATCACATCCATACACATGCTGCGCACAAAAGCATGCTGTACACACACACACGCACACACGCACACACACACACACATACACATACACACGCATATGCGTGCGCGCTCGCACACACACACACACACACACACACACTTCAGACCTCAGACCTGCCCATCGCGGAAGCGATGATAGCGAACAGCTATGTTATACACAGCAACGCACATACACACACACACACACACACACACACACACACACACACACACACACACACACACACACACAACACTTAGCTCACCTAAGCTACACGGAGGTCTCTGACATCTCTTGTATTGCACACACTTGCCAGGACACTTGCCCTTGCTGACACCGAGGAGAGATGGAAAGTAGTGTTTCAAGCAGATACGAACACGGAGCTTGAATCCACTACCACACCGGCGAGTACACGGAGACCAGGTACTGTAGGCGGTGAACTCACTCTTCTTCGATGCATAGTAGAGAACTGGATAGAGATCAGGAAATGGGAAGAAAAGTAAAGAACCGACCTGAATCACTTGATGGCTTGGGACTATAGACAACGTTTTAATCACCCAGCTTCTTGCTACATGTATATTGAAACAGGCATAGCACAGCACAGCGTAGTAAGCAGCGCAGCCTAGCTGTTGCAGTGCATCTTGGTGCAGGGCAGTCCAGAGAAGCGCAGCACAGTGCAAGGCGGCCCAGGGCAGGAAAGCTCGGCGCAGAACATCCCAGTGCACAGTAACAGGGCGCAGCACAGCACAGTCCAGTCCTGAGCTTTTGTAGTGCAGCCCATGCCGGACGGCCCGGCCAAGCATAACGCAGAGCTACTCTGCCTTGCATTGGGCTGCCCAATGCAAGGCAGAGTAGCTCTGCACACCACAGTAGAGGGCAGCCCCGTGCAGGCAGAGAAGCCAGGAGCAGCACAGCGCAGCAGGAAACACTATGCATTATAGGAATACATGCATAACTGCAGTCAGATGACCACCGATACAGTACAAAGACACAGACTCACGAGACATAATAATTATGCCCCAAATCTTAACTTAAGGATATGACCTATGCGCTAAACCAAACAGCCCACCGGCTGGCAGAGTTACAAGTTCTACCCAGACTTGCCTGGAAGGCCACATCTGCTACTGCACGGTTGTACAGTCCATTTCAAAACTATAGATGCGTACCTAGGCAAAAACCGTTATGCCAGCATCTATGCCACATAAAATCTGTGATCATTTTGTGCATAAAATATTCCAAATTGGGCGTCTGTTGTCCAATCGTTTAGAAACTATAATTATGAGAGTAATTGTGGAGCGGACCTGAGTAATATTCCGAAAACTATTCTCAAAAAGTTCCAGCCAAATTTGAAATATTTCAAAAACACTACGCGTCTATAGTTTTGAAATGGACTGTTGTTGTAGTACTTACTGAAAGCAATCAACCTCCTGTACACCGGTCTTGAAGTTTTAGACATCTGGCTGAGAAGAGTGTGCAGTGTGACACCTCGCGGCTTCAGCTGTAGATAGCGGCGGTTAACTGCAGTGAAGAAAAACACGATCCGATACTGATGAGTAAGGGACACAGCAGAAAGTTCTCTCTCTCTCTCTTGTTGACTAGCCAGAGTCCAGGTGTAGCCAAGACAACACAAATAGTCGTAACGGCAGCAAGCACCCTCAGTCACACACACACACACACACACACACACACACACACACACACACACACACACACACACCACACACACACCACACACACACCACACACGTGCGCGCGTACACCGAGACACTCACTACATAAACAGCGGCACAACCAACTCACCGCTGTCCAGGAATCTCTTGATTGCAACGGGCGACATTGCGATTCTCTGCTTGGACTTCGGATGAACGAAATGAAATGGAACTGGAGAACAGTACAGACAACACAGGCCAGAAGATTGCCCTCGCTTCCTCTATTCCTTTGGTGCCTTGCCGAGCATGCACTGCACGCAATCTACATCATCATGGAATCCAAACTTTTACAACTGTACCGTATTTCCCCGATTATAAGTCGCACCCCCATTTTCAGGTTGTAGCCATATTGATTTGATAATTATATTGACTTCAGTAGTAAGCCATGCTCGATTGTAAGTCGCACCCCCTTTTTTACCCTAGAATTTTAGTGTACAAAGGTGTGACTTATACACTCGGACGTCTCTTATCCGGGCACCTTGGGACCGGGCACTGCTCGTATCTCAGATTTGCCCGTATCTCAGGATAACTCAGCTACTATGTATCGTATCATTTGTGAAGAAGTTTATTTTGAACGTATTGCACATGTTCAGGATACAAAAGGAACCGATTGATAAAAGTGTGTGAATTACATAGGTTGGCAATGAAAAATAAGCACTTCCACATACCGTATATTCTCTATTATAAGCACAGGTCTCCATTACTAGCACAGTCTCTAATACTAGCACACTGTGAGCACCTTTCGAAACATTATAAGCACGGTCTCTATTATTAGCACGGTCTTGGTGGAAACCAATGCGGTGTGCATGATATCTAGCATGTATTTCTTCTTGCTCTGTATGGATGTATTGGTTGAAAAAATATAAGCACGGTCTCCAATATAAGCGCGGTCTCCAATATAAGCACGGGGTAGAGGGGTGTTGAAAAAATATAAGCACGGCGCTTATAATAGAGAATATACGGTACGGAAAAAAAGTTCAAACCCCCAAATTCGAAGCATTTGTGCTATGACCTCAAGCTGAAGGTGCCCGGTAGAGAGATGTGCCCGTATCTGAGGCGTCCGGATAAGAGGCGTTTGAGTGTAACATTATTCGGGGAAATACGGTAATCCCACTACATTCTCTATACTGACTGGTTTGAGGGAAAGACACAAACGGGGAAAGTCCTTATAGCTATAGATAGGCCAAGTACTAAATGGTCTTTTCGTTTCGTGAAAAAAGTTCGATAATTATGGACGACCCCTTATAATACTATTCGGGGAAATACGGTAATCCCACTACATTCTCTATACTGACTGGTTTGAGGGAAAGACACAAACGGGGAAAGTCCTTATAGCTATAGATAGGCCAAGTACTAAATGGTCTTTTCGTTTCGTGAAAAAAGTTCGATAATTATGGACGACCCCTTATAATACTATTCGGGGAAATACGGTAATCCCACTACATTCTCTATACTGACTGGTTAGAGGGAAAGACACGAACGGGGAAAGTCCCTATAGCTATAGATAGGCCAAGTACTAAAGGGTCTCTGTAAAATCAGGAATTTGAGATTTACGAGATCGGCTCTGCGATCGTCTTCAGTATGCATGGTAAGCATAGGTAGAAAATGACCTACCGGCACCAAGGCTAGCGATTTAAGTCGGAAGAACTCACCAGGTTTTCCTAATGTAAATTTGCACCGCTGCTTGACTGTGCAAAAGGGTATTGCACTAAAGAATTTTTTTGCAGACTTCACATACAGCCAAGATCTGTTGACTGCCAGTTACGCCCACACGGCAGTGTCGTGTAACATGTTCAACGGTGTTGGCATCTTCAACACAAACTGCAGCCGGCTCTTCGTTTCAAACGGACATGACTTTTTCTTGCCCAATTCACACATGGCTCCTCTGCTGTAGACTTAAAACATCCAGAACATCAATCTATTTGAAATCCTCATCTGCAATAGTGTGGTGGAAATGAAGGTGCCAGAGCCACAAAAGCCTCATTTGAACAGTATGGATTGGGATCGGTGACACTAGATAGCGACAAGGCTGGTTGTGTGTTTGCAGCTATGTTTAGAACCACGGTGTGGTACTTCAATGCAGCGCCAATTGTCTGTGGTGCATCATCCGGGATGCGGCGACAATTGTCACACATGCTTTCCTATTCATAGACTTGTGTTGGGTTTTAGTTCCCATTATGGCAACACAAGATTGGATTGAGCCTTTTTCTTCAGATTCTTGCCGTTTTGATCAATTTTTTGTATTGAGATTTTGTGTCATTATGTGAGCACATTTGCTTTGCCCGTCCCGTACAAGAGGCTTTTCGATTCATACGGAGGTCAGGTGATGATCTGGTACACAATGCTATCCTGCACCTTTCTTTGCTGTGTCAACTGCACGGTTTGGGCTGTGCTAGTGTAGCACCTTCATGAACAGGAGCCAACAAGTTTGGGGAAAGGGGCATACTTCATTGCGTGATTAGGTAAATGTGCGCTATCTTGTGCCTTTCTTTGATACGCCAACTGCAAGGTTATGGCTGTGCTGCTGCTGCTTTATGAAGGGAAGCCAGAAGCTTCTTACAATGTGTGAAAAAAACACGAAAAGCGGTACCGTCTTCAGCGCCCGGCAGTACTGTGCGGCCTGAATTGTTGTATCGTTGCCGCTTTTCGCGTTTACAGGAGCATTGCTTTTTGACCTGTGAACTTGGAGGTGCAGATGTTACAACTGGCACCAGTTTTTCACACATTGTAAAAAGCTTCTGGCTTCCCTTGGCTCCCCCCAATGAACTGATTTGGGCTCTAAATTTCCAAAATATTCGGTTGAGCCCCCCCCCCCCCACACGAGTAAATTGTACCTCGGAAGGCTGACTGTATGTACCACACTAAAGTACCTTCCGACGCCCCTGAATTATCGGTACAGGGCTCTTGGTGAAATCCTAGTTTTCACACATTGTAAGAAGCTTCTGGCTTCCCTTGGCTCCTGGGATTTCACCAGGAGCCCTGTACCGATAATTCAGGGGCGTCGGAAGGTACTTTAGTGTGATGCGGTCAGCCTTCTGAGGTACAATTTACTCGTGTGTGTGTGGGGGGGTGGCTCAACCGAAAATTTTGGAAATTTAGAGCCCAGATCAGTGCATTGCGTTGATTCACGGGGTACCTCGGGCAAAGAGTGGTACGGTCAATACCGTAGTGACCGTACCGTGTCTGTCAATACCGTAGTGACCGTACCGTGTCTGACGCTCCAGGATATACTATACTCCACTGCGCATAGACCGCTGCATACGGAAATAAGAACGGCCTAGGCTAATAACCTCCACCCCCCCCCCCCCCCTCAGTGAAGTCGTTATCGCTCATCCAGGGTGTAGCAGCAATTCACCACAACTTTTATTGACCAACCACCAACATCTCTATCCCTTGACAAGACATGCAGTATCCCTGGATTTCTCTCAAAATCCCTGGATGGCACAAAACAAGTGAAAAAGAGCTCTTCCCGCCAAAAATAACGTTCGACTCTGCAGATCTGCGTACTCGTACAGCACAGTTCGACCCTGCACAGGCTGCAGTGCAGTTCGATCAGTCGGCGCCCACCTGTCAGTGCAGATCTTGCAGCCTAGGCTGTTCAGATCTTGAAAGTGCTGTGCACAGTTCGAAGTGCGAGTGCGCACTGTACATATTTTTGAAAAAAACCCCAGGACATTCGAAAAAAACAGGACATTCGAGGAGAATCCATGGAGTTTCAGGAAAATCCTGTATCAGACAAAGCTGTGATTCTTCCGGGAGTTTGCTTGAAATCCCCGGGACCCCGGGAGTAGTATGGATTTCCCGGGATTTTCCCGGGAAAACCGGGATGGTTGGCCAGTATACTTCTCTCGCATAGCCAAATTATCTAGAAACAGTAGCAGAATACCTCCGAGAATGGAATCTCCCACTTGCACTTCCCAAGCCTACAGCAAAGCCTCAGAGATTCCCACCACTAAGTTTAGGGAAATCAACCCATGCTCACTATTCAATACACTTAGTGTCTAGTAGTGGGCTTGAAGCAGTGGCTTCTCTAAGTTAGTTTGATCTTACCTCCTGAAGTACAGTAGATATTGGTTATAACGTGCCCTTCTGATTTTTCACATTTTATCACTATAACCGGTATATCACTACAGGCGATTTTCAACTGCGTGTGTCATACATACACATTACACACGTGTGGGTACTCGATCGCGCTAATGTACATGTAGATGATGCATGCTGCTGCACCTTCCCCAGCCTAGGGTGAAGAACTTCTTGGCCCAAAGGTGTCATCCAGGAAGCATCAGACCAGAATACACTATGAAAACACACATGTGGCTCCAAGTCGAGACATCAATGCCTCACACTCTTGTGTCCAGTGTTGCTATCACTATAAACGATATTTTTTCTGTACAAAGAGTTGTTTTGAATTGTGATTCCGTATCCTTATAGCCGATTTATTGCTATATCCGATATATTGGTTATAATGATAATTTGACTGGCTTTTTCTGGTTTTGCTTTTGATATTTTCATTTTGTATCAATATAGCCGGTTTATCACTATGTCCGATGACTTTATAACCGATATCCACTGTACATCTCCCTCTATCGACTTAGTTAGGCCACCTAGAATTAATTCATTGTTTCGGGTCACTTCACTCATCCGTACCAGGGTCGGTCGGTCGGGTTTATTTTTTATTTTATTATAAATTTTATTTTGGTTATTGCCATGTATATGATTGTGCATACATGTACAATTGTGCATATCGAATAGCTTTTGGCCATCAAGCCAGTCGATCAAATCATGACTGTAGACGATCCAGCACAGGCATTGTCCCATCACTGCATCAGACCCAGGTCCCCTTCAGGACCAGACCTTGGCCTCGCTGGCAAACGAGTCTGAGGAGCAGTTCTCACCTTGAAACGTCTGTCAAAGAGCGACGCGGTGGCGGAGCTGATGCTGTTTCAGGACCGACTGCGGATCGGAAGACAACATCGTCACCAAGCGCTTCATCCTGTTATTTTATTTGGCTGCTTCTGAGGTCGATGGCTGGACTGCTATTATTAGGCGCGTGTGTACATGTTAGTACATAATCTAGTCATGTACATTTGCATGCACTATAAAAAAAAATTGCGGTCGGGTGAAAAAAGACGGACGGTTGGTCGGGTGACCCGAAACAACGAATTAATTCTGGGTGGCCTTATCAGAATTATTATCTTCTGCTTTCCGTACCTTTTGTTATGGCAGCCACAGCTCTAGTCGACGCATGGCTGGGTTTGGACGACAATGATGTTGCTTGGGAGATTTTCATCGCTGTTAACGTTAATGACACTGTTGCCGACTCCGGCATGCCCATCGCTGCGTTCAGCTGCGCCACAGCCGAAACATTCTCCGAGCTGCTCGCTCCAATGGCGGAAGCGCACAGCAATGTCACAACGCCGACAATCCACGCTGACATGTCGCCAGTCATCCTCTCCGCACTCTGCTGTCAGCAACTAACCCAAAGATGAGCTGTGTCCGCCAGAAATCGGGAGTTTGGCAACGAGCTTCTCCGCGGTCGACAGTTCCGAGGAGAAGTCCAGAATCGAATAGCTCGCCGTTTCGCCTCTCCTCCATCTGTTCCGCCATCCGGCGAAGAGCTGAGCTTTTGCCAGCACCGAATTCGGTGGAGTCCGGCTCGGGCTCTGAGCGGCCCAGCAACGGCTGGAGCTAGCGCAGTGCATTTTGCCCATTCCCGTCTCTCGACTGTGACCATGGTTGTCGCATAGAAAAAAGAAGAACAGCTCAGGACGATGCAGCGTCATGTCTGCTACGTGTGGAAAGCTACAGGGAACGCTATCGTCTCCGGGGCCCAAGAGCCGCCGGATTCCGGCAGGAGTTGTCGTTTTCGCCTACTCTGTCGGCGTGGTAGAGACGGGTTCGCCGCGCGGTGTTTCGCAGCCAGCCATGGAATGTTCACCTGAGGTTGCTTTCAGCACACTTGCTGCTGTCGAGCGACAGTGTACAAGCTCGCTTGTGGTGCTGTCTCCTGGCCGACCCTCTTCATTCAAATCGGCTCTGGCAGTGCAGCAGCAACAAACGGTTGCGTACCTTCCAGGCTCGAGGAATCTATGTGCCATCTACAAAAAAAGGCAACACAACTCCTACAACCGTTGTTGAACAGCAAAACTGCAGAACAACACCTGCTGATTTTCCCGAGCATGCAGATCACCGTCGGTAGGTTCGTGGTGAAACATGTGGTGAGACTGGTAACCCTGGTAGACCATGGTAGACGTACATGTAGTTGAGTAGTAGACCTACGCTTGCGATGCATGCAGTGGTACTTTCGTAGTGCATGGTGATCGGGATCCGGGAGTAGGCTTTTTAGGCCAAGTAAAAAAAAAAGCTAGATGATCGTCCCCGTCCGCCCCAGTTTTTGTCAGCGCCCCAAGAAATATTTTATTTTTTAAATCGTGAGTTTTTGCCGAAATCGTTGGTTTTTTACCGATCGCGGATGCAGGAAACATGTGCACGCTTTGTTTAATACTTTCTTTACTATATGGACCACATACTACTAGTATATCACAACGTCAGTATCGATCTGCTGAAGAAAGAAAAAGAAAAAAAGAAAAAAAAAGAAAAAAAGAGAAAAAAAACCTTGATGTTGTTGTGTACACTGTGTGCATGAGAGGGTAAAAAGTAAAAAAATAAAAATAAAATCCTCCCGCCCTCCCCGATTTTTCCAAAAAAAAGGACGATCATCTAGTAATTTTTTTTACTCGGCCTTAGTTTTAGTTTTTATAATACTGTAGACTGTAGTGATCGGGGCATAGTATAGTGGTGGCCTGCGGAAGCGAAGGCTAGTTTGTGTGCTTCTGAAGTTAGTTACATGATTGTACTTCTGAACATTCAAGCGATGCCAACCCGAATCCCGCGAATTATTATTATTATTAGTGATCGGGCCGCGGGCGTCGTAAAATACCCTATGTTTACGACGCCCAGCCCCATGACATGGGTTCATTGCCTGGACCTCCCCGCACGCCCAGGTCAGATTTGATGGAGCCGGAGGAGGATTTCACTTGCCACACTGGCCCACAACTAATTTTGTTACCCCCCCCCCCCCACACACCATGTAGATCTACCATGATGTATACCCGTCGCAAGAGAAGCACGCAAATCTGCAAAATTAATGACTATGTACTGGATGCCCCCCCCCCCACACACACACACACGCACACCAAGCGAGCCATGCACCGAAGCTCAAGGGTATGTTGAAGACACACGCACACAAGGCGGACGATGTGTTTTCCAGACAGTGAGTCCACCGACTCACCGAGGCATTGTGCTTAAAGGGGAAGTATACCCTAAAATCAAATTTTCACCAGTTGTAGTCTTCGGGGTGCTGAGTCGAATGGCCTTGGTCCGAGGAAGCTGAGACGCTCCCTTCCTACTTGAATCCCAATCGAACTCGCGCACTTCCACCGAAACTGGGTGACTGCGCCCTACTAGATGGGGATTTGTATGCAAAATGTCACTAAAAGCGCCATTTCGTTCTTATAAAAGCACGGATGACCGCGATTGGCCCATATGTTGTAGTCTTTTGGACGCTGAGTCGACTGGTTTTGGTTCGAAAAGGCTGCGATGCAGCGTTCCTCCTTTATTCCCAATCGAACATGGTTGAACAAGCGGTCACGTGCTCCTGCGTACACCAGTCACCTGCTCACCGTGCCTGCAGGGTACAACTTACTAGCCTGTTTGACCTTTTTGGGGTGCAGTCCTGTCACTCGAGTTGAACTCGAGTTGAACCTTGGTGTGAAAGTTGTCGCCTGCTGGCGCGGTGACCAGGTGATTTGGGCACCCAGGAGCACGTGACCGCTTGTTCAACCATGTTCGATTGGGAATAAAGGAGGAACGCTGCATCGCAGCCTTTTCGGACCAAAACCAGTCGACTCAGCGTCCAAAAGACTACAACATATGGGCCAATCGCGGTCATCCGTGCTTTTATAAGAACGAAATGGCGCTTTTAGTGACATTTTGCATACAAATCCCCATCTAGTAGGGCGCAGTCACCCAGTTTCGGTGGAAGTGCGCGAGTTCGATTGGGATTCAAGTAGGAAGGGAGCGTCGCAGCTTCCTCGGACCAAGACCATTCGACTCAGCACCCAGAAGACTACAACTGGTGAAAATTTGATTTTAGGGTATACTTCCCCTTTAAGCTTGCTGTCATCATGGTCATCAACACACCGGTACATGTACATGTACCTGATAATCTATGCGAGTGTTGAATTGTTCTGGTAGATCTACATACGCCAGACGGATTTTCGGTCATCTGCCATGATCTGGTCATCGAAGGGCCAAAGAGCTACTACTAGTGACTTTACCATGTTTACTGCTCTGCACTGTATGGACTGTACAGTAGATCTACGATTTCTTCCCAGCTCCTGGGTCATATCCCATGATCTATCAACGAGCCTCGGTGAGTAGATAGAGAGCTTTGCTATCAACATCTAGCCTCTAGGCTCTAGTTCTAGTCTACATGACATTGTAGTCTAGGTCTCAACTCTCATGCTCTCAGGTCAAGAGGCCCCTCATGATGAACAAACTAGAAGCAGTCGTCTCGAGCTCTTGCCTCTTGGACAAAGTGGACGTCAGTGACAGTGAGCTTACGGTATACTGAGTGGCCACAACTAAAACACAGATGCATGACTGTGCCTGCACACAACATACAGCTAGCAGGTTGCAACGAAGGATTTACCATGTTTACACTACAGGCCAATTCCAAGGCTATCGGTAAACCGGACAATACCGATAGACACCGATTGGCGTTGGAACATTGTAGCTAGAGTCCGAGTAGTAACAGTTGGCAACAGACGCTGGTTCATGTACGAGCACACTGATGTTGCGCTCGACTCTTCGCCCTCTCTCTTCTAGTCTAGTCTAGATCTCTGACACTACCATTCACATCAAGACTGGTGGAAATACAGAATGGATTTGCCAAAAAGCCAGCATGGTGATTATGGACTTTTGTTTCAACTTCTGCAGGACGTAGGAACTGCTAGACTGCAGGCCATGGGCTGGTATGATAATGATGACAGCACACCGGGGGGGGGGGAAGTTCAAGAAGCAAGGGAAGAGCTTGCAAGACTGTCAAGAGGGCAATGCTCCGTGCATGTTTCAACACTCTGACTCCGAACAGCTCTACCGTGATTGAAGAGCTGTAGCGTAGATCTAGAATCTACTGAGTAGATCTACTGTTATGTGTAGTCAGCGTAGATCTAGTCGGGGGCCTCATGCCGGCATCGTGATGCATTGATTGATGGGACGGTCGCGGTCATGTAGCGTCCGTGTTCGGTGAACCTGTTGTACCCTGGAGCATACCTGCGACTGGGTTTTTGGTACAAATTGGGCAAAAAGACAAAACCAATTCCAATTTGAAACAGCGAAACCTGTGAGTTTCAACGCGCAATGCTAGTACGAAGACGTTGCCTCTGCAAAATCCGGAGAGACGTCAGAAACCTGGCTGTATTTCGTGTCCAGAGTCGATGACCTTCGTACTTTGACCTGTGGGGTTCAGCCAGCAGCCTCATCACTTTCTCTCTCTGACCTGAGAGGCTGAGTCTTGTCTTGTGTCAAAGATTTTGAGGAGCAGAGTTTATTTCATTGCGATGAGGAAAGGTTGTAGATCGTCCCTCTAACTCACGTTCTTTCTCGTTGGCCTCTTTGCCTTTGATAGTTTGGCAATTTGCTCAGCCGACAGAAGCTTGCTCGCTACATGACGGTTGACATCCTATACACATTCCGTTTTACAGGAGCTGGTCGGTTCAGCCTTTGACTTTTTCTATAGATTGCATTAGAGTGTGTAGACTTCTTCTGGACTAGTACAAGTAGCAAGACAATCCAGGTTTGAATAGGACTCAGCGAGAGGGAGAGAGGGAGAAGCAAGCCACCGGCGGCCTCCGGGCCGTCGCCCAGCCATTCATTCCCATTCCTGGCAAGTCCCAACTTCGGGAAAGAGCGGAGTCAGCTTCGGTGCGTTGTGAAGTGTGAAGCTGGGGCGAAGAATTCCTCCGGTGAGTCGAGTGTGTTTTTGCGAATTGTTCAATCTCCTCAATCAAGTCCATATAAGCCGAAGAAAGTATCACCCGCCATAGGCATTCGCCGATGATTACTGAAGTCACTTCAATTTTCTCCTGCATAACCAGACCATTGTGATCCAGCTTCATAAGCAATACCAGACTAACTGTCCTACTTGTTCCCAACCCTTGGCGAAAAATGTCCTCGACGAACTCCCGGGATCTTTCAGTCCAATTTGGCGAGTGCGGTAATAACTTGGGAGCCTGGCGTGATCAACTCACAACTGGCTCTGAGGTGTCGCAATAGATACACACACAAGCGCGCTCGCGTACACACACACACACACACACACACACACACCACGCACCATGTACCATGTATACGCCCGTCGCGAGAGAAGCACGCAAATCTGCAAATGCACTGGATGTGCACCCACAGATTTTCTCTTTATAGCAACGATAGCGGATCTAATTCTGATTGAAACAGATCAAGGCAAGCGCCAGACAACTGTCTAATCCACACAACTGGCGAAGCCATGTGAATCGACCACCAATGCACACCTGGTCTACACCACGCGGAGTACATCGGAATAGGACGGCCAAGACAGTTACCTATGCACACCCTACACTTGCTGGGGTAACCAGTATAGACAGCACGCTGCTTTGATCAAAGCAGACACTAGATGCATTGGTACCTTGAAGTGAAATCACACACACGCACGCACGCACACGCACACACACACACACACACACACACACACACACACACACACACACACACATACACACACACACACACACACACACACACACACACGTATACTCTACACCGCTATGTAACATAGCTCACACGTTGTTGATTCCTTCGTGTACTTGTGTCCACTCTCTGCACTTATACGTATTATTATTCACACCTATCCGCCGGATGAGTACGTGTGGCTCATGCACCATGGGAGCCCACGAATACAAACCAGCATAATTATGTTCCCTCAGCGATACAAGCAAGCAAGCAAAGATAAATGAGAGCCCAGGCAGCGAAAACAAAAGCGAAGAGAGATGAGGACATAAGCAACGAAAACAGTTCCAAAGCGTAGCCAGGGATTGCTTATACTTACACGTATACAAGTTGCTTTACCGACAGTATTTGACACCACACTGTCATGTTGTGGTGCTACGGCATTCCCAGCTTTCACTTTCTTATGTTTCGTAATGGAATTCTGAGTTGGAATGCAAAGCTCAGTTTGCCTTTGGGGGGGGGGGGGGGGTGCTCGCTAACTAAACCACCTGCTTTGGCAGCTTTTCTGTGCGGGTGCAAATCCGATTGTTTCTATTGCGTGAATGTGTGTCTGTATGTGTGCATGTCGGTGTGTCTGTTTGCCTGTTTTTCTCTCCGTGTTCCTGTTTCTAGCTGTGTATGTGGGAATCTTGACAGAAGTGTGTGTTCCCGTGTATCCATCAACATGCCACTTCCGTTCAACCCGCCTCCACCTCGGTCTCAACTGACCGAGCTGGAGAAGAAACGTGAAGAGAACATTCGCCGTAATGAGGAGATGCTCATATCGCTAGGTGAGTACACAGTATTTATGATTATTGTACATCATGTAATTTTAGGTGTATTGACATGTTGGTGCCTGGGACCTACCAGGTTTCAGGTGTACCGTGACCAGCATTCCCTGCACATACAGTGCATACTAGTACACAGTGTCATTTAGGTGTAACCTACATTTTGGTGCCTGGTTTCTCTCTTAGGGGGGATTTCACCTGCACGGCTGTTTCTTATGTATTTCATTAATTTTTATTTCCATGCAGTTCTGAGATGACGAAGCGTTTGCAGCATTGCCGTGTACATTATAATTATCTACATCCATGCATGCACACGCACTTGCGCGCGCACACAGACGCACATGGCATTGGCGTTGTATGACATGGCATGTGTGAATGCCGGTCCAATGTAATACAGTACTAGAAGCTGTTGTTATTTTTAATGACAATACATGTATTTCCTTTCATCTCCTTTGATGATGGGTTGCCGGCACATGCGGGCGGGTGTGTCCGTGCGTGCGAGTGCTTTTGTGTGCGCACGCGTGCGCCTGTGCGTGTGTCTGTGTGCGCTTATCTGTGTGCATGTGATTTTGGTTGATATGGCACATATATAATTATACAGGTTTGCTGGCACCAAATGGCTCATTTTTCCAAGCCAAGAAGCGATCTAAGCAGCTTTTGATGGAGTCCGAGAGCGAGTCAAGCGAAGATGAAGAGTGGACACCACAGGCGGAATGGCAGAAGAGAATGAAGAAGCAGCCAAGAACTTCATTTGGTGAGGGTTATCTATTTGTTATGATGTGTGTGCATGCACGCACCCACGCGCGCATGTGTGTGTATGTGTGTGTGTGAACCCAGATAGGACCGAATTGCCCGCCGATGCCTGCACTCATCTCTCTTATCCCGACCTTAAAAACGTTACGGGCACCCAGTCTACCAGGCACCCTGTGGTTGGGTTTAGCGCAATTATCACGACTCTCTGGCCATTCTTGCAGGAAGAGTGACATCATATGCCAGGTCTCTGTCCCTTCCCCATTGAAGCGTCAGTGTCTGCTCCAGAGCCGGGTCAGCGACCCGGTTGGAGGGTACTTGGACCTGTTTGGAAAAAGAACACCGGGTCACCTGTGACCCTGTTGGGACTACACACCAGGGAGTCATATTATGTACAGCAGGGAGTCATATTATGTACAGCAGGGAGTCATATTATGTGCAGCAGGGAGTCATATTATGTACAGCAGGGAGTCATATTATGTGCAGCAGGGAGTCATATTATGTACAGCAGGGAGTCATATTATGTACAGCAGGGAGTCATATTATGTACAGCAGGGAGTCATATTATGTGCAGCAGGGAGTCATATTATGTACAGCAGGGAGTCATATTATGTGCAGCAGGGAGTCATATTATGTACAGCAGGGAGTCATATTATGTACAGCAGGGAGTCATATTATGTACAGCAGGGAGTCATATTATGTGCAGCAGGGAGTCATATTATGTACAGCAGGGAGTCATATTATGTGCAGCAGGGAGTCATATTATGTGCAGCAGGGAGTCATATTATGTGCAGCAGGGAGTCATATTATGTACAGCAGGGAGTCATATTATGTGCAGCAGGGAGTCATATTATGTACAGCAGGGAGTCATATTATGTGCAGCAGGGAGTCATATTATGTACAGCAGGGAGTCATATTATGTGCAGCAGGGAGTCATATTATGTACAGCAGGGAGTCATATTATGTGCAGCAGGGAGTCATATTATGTGCAGCAGGGAGTCATATTATGTGCAGCAGGGAGTCATATTATGTGCAGCAGGGAGTCATATTATGTGCAGCAGGGAGTCATATTATGTGCAGCAGGGAGTCATATTATGTGCAGCAGGGAGTCATATTATGTGCAGCAGGGAGTCATATTATGTACAGCAGGGAGTCATATTATGTGCAGCAGGGAGTCATATTATGTACAGCAGGGAGTCATATTATGTGCAGCAGGGAGTCATATTATGTGCAGCAGGGAGTCATATTATGTGCAGCAGGGAGTCATATTATGTGCAGCAGGGAGTCATATTATGTGCAGCAGGGAGTCATATTATGTGCAGCAGGGAGTCGTATTATGTGCACCTACCTGATGTGCATGTACATGCAGTAGCAACACTTGAACTGACCTGGCTCTGACCTGGCTCTGACCTGGCTCTGACCCGGCTCTGACCTGGCTCTGACCTGGCTCTGACCTGGCTCTGACCTGGCTCTGACCTGGCTCTGACCTGGCTCTGACCTGGCTCTGACCTGGCTCTGACCTGGCTCTGACCTGGCTCTGACCCGGCTCTGACCTGGCTCTGACCCGGTTGGATGAGTTGTGCCAAGTACACGTGTACCCAGTTGGTTTGAAATCCTAGAGCAGACACTGAGAGTATGTGATTCAGAGCGCCCGGGCAAGAGAGATACGAGTGTATATGGAGGGGCTGGGGTCGGGTGGATACGAATGTAACAATGCCTTTCCAAAATACAACCTACACACTGTTCTTTGTCCGCACAGAACAGTCGGATGCCACAACCATAGCGTACAAAGACTATTTGAGAACCAGGAGTCCGGCTCGTCATTGTGCTCTGACAACTTACGATCGGTTAATAGTTTCAGCGCTTCGCCTGAGTGTGCAGCGTCGGGACATGAAACACCACCTCACGTGCAACGCAGTGGCGAGCTCATCGCACTGTCAACCAGTGTTTGCTGCTCCATGCATGACAATTGGATTCGCGTTGGAGAGGTTACATAGCGGTGAATTCCTGCCTCCATAATTATCTGTTCTTTCGTGCTTTCCAGATGAAGTGGAAAGGTACAAAGTGAAGGTTGCAAAAGGAAATGCAAGGAAGGAGGTAAGCAACATTGTTCTGCCATCGTGCGTGCAGGTATACGCATAGCCTACATTGCACAAGGTCAAGCGAAATATCTTCATTTTGCATGATTACAATGACGCGTTAATTTAATGAGTCAAGCTCGACAACTCGAAGAAACTAAGGTTGCATTTGTTCGGTCATTCCGGAATGGGCATGGAACGCAGTCGATACCCATCGCGGAATCGGTATGAGTGTAGCAAACAAACGCGCGTATGCACTCAGGAATCTGGCAAAAGTTTTGCGAAACGACGGTTGAATGTTTTGTTTTTGGAGAACTAGACGTAGTAGATCTACGAGTTGTTTTTGTAACCCTGCGAAGACTAGCTGGTAGCCTAAAATGCTGTAGTTGCTATTTTGCTCCCGTTCATTTATAGTTCTGCATGCCCCTACGACGATCATGATGAAGGAGCGGCCAAATGCGGCATAGATCTACGAGCGCAACTGGGGTGCCTGTACGCGCGTTTGGCCACTACTTCATCATAACTGTTCTGTATTCGACCTCGTATCAGTCACAGAAACGTCTCTAGCTCTACACGGATATTACGATTGGAAGCGCTTGTTTGACGGAGAAGAGGTACTGCTGTAAGAAGAAGTCCAGTGGCAGGTTCAGTGCCTGTTTGGGTAATTATGTGCTATGGACCGTCAGGCTCGAAATAGAGTTCTGACTTGCCTCCCTGTGATTCTAGAGGCCCTGCTCGACGATGAGGAGGAGAGGTGCGAGGGCATCATTCCAGTTATTGTCCTGGGCGAACGCTTTCTCAGGCAGCGAATGGTCAAAATGCCATGAACAAGGCTATTCCAAGGTTACAGTACCAGCCTACACCCTGGACGATGGTTTGGCAACATTACGTATGTCGACAATTGCGTTGGAGGTTTTGTTGGCGGAGGTATGCAACAGTGACAGCTCCCCAGTGGCCACCGCGCATTTTCGTTCCGCTCGGAATGAGAACTCATTCCACTTTTTCTTTGGAATCGCCAGAATCGATTTTGCCTCATTCATTCCGCGACCGGAATCGGAATTGCACCGAACAAACGCTATCGAGTGCATCAAACAAATGCTCCGGAACCAAAACACGGCGGAATGACTTTGGAATGGTGCCGGAATGACACCGAACAAACGCAACCATAGGGTGGGGAAGGGGTGGAAGAGGTTGTGTGTGTGCTCATGTGTGTGTTCTTTGTTAGTGTGGGCATGTGTTGTTAGAGGAGGAGGAGGGGGGGGGGGGGGGGGGAGTTGTTGACATATGAGCCGCAATCAGCGAAAACGACCCTTAGAGGTTTCGTAAATTTTTTTCGATTTGTGACGTTCAACGATTTTCTGATCGCGCTGCGAACAGCGCGACGAGCTCTTCTTGAACTCCTTGCTTGAATTTATTTGAAGTTAGTTAGTTGAAGTGGTGTCGAGTGGCGACTCGAGTGTTCCTTGATCTTGTTGCGATGGCTGCGGACGCCAGAGCTGCTCGCAGAGCACACACGGCAGTCATTGTGTACAGCTAGCTCAAGCCTGGTGGGGAGTGGATGCTGAAGTAGCCGCTGAAGTTCAGAGTGAGGATGAGACGTTCTTTGGTTCCGACATCGATGTCGACAGCGAGGCGGAATCGCAGCCGTCATCTCCTGCTGTGTTGCGGCTCAAGGTGGTCGATGACTCGTCAGAGTCGGAAGATGAGGAGTCATCACCTGAGATAAATTCTGAGTCTGGGGCTAGTGACGGCAGCGACGTCGTGTCGTCAGCTGCGGAGGAAGAAATGGAAGACATTGCGGAACGACTCCACGCAGGATGCAGCTACAAATAAGTCGATCATGTCTCCGCACTCTTCAGCTATTCTTTGGCATTCTAGCTGCTTACTGCACTATTTCAAAGGTATTCAAGCTGCCTACCCACCTTAGAATGCTGAATATTTATTGTGCAGATACATCGTATACATACATTGCACCAATTTGGAGTACACCTTGTATATTGGTGTATACACCCGTTTTGAATCGGAATATTGAACCTTTTCTTGGCTGAGGTCCTTCAGTAGATGTGTTTCAACAAATTTCTAACCAAAAAGGAATTTTGAAAATTTGACCCTAAGGGCTGTTTTCGCTGGTTGAGGCCCATATATTCCAATCGAGACGTTGCAGGCTCGCTTCCAAGCGATTGCGGACACACACACACGCATACTCACGTACAAACATACACACACATCATACACACCCACCCACACACGTACACAACACACGTACACACACACGTACACACGTACACACATATTTCTTCACTTTACTCCTGACTTCTCTTTTCTTTTCCTGGCTAACAACAGCCAATACCTACTGAAGCATGTGATCCGTGTGCATGACAAGTTATATATGAAAGAAAATAGGAGAACAGATTATTACCTATTTTCTTTCACATATTGTATTTCGTACTCTTCCATGTATAATTATATTGTTAAAAATATGAAGAGCACAGACCAAAAATTGGGATTCGCTGGCCAGAAAACCACTTCAAACCTACTTCCTCCGGAAACAAAACCTTCGTGACTTTCTTCACTAATTTTCGCTGCTTTTCTGTCGCTCTCGTTCCGGGGCATTCTCGAGAGCCAAGGCGATACCAGAGTGCCAGCGCCACTGCGGTCTCCACCTAGATGCTAGGGAAGGCACCGGTGTAAATCGCGCACTAGTAACAGCAAAGACGATCAGGGACGCGGAGAAGCTGCTCCTTGACATGCAAGAACGCGTCGATCGACCTGCCACTTTGGTTGGTTCCAGCCGTGATGAATCGAGCATTGGCGACTCAGACTCAGACTCAGACTCTATTCCCATCCATCGACCTCGTAGATACTGTACACATGTCCATTGAGCGTGTTGAAGAGTTTCTCTTCCAATAGAACACTTTTGTTGAGCACAGTAACTCCTTGAAAAGTCATGTGAAAAAGTCACGAAGTTTTTGTTTCCGGAGGAAGTAATAATGCGGACCAGGCGAAATAGTGGTTGTCAATTTGTCAGCCTTGCACGCTGTTGAATGTGGAAATCCCTGCACAAATCACTATGGCTTCTGCTGTAGTATCACTATTATCAACAAGGCACGTGCATCTGAGTAAGCTATATGTGTGTCGGTGTGGGTGGGTGTTGGTGTGGGTGTGTGTGTGTGGGTGTGGGTGTTGGTGTTTGAATTCTTTATTCTCACGATGGCACCATAGCCAATAAGAGATAAATTGATGAGAAGGTGAGATTGTGGGTTAAACAGTTGGAAAGTGATTTACATCACTTTGAACTTTACAAGTATGGGAGAGGGTGAGCGCTGCAGGAGCAGATTGAGTTAACCCATTGAACGCTGATGACGTCTATAGACGTCATTGAAAATGCCCCCCCATGCGCGGGATGACGTCTATAGACGTCATGGGATATATAGTGATTTCTGGCACTGTCTGGTGTGTAAAAGCACTGTTAGTCAGTTGGATCATGAACCTGCCTCTTGTACGATAGGTCGTTGGTACGAATCCCGCTTGGAAACACAACGCGTCTTTTTTCTTCTCTTTTCAGCGATCTTGCAGCTGCAATTTCACGCATTTGGCGTATTTCACGCAATTTGAGCAAACTTGCGTCCCCTATTGTGAGGCGCTATTCTTTTGGGGGACTGTATCGATTCTGTCACCCTGTGGTTGATAGTCTTGGCAATCATTTCCAAAATATTTGAGGACCCCAGTTGCCAGAACCCTGGAGTTTTAGAACTTTCTATTGGCCCTGTTTTTAGCATTTTATATGCAGTGTACCATAGGCAAGGCCCAGTAGCGCTGAATGGGTTAATCAGCAGTGAGCAGATTTCTTGTTTGAAAGCAGGTCGGGAGGAGACGTCACGAATGCTAGCAGGGAGGGCATTGTAGTATTCTAGGGACTTGTACAGTGGGGAGTCTTTACAGCGATCGGTTCTGGAGGGTGGGAGGTGCCAAGTGCGTGCGTGTCGAAGGCTGTACTGGGCCGTAACTTGAGCGGGGGTGTTGAGCAAGCGTATGTGTTGTGGGGCATATTGGTATTTTATGGAGTGAGCAAGAAGGGTGAGCTTCACTTTGCGGCGAGAGAACATTGTCGGCCATTTGAGCCGATGGAGCAGTGTTGAATGATCCAGAGGAGTGTAAAGGGGGAGACGGAGGCAGATTCTGGCCGCCTTGCGCTGGATTCGCTCAAGACGGTCAAGGGCTGCGATTGAGAGCGGGGTGACAGCAATGCATGCATATTCAATTATAGGCAGGATATACGTTTTGTAAATGAGAGAGAGAGTGATTTAGTGTGTAGAGTTGATTTGAGCCTAAAGAGAATATTAAAAGATTTTACGGCTTTCTTCAGCACAAAGTCAAGGTGGGCTGACCATCTTAGGTCGTGCTGAAAGATGATGCCGAGGTGACGATGTTGTGTTACTGTTTCTAATAGGGTTTGGCCAAGTTTTATTTCGGGTAGTCGTGGTGGGGGTCGGTTAGCATGGTAGAATGGGAGGATGACGGTGTTGGTGTGGGTGTTGGTGTGGGTGGGTGCGGGTGCACATCCAGTGCATTTGCAGATTTGCGAGCTTCTCTTGCGACGGGCGTATACATGGTCCTGTCGTGGACATGGAAATCCAGTCGATTGACCGGGGCCGGCGCCCTCAGCGTGTACAGACCGCTGTGCACAGTCCACATGTTGATCCGATGCGACCAGCGCGCTGCAACGCATGAATGCATGTGTGTAACGCTTATCCACGGCTGCATGGCCAGCGCCCTGTGGCCGCTAGAGGTGCGACCGTATTTCCGTGTCCACGACAATACATGGTGTGTGTGTGTGTGTGTGTATGTGTGTGTGTGTCGTCGGGGGGGGGGGTTATTCCCGGACGATAGGCTCTTCCGATTGCTCTCACATAATCTCGCGTGCACCACAAACAGGGGACTGATTATTTTTGTCTTTACTCCAAGGAGAGTCTCAGAAAAAGCAAGGAATCAAACAACAAGAATGCGTGTACAGATGTACGCATGCGTGCTGGGTCGCAACCTGTGCAGTCCACGCGCGGTCTGCACACCGCCCGCGCGGACCCAGCACACACGTTCTAAAAGGGACATGGACAACATACGGCCACACAAAAAATGCATCCTCTCCTGAGAATGGGAGAGAAGAAAAACAAAACAAGAAGATAGACAGGAGAAGAAGACAGGAAGACGAAAGAAATGAAATATGGACAACATAGACAGGCGAATATAAAAACAAAATAGGCACAGACGAGACCGTTGGGAAAGTGACGAGTAGACCAGGAGGGTTGACACCAGCCGGGAGCCCCGCGAAACTGTGCAACAATGAAGGAACCTGCAAGCAACAGTTTCAAAGAGGACACCGGCTGGCGAGCTGCTCCACCTGTTTATGCCCTATCCTTGGAGGGATATTTTCCAGAGCAGCACCAACCTAGGACACCATTCACCCAAAGGAAACGACGAACAAATAATACAGAAGTAAGAGAAATCATTCAAGTTCATTAACCCAATGAACCTCAACGAGGGAGACCAGGTCCGTCCCCATAGAGGGAGGAGAGGGCGCACTGTCCGGCATTCCACTAGCCAGTGACGGAGCAGCGAGGGCAGGGCGCCGCTGCGCCGTGAGGCACCAATGGCGCTGGCGCTGCAGGCATCACCGGCGGGGACGCGGCCGGAAACGAAGCCGGACGCAGGTCTTCGGGAAGTGAATTGAAGAAGGTCTTCCACGCCTCGATGAGGTCCAGCACCGTGGCCGGGTCAGCGACGGAGCAACAGAGATTGGCGTTCCTGCGCCGTGCCCGCAAAGCGAGAGAGGTCAAACCGGTCCGCCAGAGACGATGTGGAAGAAGTGGAAAACGCCGACTGCACGCCCGCTGCCGCTCCCACCATTGTCGGAACATCCGATGGAGGGCCCTCCACCAGCAGGAACTGCCCTAAATACACACCACGCTCCAGACACACCGGCACGTCCGACACATTGGCACAACACATGGACAGACGCAGAGACAGAATATACAGCATGGGGCAGGGCAAAGCCCAAATCGGAATCCGCTACAGTCTCCACCAGACCAACCATATCCGGAGGAGCTGTAACCTCTCCCCGCAACATCAACTGAGACCAGGGGGAATTTCCACTGCCGCCACCAAGGAGACAGAATACTGTTCTGGCGGAGCAGCAGGCGGGGTGGCCCTGGGGACGGCAACCGGGGGAGGGGAACACACGAGCCACGTGACCCCACCCCGGACTACGAATGCAACAGCAAAAGTGAACGCCAAGGCTTACTTAAACACCAACAAAACCCGAGCCGAACCGCATACACTGGCTAATAGGAGTTGTTAGATAATCACGACCGCTCCAACTCACTCCCGGACACGCACTCGCAACAACGTCCACAACGAGTTCTTTGGCGAACAGTGTTCATATAATTAGTGGAGAAGAAGCAGAGAATGTGGGAGAGCGAAAAACACAAGTTTGTTCCACGGCCAACTCTAAAAAACTCACTGGAACTGATGTAGTTCTTCGTTGTACGCACTGTACGCATGAGAGCACGCCAGTTGCATGCCAGCGCGCAAGCGAGCAATAGATGAACATGAAACGGACACCAGAAGTAAAAGGATCTGGCGGTGACACAAAGTCAAAGGGAATGTATTACATGTCGGGAGACCATCAATGAGCCATGGTAGCCGGCGGGTGCAACAAGGAATGTAAGACAGAAGTTAGAGCAACGAATAATATGCATGCTGTCACAGAAAAATAGGGTTGAAAACCCTAACCACATCGTACCTTGCACGTCACCGCCGAACCTGGCAGAACTTCTCCGAGCTACATACCCCGTTCCCTGGGCAATGGGGCCATATGCCCCTCTAAGGTCAAACAGGGTGAACTATTTAAATGTAGCGTAAAACCATTGGCTGCCAAAATGTCGGCACCCAACAAACACTCCTCGGTTAGACCAGCAATAGTCAAAACCCGGGCTGAAAGGGTAATGTTGCCAAAGGCAAAATGTCAGGGGTAAACAGCCCTTGACGTCTAGGGTGCCCCCACCCGCAGTGTGGAGTGCCGATACACGCAATTCAGAGGCAGGACGTAATAAACGTCTTGCATCCAACTTCTCCACAACAGCAAAATTCACCAATGTGATGGCCGCACCTGTGTCTACCAGACACGACACAGCTGAGCTAGCCCTATCGGTTGCCAACGTATCTTGTGCAAACAGACTGTTGCCGGCGCGGTGTATGTAGAACGGAACCGCGTCGGTGTTCTCCGTGACAGCCCCCACCGGGAGGGAATCCGATAACTCCACCGGAATAGACGGTGGGGTGGACAGCGGAGCGGCAGCCGGAGTACATAGGTGGGATTCCGCCAGAGTGTGCTCGAAAGCACACACATGACTCAGTTGGTAGAGCATGAGACTCTTAATCTCAGGGTCGTGGGTTCGAGCCCCACGTTGGGCGCCAATTGTCATCAGGGGGGGGGGGGGGGGGGGTATTCCCGGACGCTAGGCTCTTCCGATTACTCTCACATAATCTCGCGTGAACCACAAACAGAGGACTGATAATTTTGTCTTTACTCCAAGGACCTGCGCGGACCCAGCACACACGTTCTAAAAGGGGCACGGACAACATATTATGTGTGTGTGTGTGTGTATGTGTGTGTGTGTGTGTGTGCATGTGTGTGTGTGTGCGTGCGCGCGCGTGTTCATGTGTGTTTGTGTGTGTGCATGTGTGAATGTGTGTATGTGTGCACATATATCACACATACTGTGTAGACTATTGATGGTTGTGATGATGACAATGGTGAGGAATGCCAAACTAAGGAGATATCTGATAAACAAGAAGACAAGAAGAAACTGTAAGCCTTGAGCTTAGCCTTAGCAAATACCAGGTTGTCCAAGGGCACAATTACCTGGTCAATCCGGACTTGGATAAGATTTTATTGAGTACTAGTAATCTGAAGTCCCGGTGAAAGAGGACATGAAAATTCCACTGTAAATAGTGCAGTTCTCATTGCCATGGTGATGTGATTTTCATTCGGCTTTTGTCATTTACACCAGCCTCGGGTGTCAGATAGGTCTAAACAGGTCTGAGCATTTGAGAACCAGGCCAGACCAATGAAACAGTCCTGTTCTAAGTAATCATGTTCCAGGCCAGACCGCTCAAACTCGCCCTAATACTCCTACTTTGAGCTAGATAGTCCCGCACTGGACAAATACACCATGTATATAATTATGTAGAAAGGAGACAATTGCCTGTGTACAGATTGTGTACGTGCATGCGGCTTAGAGCAGGATGGCGAGGTTGGACAATGTGACAGGTGATTTTTAAAACACAGCCACTTCCTTTTTTGAGAATGGGCATGTTCAAAATGTCCATGATTAGACGGGGGCGGCTGAACCGGTCCGGCTGGCCAGGCCATGACCGGAGCAACTGTTTGGCCACCAACATGTGTTCGTGTTACGAATTTGTAGTACGACTATGATTTACGCATGTCGTTGTATTTGGTTCTTGTCTTGTGGAGTCCAGTGTCTGATGTCATATATGGTCTAGGTGTACGCGCGAGTATGGTGTGATGTGTGACGTTTATGGTATGTGGTGCATGCAAGAGTACGCGTTGTCAGAGTGTGAGGATGTGCTTCCGTCTGTGTGAGAGTGACTGTCAAGTGAATGCTGTACATGCGCAGTGTTAGTTTGGTCTGGGAATGAGAGTCATGTGTGATTCGTCCGTGGTCTGGTTGTCTTGGCCTTGGCCATGTGTTCTGTACGTATTAGTCCCTGATTGGTCGTTTCGATGTGTTCGCCCTTTTCTCTGTGTTATAACTGTTGGTTGTTTATTATTTCTTTGTCTTTTCTCCCCCGTTCTCCCGCCCACCAGTTAGTTATTTATTCCAAGAGATCTTATTCAAGAAACTGTGTCGTCCTCTTGCCCGCGTGGATGAGTCGGAGAGTGGTTGTGTGGCGGGGAGCGGGGGGAAATTCCACAACATTGGCGCCCGACGTGGTGATTGGCTCGAACCCACGATTCTCCTTCACCACCAGTAGTTTGTGCTCGCCGTTCCCTTTTGTTTTCGTTTTGTCTATTCTTTTTGGGCCATGCCCTTGCGCGTTTTTCGTTTCTCGTTTTGGAGACAAGATATTATGGATTGGAGGGTTGTTCGTCACGCAGCCGTCAACCAGGCTTCTCATCGGCTTCTCATTGGCGATGATGCGGGTGGTCGTTCGTCAGGCGGACGCATTCCGGGTGAGTCGCTCCTGGAACGGGATGTCGTTGTTGTCGTACTAGTCTAATTGTTGCATGTGAAAGCCTTCGGAGATGATGTGTCCAGTATAATGTATTACTTCCCAGAAGGGCTCAGGTCCCGAGTGTTTCCACGTCGTTCTGTTTATAATATTTTCACAATCTCGGTAGTCGGTCTTTTACCTTGTGTGGGCGATTCTGTTTGTGTCGAGCGTCGTAGTACTCCACCCGCCATGGGTTATGCTTTCAGTGAACGTGTTTTTTTCGAGTCAGTGAGCGTATATTTGCGGTGTTTCGTACTGGCCAGTTTTCTTGGTTACGAGGATACACTTGGTTCATAGCTGGGGTAGTCTTTCAGTGAGCGTATTTTTTCGTTTTGTGTCGACTTGCGGGTCTCCCCACTTTGCCGTGGTTGGCGTCCGATCATGGTGAGCCACGGCCTACCCGGTGGGCTGGAGGGATCCCTGGATTGTACTGGTTCACCTTGCGGGTGCTGCGGCCGTGGTTCATTTTTTTTCTGGTGGGTAACTTGAAGGGTTTTTGGCAGGCGGGGTCCCTGCGTCTTCAAGTCCCGGGTTTTTTCTCTATAATATTATTTGCGTATTGGTGACCAGTTGTTTGTTTTGTTCCTGCTGTCCTCACCTTGTACTGAACTGATGCTGCTTTACCTGTGTTTCTTTTTTGCCCTGCTTGGCGCACCATACTTGGAACAACAACCGACTGGCCAAGCCGTACAAGGTTGCCATACGCGGATTTCTCCAAGATTCTGCACGGCTTCCTATTCCAACTCGGATCACGCATCTCTGGCCACAACATTCCGATGTCTTATCGTTTGGTTGTGTTTCCCCTTGTTTCTTTTCTCTGATCTTTGTCCTTTGTTCTGAGAGTCGAGGTCGACTCTCGCCGGAGGGGAAGGCTATGTTACGAATTTGTAGTACGACTATGATTTACGCATGTCGTTGTATTTGGTTCTTGTCTTGTGGAGTCCAGTGTCTGATGTCATATATGGTCTAGGTGTACGCGCGAGTATGGTGTGATGTGTGACGTTTATGGTATGTGGTGCATGCAAGAGTACGCGTTGTCAGAGTGTGAGGATGTGCTTCCGTCTGTGTGAGAGTGACTGTCAAGTGAATGCTGTACATGCGCAGTGTTAGTTTGGTCTGGGAATGAGAGTCATGTGTGATTCGTCCGTGGTCTGGTTGTCTTGGCCTTGGCCATGTGTTCTGTACGTATTAGTCCCTGATTGGTCGTTTCGATGTGTTCGCCCTTTTCTCTGTGTTATAACTGTTGGTTGTTTATTATTTCTTTGTCTTTTCTCCCCCGTTCTCCCGCCCACCAGTTAGTTATTTATTCCAAGAGATCTTATTCAAGAAACTGTGTCGTCCTCTTGCCCGCGTGGATGAGTCGGAGAGTGGTTGTGTGGCGGGGAGCGGGGGGAAATTCCACAACATTCGTACTGCGACGGAGGTCATGTGTAGTCGCCATGTCGTACACAAAATACGAAAGACTATTGTGTGGCCATACAAATCAAAAACTGGTCCTATTAGAATTACAGCGAAGTCTGTGAAAAGGCACAATAAAATAGTCCACCTAGCTCTAATTCTTTTCTTATACACAAGGTAAAAGTGAACAGTGATTTTGTATTACAAAACTCTCCCTCTCTCTCTGTGTGCCTACCCTGTGTTGATTTTGCATAGGCTTGGACTTGTTTCCGAAGAGACTCCCAACTTGGCGTGTCCAATGTTGGTGACTCCTGATCCAAATGACGTCAAGGAGGATGTCAAGGAATCAGGTGAAACTCAAAGCAAAGAAGGCACACGCATACGCTATCCAAGGCGACGAGCTGCCTCCAAGGTATCATACAACGAAGACGAATCGGACGATGATGAATACATCTGTACGTTGTGCAACGTAATACTATCGTGTGTGTGTGTGTGTGTGTGTGTGTGTGTGTGTGTGTGTGTGTGTATTCTGTGTTTGTGTGTGTGTGTGTGCATGCATGCGTGTGGCTTAGTCCCTGACCCTAGCTAGCCAATGAACTCATATTTAATGCTGGGCAAGTGCAGTTATGGACATTGACGTCCAAGAAAATGTGTACACAGCCTGAGATGGTGGCCTTGCAACGTGTGTACGAATGCGGTACTATGTCTATAGACTCCAGTCAGGGTTCAGGAAATGTCCTCCAATTTTCCGTATGTGCGGATCTAGCCAGCCAAAATGAAGCATGTTGGCACAGGGTATGTGTACATTTGGTACACCCTTGCCATTTAGGTGGTCATTGTATGAACTCTCTACACAGTGATATGGACACATTTTTAAGGCGCTCGCACCGGTCATGTCCCCTGGATTTCAATGTCCACGACTGTAGCTACTGGCTTGCTGCAGAGCATGACCAACACAATGATCCGTAAGCTTAGCTGCTGGTAGATCCATGGCAAGGGCGCCACAGGGCAGTGGCAAGTGGCACGACCAGGGCCCGCGAGGGACAAAAATCGGATTTTCGGCCAACAGGGAGCTTTTAGAGCTGTTTTATTGTTGTTGTTTTTGGATGAATTGGGCAGACCATCCTGGACGAAAAGTGGTACGATCATGGTTGTACTGGTCGTACCGTGTGTGACGCCTCTGCATGGCCAAGTAGTGGTGCTGAACCGATCGTAACCGATCATAGCAACTGTTGCAAAAGAAGGATCCACGAGCGGGATTCGAACCCAGAACCCCTGTCTTTCCGGGACAGTGTACTACGCCGTAGATTAGGCCACCGGGGATCATGCACACTGGTGGGTCCTTCTTGCTGCACATCTACCACTATACGCGCACGCGCGTGAGAGAGAGAGAGCGCGCGCGCGCGCGAGAGAGAGAGAGAGAGAGAGAGAGAGAGAGAGAGAGAGAGAGAGAGAGAGAGAGAGAGAGAGAGAGAGAGAGAGAGAGAGAGAGAGACACCAAACGTTAGGCCGCCAGTTTTGAAGAATCGGGCTGTGATCACACTTATCATGAACTCTCCAGTATGAATATCAAAAGCTGGAAATAGAAATAATCCATCTCAAACAGTCTTCAAAACGTCTGCTAATCTGGACTCAAGAGATGTTCTGCTAATGTTTGCTACCAAAGCCCGGGGAACTGTTGGCATTTTTTTTGCCTACGCCAGGTGCGATAACATCAAAATTTAATGTTGATAAGTCTCCCTGTGCGCTGCTTACATTCCACTAGCTGATGCGGAAAGTAAGCACATAATCCGGGCATGAACTTAAGAGGCAATTGGCCGTGATGAAAGTTACGCGCATCGTAACTCACTCACCGTTCTTCCCATCGCCTCTGTGATTGTTCGAGACGACAGCTGAGAGCTTTCTCTTCTTCCTACATATTCCGTTCTCTCCAAATGACCAAGAAGGGACCAAGTTACGATAGTTTGAAATTATTTGAAAAGTGTAGAATGTATCGATTACCGGTAATCGATAAAAGTACATGCCGGCCGTAACTGGTTAAACAACAAGTCAAAACCAATCTCTGCGTACAATTTTACCAGTGATGTATACCATTTTTGCTGGTAGTTCTCAAATTGGAGGGTCTTGTGAATTTCTGATGCCTATTCTTTGTAGATTGTGAAGATTGCGATGACTGGTTTCGTGGAGATTGTCCCAACTGCGGACCTTTGCAACCACTCAACAGTGAAGCTATGGGTAGCAAACCAGTACGCAGTCAACACACATTCCTGCTCATTCCGCCAGAGATCAGAATTGGGAAATCGAAAATTGCTGGTGCTGGTATGGGAGCATTTGCAAAGACGTTCATACCGAAGGGCACCCGGATTGGTCCGTACACTGGAGATGTGGTTGAAGAGGACGGTTTGAATCCCGAACGGGACAGCAGCTACATGTGGGAGGTATGGTCACTATCTGGAACACAGCAAGCTGTATATGTACCGTATTTTCCGGAGTATAGTGCGCACTTCAATCTTCATTGAAGTACATGCATTTCATATTCAGAGCATAGTGCGCACCTGCGATTTAGGGCCTAAAATAGCACATCTAAAGTGCGCACTATACTCCGGAAATACGGTAGTCAATGTGAAATGTCGTGCTTCATTGAAATTTCAATGTTGCATTCTCCATCCAGTAATTTTCAAATCCTATGTTGGGGTTCCATGATGTCACTCTTGTGCAGGTTGCACCATCGGCATCTGGAAAGAAGCGCTTGGTTGATGGCAAATCGGAGAAGCATGCCAACTGGATGAGGTTTGTGAACTGTGCTCGTAACGAGGAAGAGCAGAATTTTGTCGCTTACCAGTACAAGGGTGAAATCTACTATCGGTCATTCTGTGACATTCGGCCACACGATGAACTTCTCGTTTGGTATGGCAAAGAGTATGCAATGGAATTGGGCATTTCAATGGAAACCGCATCATCACTACAGACATCGGAACCAACCAAAGAGAAACGTATGTACTGTAAGACATGTATATATAACGAGGAAGCAAATCTAACGTTTTAACGGATGACATTTCTTCGTTATAATAAGATCCGTTGAGGCCGTACTGCTTCATATATGCTGTGTGTGGATATGGCAGAATACTGCAAGATCGTTAACATATCTTCTCGTTAACCTATGAATTTTGGACAATCGTTAAATTTGCGACTCGTTATAATAACATGTCTTACAGTATATTGTTGTGCTTATGGTAATGCCTGTAGACTCTGTACTCTTTCATACTGTGTTTGCATGATGTGGTTCATTGTGTCACTGTCGGATAAGTGTGTGTGTGTGTGTGTGTGTGTGTGTGTGTGTGTGTGTGTGTGTGTGTGTGTGTGTGTGTATGTGTATGTGTGTGTATGTGTGTGCATGAGTGTGCATGTGTGCATGTGTGCATGTGTGTGTGTGTGTGTGTGTGTGTGTGTGTGTGTGTGTGTGTGTGTGTGCATGTGTGGTGTGTGTGTGTGTGTGTGTGTGTGTGTGCATGTGTGGTGTGTGTGTGTGTGTGTGTGTGTGTGTGTGTGTGTGTGTGTGTGTGTGTGTGTGTGTGTGTGTGTGTGTGTGTGTGTGTGTGTGTGTGCCTACCTAGGAGTAGGTTGCACTTTTTGTAGCTCTTCCTTCTGGTGTTTTTTCATTGCAAGTCCCCGCTCAGGGGCGACTCTGGGGTAGTCCAGGGGCGTCCCCGGCCATCACTCGCCATACCGAGAGTGTAGTTTTGAAGCGAGCGGTGAAATCCACGACGTAGACTCCTTGGTGAATTTTTGTTGTCACCACTCTACGTTTGTGTCGCCGTTCGTTGTGCGCTGTGGGTTGGCTACCCCTCGCACTTTGCTCTAGCTTTAGCCCTTTGTCCAATGACTAGAAGAGATTCGAGAAGAAGAGAGAGTAGACAGAGAAGGCAGATAAAGTTTGGTAGTTGGAATGTCCGAACATTACTGAATGTTGATGGACCTGTTGAAACTGCCGCCGTGTCGCGTCGTGTCAAGGAAAATCGGAAAGTGGATCTTGTCGTGCGTCAACTCAAGGAACACGATGTCGAAGTCGGTGGTTTGCAAGAGACCAAATGGTTTGGATCAGCGGAGTATTCGGTGGACAATGCTGTTGTTCTTTCCTCGGGGCGTCCATCCCCAGGAGCGTCTTCTTCAAATTCAAATTTTGAAAATATTCAAAATTCTCAGCGTGGTGCTCAGCGTGGAGAAGGAGTCGCTGTTGTCCTTCGAGGGCGAGGTGCTGATGCATGGGATGCAGGAGGTCGACAGTGGACGGCTAAGTCGTCGCGTTTAGTGTCAGCTCGTCTTCGTTTCGTACATAGTCCAACTAAATGTTCGTGGATGACAGTCATAGTGTGTTATGCACCGACGTTCCGTTCTGCTCGTTCAGTGAAGAGTGAATTTTTCAATGATTTGGAGGATTTGCTCTGCACTGTACACCCTACTGATGATCTAGTACTCCTTGGTGACTTCAATGCTCGGGTAGGATCAGCTCTATGCCCTGCACCTGATGATCCCTGGTCAGCTGTTCGTGGTCCGCATGGCTCTGGACAACTAAACGAGGCTGGTAGAGAACTGTTGTCATTTCTTGCTATGCATAACCTGGTCGTCACCAACTCATGGTTCAGAAAGCGCGACATTCACCAGCAAACTTGGCAACACCCCCGTACAAAAACATGGCATTGTATTGACTATGTAATTGTGCGACGACGTCAGCTTTCAAACTGCAGAGATTGTCATGTCATCCGCAGCGCTGAGTGTTCAACTGACCATCGATTGGTTTGTCTAGCGTACATGCTAAGTCTCGGTGTGTCCAGGCGCCGTAGACCCGCTAACAAGAAGACTGCTGGTCGGTATAATGTTAGCGCGATGACCAAGGTGCCGGGTGCTGATGCCACTGATCATGAAGTTGCTGATTGTTTGCGTGCAGAATACGCTGCTAATGTTGCCACTGGTCTTGGCGGATGGACAGACTGCAGTGCTGTGGAGGACCAGTGGGTGAAGTTGAAGTGTGCCGTCACTGAAGCTGCCGATGCTACTCTTGGCCGGCAAGGTCGTCGACAGCCAGACTGGTTTGCTGCAAATGCAGGGCATCTTGATACTCTACTCACACGCCGGAACAAGTTATACAGCAAGTGGTTGCAGTCAAAGACTCACGTCGATCTGTGTGCGTTCAAAATGGCCCGCGGTCATGCTCGGGCTGCAGTGCGTGCCGCGAAGCGAAAGTGGTTGCAGTCACAGGCAGACCTGGCTCAGCATGGGCGTTTCAGTGGGCAGAAAGTTTGGTCAGCAATCTCAGCCATGAAGAAGTGCTACGACGGTCTGCAGCCTGTTCCATGTCGCAGCATGCGGAAGAGTGATGGGAGTGTGTGCAGCTCTCTTGATGAGGAACGCGATTGCTGGCAACACCATTTTCAATGTTTGCTGAACGTACCAAGTTCATTCAACCCTGCAATATTTGACTCAATCACGCAGCGTGACATCGATCGCTCATTGTGGCAACCGTCACCAACATCGGCGGAACTTGTTGTGGCGTTGCGGCACATGGCTAACGGCAAAGCGGCTGGAGGTTCCGGAATTGTTGCTGAGTTGCTTAAAGCTGCGTTCGGCACCATATGCCCCTATCTCATCGACCTGTTGAACTCAATCTGGACTAGTGGCACTGTACCTGCTGAGTGGCGTAACGCAGTCCTTGTACCAATTCCGAAGAAGGGAGACCTTTCCAGGTTTGATAACTGGAGGGGAATATCGCTGCTTGATGTTGTAGGGAAACTGGTGGGCCGTGTCCTGCAATCCCGTCTTCAGAGGCTTGCTGAGAAGGTGCTGCCGGAATCGCAGTGCGGTTTTCGCCGTGGACGATCCTGCACGGATGGAACTTTTTGTATACGCCAACTAGTAGAGAAGTTTTATGAGCATCGTCAGAAGGGCTACCTCGTTTTCGTGGATTTACGAAAAGCGTATGATTCCGTGCCACGCCCTGCTCTCGCTGCATGCCTCCTCAAGCTGGGCGTACCTGAGGAACTCACAGAGCTAATCCTGCAGTTCCATTGCGGCATGGAAGCAGAGGTGCGTGTTGGTGCTGAAGTCAGTGGCTCGTTTCCTGTTGAAAATGGTTTGCGCCAGGGATGCACCATGGCTCCGGTTTTGTTCAATCTCTTCTTTGGTGTTGTTATGATGTGCTGGAGAGATGCGATGCGTCAGGCCAGCACTGATTCTGGTATATCACTGTCCTACAACATCAATGGTCAGCTTTACTCCCGTGCTAAGGGTACCCTTCAAGTGCAACTCCACGACTTTGAATTTGCAGATGATGCCGTTTTGTTGTCAATGAGTCGGGCTGAGGCTGAGCAGTCGCTTCAGACTTTTCATCGTGTTGCATCCTCGTTTGGTTTGTCCGTCAGTTCGTCGAAAACACAATTCATGGTAGTTGGTGTTGGTATTTCCCCGGAGGACAGGATGCCGATGGACATGGGTGGCGACAGCATTTCGTATGTTGAATCGTTTGTGTACTTGGGCTCCCTCATCACGCCAGACACCCGATCCTCACCTGACGTCCAGCGACGGATTGCCAATGCGGCAAAGGCGTTTGGCTGCCTCCTACCAGTGTTCCGGGATACCAGATTGACGGTGGCAACAAAGCGTCATTTGTACACAGCCTGTGTTCTGTCGGTTTTACTCTACGGTGCTGAGTCATGGGCTCCGCTTCGGCACGACTTGGATCTGCTGGACAACTTTCACCACCGGTGCATTCGCTCCATCTTATGTGTATCTCGGCGTCAGCAATGGGAGGAGAAAATCTCATCGGCAACGCTCCGTGCGCGCTGGGGTGACACTACACCGGTGTCAGACCTTGTTCGGCGTCGGCGGTTGGAATGGCTCGGGCACGTCGCGCGCATGCCTGCAGACCGTGCTCCCGTCCAGATTTTGTTTGGAAGGTTGAGTGGTCGTCGCCCTCCTTGTGGTCCCCGGCGGCGCTGGAAAGACGTTGTCCAGAGAGACATGAGGGCAGCTGGCGTGGATTCCTGGTTTCAGAATGCCCAAGACCGGCAGAACTGGAGGATGTTCCTTGCTGAGCCACCACCGCACACAGATGATTCGCCACCTTTGCGCTGCTTGCTGTGTGCCAGAGACTTCCGCCGCCGTAACGACATGGCCCGACACAAGTGCATTGCCCAGCGGAAGTTGCCTGTGTCACAACAGAAGGGTGCCAGGCAATGTATGAAGTGCATGCGGTGGTTGAGGAGCGCTGGAGGACTGGCTGTGCATCGCTGTCCTGTGTCCACGGATGTCCCCACTGTATCCATTCGCCATGAATCTGACTCTTTGCGATGTGCTGTTTGTCGCCGCTCTTTCCGCTCTCGTTCTGGTTTGAGCCGTCATCACTGTGACCGTGCAAAACGGATGTCACGTGCAGCCAGGAACAACTGCCGTCATGAATGCGAGCATTGCGAAAGACGGTTCTCAAGGCCACAGGACTTGCAACGCCATGCCAAATATTGTTGACTTTGCGATTTCTCTCTCTTCTCTTCTCTCTTCTTGTCGTTGTCTCCCGCTTCTGGGAGCGGCGTGGCCCGATAGGGTAGCTGTACATAGTAGTAGTAGTAGTAGTAGTAGTAGTAGTAGTGTGTGTGCATGTGTGTGTGTGTGTGCGTGCATTCCTTTTTAGAATGATACACCTGCCAATCTCCCTGAAATTCTCTGAAGATGAAACTGGCTGAGAAGTCTTGACGTGATAACCATTGCATGTTTTGTTCTGAATCTGAATTCTTCATGCAGGGATAGAAATCTTCCGGGATGGTTCTGTCAGCCAACCAGAAAAAGGCCAACCAGAGTCGGCCTCCAATGGTGTTATGGCTCAGCAACGCCCACTCTCTAGCTTGATAAGAAAGAGACAACCAAATCCCAAGGAACATTTGAACATGAGTGACCTACTGAAGCCGAAGTCAGTGGAGCATGTGTGTCTGCAGACTGGACTGGGCCAACCAAATTCAATCATGGCCAGATCTGGAAATCATATTGGTGACACGACACCTCAGCTAGATAAATCTTGGGTGAAGCGCATTGTCCACTTGACCCCAAAGAAAAAGAAATTGAAATGCAAGGCATGTGGAGAAATAAGCAACACCACTGCGGATCACATCAGTCATGGCCAGGGACATGTTGCTACTGGTGATGGTGGGTACAAGTACCAGTGTAGAGAATGTGGTGACCTGTTTAAACACCATGGTAACCTTGCTACACACCAAAGAGTACACACTGGAGAGAAGCCATATAAATGCAATGTGTGTGATGCAGCATTCAGTCTTCCTCATCACCTTACTGGACACCAAAGAATACACACTAGAGAGAAGCCATATAAATGCAATGTGTGTGATGCAGCATTCAATCAGAGGGGTGACCTTTCTAAACACCAAAGAATACACACTGGAGAGAAGCCATATAAATGCAATGTGTGTGATGCAGCATTCAATCAGAGGGGTAACCTTGCTACACACCAAAGAAAACACACTGGAGAGAAGCCATATAAATGCAATGTGTGTGATGCAGCATTCAGACAGAGTAGTGCACTCAAATATCACAAGAAGTCCCAACATGGACATGGTGCTGCAGGATAGCCATACCAGAGAGCAGTCTTCAAGCCTGGCCTATACCACACTACTGTGGGTACTACTAACAGGACTCCAGCCTGTAACAGAACATACAACTGCGATCTACAGTGCTACATGAGCACACTCGGTCTGAAACTGGAACAGTGTAACGACATTGTTGTATGAACAGGCCTGGCGGGCACCGGCCATGGCCCAAACAATGTTTTGGCCACCAATGCGCATTTACTGCTAAGGAGGTTTATAATGTACACCCAGTACATCATACACGAAGTAGGGCTTTTCCTAATGAGTGCATGCCTTACCTTCTCCCCCCTGGCCCCACCACACAACATTTATCACTCACCATACCTAGTATTACCTTCTCTCCACCCCCCCCCCCCCCCCCCCCCACACACAACACACAACACAGCGGTATCACTCACTCGTACAGTTGTCATGGTTTTCTTCTTCTTCTTACAACAATTATCAGTTCGAGTGCATGAGGAAAAAACCACAGACACAAACGGAAACACCACAAGACTGAAAGACCAAAGCACAAGAAACTAATGAACTACGAACAATAATGTCGATGCAGACGAATCACAGCAACCAATCAGGGACAAGCACGTACAAGACAACTAGACAAAAGAAGAATCGCTCACTACTCCCATACCAGACTAGCACTAGGCATGCTCCACATATTCAATGCATGTGCCACCCTAAATTGACAATCACTCACATACAGGTGGAGGCAGATTTCTCTCTCTCTCTCTCTCTCTCTCTCTCTCTCTCTCTCTCTCTCTCTCTCTCTCTCTCTCTCTCTCTCTCTCTCTCTCTCTCTCTCTCTCTCTCTCTCTCTCTCACTCTCTCTCTCACTCTCTCTCTCTCTCTCTCTCTCTCTCTCTCTCTCTCTCTCTCTCTCTCTCTCTCTCTCTCAGTCCGCACTCTTGCTTGCACCTCATACCATATTGGCCACTCATCACGGCACACTATTGCATACATTAGACCAGATATGACATGAAAACATCGGACCGTGCAAGACGACACATGCCACCATACATTGTACGATAACATGCGTAGATCAGGCATTCCCTTGTGTGAGCACTAGCCACCATGTATGTGTGTGTGTGTGTGTGTGTGTGTGTGTGTGTGTGTGTGCACATGTTGTGTCTGTGCACGTGTATGTGTGTGCACACACGTGCCTGCATGTGGTATGCTCACACCCATGTGCTCGTACGCATGCGCATGTTCACACATGGTTATCATGCACGTATACATCACAACACTGCCGAAGGATATTTTATTAATTTTTTCACTATGTTCACATTCCCAGCTCGAAAATAATAAAGAAAGACAATGGCAGTGAGACTAGGACAAACGTGACAACTACTGAGCAGGGGCTGCACCGAGACACAGCAGTGATGGTTGCTAGTAACTCTCTTAGTATACATGTAATTACAGTCTACGGAACATGAAGATTTTAGTCTCAGCTCACACAAATCCATTTTTTTCATACGATTGTACTGTAGTGGTCAGCACATGTCTGCTGTGGGTCAAGAACATTATTTTCTCATAATCCTGAATTCCGGTATGCACGGAATCTTAGAGAACATTTTTAATTAACGTGTTGCCGCTCAAAATTCTCAAACTCTCGTGTTGGATATGTCTCACATCGTCCACTAACATCACTAATTTTACCTTGTATGCTGAGTGACTCCTTTCTAGGGTCATTTCAAAGATGCTCTTTCGGAACAATTGTAACATCCTTGTAGTGTATATTGGTTGTCTATTGATTCATATGTCTGAGCTGAGCACGATGAAATTAGCATCACACCTGATAGAAAAGTTTTTCGATTCTCCATCGCCGTGTGGTTGTGTGTGTGTGTGTGTGTGTGTGTGTGTGTGTGTGTGTGTGTGTGTGTGTGTATGTGTGTATGTGTGTGTGTGTGTGCGTGTGTGTGGTGTGTACATACATACGTACGTGTGTACATGTACCGTAAAGTACCGCCAGAGCGCCCCACCCTGAATTATGGAAAGAGGACTCTCGTTTCCGGCCATAGAATGAATGTTGTAGGGTCTGGTGCAACTAAGTCGTACAGGGTTCACTCTGTTTTTGCAACATTGGGGTTGCATCGCATTTTACTTGTACGATGAGCCATGTGAACTGCAGTGCCCAGCGCTGCAGCCAGCACGAACAACATGGAATTTGTCTTCACCAAGCCGCTGTTGCTTCGCTGCGACAGGCGCTGCGTAGGTGTGTGTATGACCCCAGTACAGACCACCCCACACACTCGCGGCCACCCTGCCTCCCCAGAGCGCTCACGAAAAGGACGATTGGTGGGGGCGCTCTGGCGGTACTTTACGGTATGTGTGTGAGTGAGGGTGCGAGGAGAGAGAGAGGGGGGGGGGGGGGGGCTGCGTCTGTGCCTGTTTTCACAGTCTGCGTCAGTGCGCGCCTGCGTTACACACACAATAATTATAAGTAGTCATCATTAACGTTACGTAGTTACAAAATTAATAGTAAAAATGTGTGCATTAGGGGGCCGTCCGTAATTACATGTATTTATTTAGAGACACGAGACGTCTAAAGCTAAGAGGTGTTTCTGGTGGGTGGGTTCGCCTGCAAGACGTTTCTAAAAAATACATTTCGGAGTGCATGCATACCATACCGCGCGTGTATGTACATGATGTAGCACTGCTTTTTTTCTTTTTCATTAAATATTGACAAGGCCTAAACAAAAAATAGGCTTGTTTCCGGTCGGCAACCCCTCAAAAAGGAGACTCGGTCGGCCGGAATGAAACTTTTTTTGGATACTTTTTTTTTGGTTCCTCAATCGTTGTGGTATTGATGGACAAGAGCACCTACACATGTACATTGTACATATATCATGGCAAGGATCAATGTCAAAGTTGACTGACTCACTGACATGTCTGTTCTTGTACGCGAATGACTGTTGGGACATTCTTCCAAAACATGACGTCACAGAATTCGTAAAAAAAAGACAACTTTTGTCGCAAGCGGCTAGCCTGTCGCGCTCGCGAGACTCATCACATGGGCGCGCTCGAGCTGCGAAGCGCGACACACGAGCGCGACCCAAAACTGTGTCACGTGTGTGTCGAATCTGACCGTCATTATGATCGCCTTCGATTATTTATTTTCGTTCTACTCGACAATTCCAAAAATCAGTGCCATTGGCTTTAGCTTTGCCCTTGAACTTGAAATCTCGTGCCTTATTCTTTCTTGGGGACTGGTGTTGGATATTGAACGGGCGGAGTGACCGCCGGGATGATGGATGAAGGAGATGATGGCCTAATCTTGGCTGCGCGCATTCTCATTTTCGCGTGGCCTGCCACTAGTGTTTGATTCACAAAGGGTGTCACAGGCATAGCTGGAGGAAGAAAGGTGATGTGAACTTCAGAAGTTCTGCCATCGCAGCACTGTATAGAGGGCCATTAGAAGCTGTGTAGGCTGTATGTTTGATTTAGTTTGATTTAGCTCAGTGCTGAGCTTGCACCACACCACAGGTAGCATATTGAGTATTATTTACATTATCCATATAACTTGAACCGCTCTGTGAGCGGTTCTGAAAAACCTTTACTGGCGCTGCCCCGTCGTAAAAGTAAGAAATTAAAACTGGCTCATTGTACCCCCAAATGTGAACTGATCCACCTAAATCGCAAATGACGTGACCCGAACGCAGCAGTAGCACGAGGGTGCACTTGTGGTGTGCCGCAGGGCTCTGTACTAGGACCCGTGCTGTTCTCCATATACACCAGAGATATCCCCTCGGAATCTGCGCCGGCATGATCACTGCAGTTTGCGGATGACATCGCCCTGACATGTGCAAGACGGACAGCGCAAGAGGTGTCTGATGTGCTCAGCTTGGCGGTTACCTCCCTCTCAAGTTGGCTGGACGCTCGTGGTCTTGTATTAAATGCAAAGAAGAGTAATGTATTGGTTTTTACCAGCAGCAGTGGGCAGCAGCCGGACGTGGGTGTACGCTGTCGAAATGATGTGCTTCCGCACACCACCAGCGCGAAATACCTCGGCGTCTTAATCGATGAACGAATGACCTGGCAACCGCACGTTGACCGGTGCATCTCACGCACTGCTAGGAAGATCGGTAGTCTGTGGCGGGCGCGACGCTGCCTCACTCTAGCTAGTCAAAGCAAGTACTTCCTATCTGTCATCATGCCGGATTTGATATATGGATCGTCAGCATATGGCTCCGGCTTGACCCACAACCAGCTAAACCGCTTGCAGGTGGCCCAAAACCGCGCAGCAAGGGCGGTGTTCAGACGACCACGATTTACCAGGGCCCGTGACCTCTTGGAGAGGCTCTCTGTTTATCGCGTGGACGAGTTATATCGCCAGAAACTGCTCGTGCTGGTATGGCGGTTCGTTCATAACCGTGCCAGTCCTGCTCTGCAGGCACTGTTTGTTCGCAACTGCGGAGCAACTCGCCTTCAGCGCAGTCTGGGCCTACAACAACCAATAGCCAGAAGCCGAGCAGGCCAATGCCGACCGGCATCTCGCGGTTGCCTGTTATGGAACCATATACCTGACACGGTGCGAGCTATGGGCAACATCCCAGCATTCCGCCAAGCTGCCATTCCCTACACGTAAGTCGTTGTAGACTGCTATACAGTTGGCCATACCATGGTATTCAGTACCCACGAACTTTGCAAAGCCGATAATGTGATAATGTACCGTAGTGCATGCACCGGTGGTACCACCACTTCGTAGACTGCCTCCCGTTCATTTCTGTGCTCCTGTCTTTATTCTCGTCAGCTGTGTACTTCAGCAGTTCAATTCTGTGCTCCAGTCCTCTTTATTCTTGTGAGTTGTGTACTCGTTTTGCTGTTTGTCTGGTTTATTTGAATTCGCACAGTAAATGTGTACTTCAGTTATTCTCTCCTCCCTCTTCTGAGTTTGACTCTCCGCTGGCCTTCTCTCCTCCCATCCCCTTACATCGTATTGGGCCTGCGCACACACTACATTGTCACATAGCACAACTCAACCATTCGCTACCCTGTTATTGAGCACTCCTGCTCGTTTGGTCTCGCAAATCCAAATAAAATCAATCAATCAGGTTCCTACCTGTGGATGCAGATGGGGACGCTGGTCCACAGGCCATGGTCGTCGATGAACTCCCATGTTGGATATCCGATGGAAGTAACTATGTGTACTAGCAAAGTTACACTGCCACTGATACCATGTACTAGTGATGGTGTTACCCTATGATGTGCTGTGATCCTGTGCCCTCCCGACCTCGTGCTACTGGTGCGTTCGGGTCCCGTCATTCCCGATTTAGGTGGATCAGTTCACATTTGGGGGGACAATGGGCCAGTTTTAATTTCTTACTTTTACGACGGGGCAGCGCCAGTAAAGGTTTTTCAGAACCGCTCACAGAGCGATTTTTATATGGATAATTTCAGTTTTTTTTCCGTTCCCTCCCCACCCCAACCCCGAAGGTAAACATGATGAACACGCGCGCGATGTACTGTATGTAGGCATGAGACTGCGATAACACACTGATACATACCAGCCATCCCCACCTCGCTTACCCCGCACACAGCTACACAAACACGCGGATGCACACGGTACACGCACACATACGCACATGCACACGACACAAACAGGAAATTCTTCATGTAAAATGCCATGCAAAGCAGTGGCCACCGTACTTTTAAAAGGAAGTCAGTTGTGGAACAAAATAATTCAACTACAACGTGTAGACAAGCTGACGGCCAAAGCACAACATAGCAAACATGACATTTGCCCAAGGATTGCAGTTTGCAGACCACGCCATGGAAGCAGCGAATACAGAATGTAATATCATACAAAGTGACAAGCAAAGAAGTGGCCACCATACACCAGAGACTTGCAGAAAGTCACATATCCAACAGATGGAAAAGTGAACAGCAATCTGGTACAGCCCACACAAGGCAAAGCTGACCTGATACTTGTCCCAGGATCGCAAGTGGCAGATCCTTTTCAATGCATAACATGCAGGTGTACGTTACACGCATGGACAAAAACTGACCGTGTCGCCAGCATACAATGTCATCACATAATTATATACCCCACAAGTTACACACATGCACAGTAGAAGCACAATGAAAGCAATGGAAAAGTACGATGTGGTTGCTGAAGCATCTTCGCACTTCAAATTCAGACTTAAATGTGGTCGTCACGAGATGATATACCTGCAAGATACAAGTGATGCAGAAAGAAAGCAGAAGGTCGTGAGGTAGGCTATGAGACACCACAAACGGGTCACCTACATGTATGTTCAGGGCTAGTGCACTCGCACACAGAATTATCATAATCGAGCATTTCCCAAACTGAGAAGTGCAAGGAAATCCACTTGCATGCACAGGAGCAATTTTGCCGCTGATGTGATGCGCAGTTCGAGACGATCTGCGATGCTGCGTGCTCACCTCTGATGCCGATTACTTCCTTGCTTAGACCAGCCCGGTCTGCTCTCCCTTCACTCTGTTCTAAATCCTACTTGGAGCAGTAAGGCTGTGTCACTGCTCCTACTGATAACCCAGTTAGGTTGTGGTCATTGTTGTGAAAGCAATATCATCGTCATTGTGGTAATAACATACGTTTTGCACAGCGGCTGGCGCTAGAACGTGCAGCAAGCAGCACGCTTGTACTTCGGATTTTGCGATTTTTGCGAGGGCAATGGCTTCCTTTTTGCTTTGGCTACCTACGAAGTATGACCAAAAAATCCATGAGAAGTATTTTTTGGAGCTGGAGTACGAGTGGGGTTGTCTGATAAGTGCTAGGAGAACCCTGCTTTGTGGCTGTAGAGCGCTTAAACGTGCCCTGTTGGCCGAAAAATCCGAATTTTTTCTCTCCCGGGGGACACCCCCGGACCCCCTTGTACCACTCCCAACCACCCTGTGACACCCCTGTCATTGTAGCTTACCTGCTGTCTTTCTTGGAGATGCAGTAGCAGCTGAGGACTTGCATACAATCTCTGTTTCAACTGCCACTATTTCCACAATGTTGTCAGGTATTGGTGCGGGCGACACACGCAGATTCTACACACGCAGAAGGAAAGAAACACCATGTTTCGGTGGAAGTGCGCGAGTTCGATTGGGATTCAAGTAGGAAGGGAGCGTCGCAGCTTCCTCGGACCAAGACCATTCGACTCAGCACCCCGAAGACTACAACTGGTGAAATTTTGATTTTAGGGTATACTTCCCCTTTAAAAAATCACGGGTCTGCGTGAAACTCAGATTGAGCTATCAGATTTTCCCCCGAGACAGAATAATGATTTCACTTAGCACCATAGGAGAGAGCAATGAAAACAAACACGATGACCAGTAAGAGCAAAAATCTGGAACATGACTTCTATTATGTTCTAATTTAGTTCTAAACGAAGCATAACGTCAGAACGGGACATTTTCATGTCTGTTGTCGGCAGGAAAAGGTCAATTGTCGGCGGGTCGTGAAATGCCTCCAAAATCAGCAGGCTACTGACATGTCGGCAGGTGTGGCAACACAGACACACACACACACACACACAACCACACACACGCATACACACGCGCGTACACATGCACACACGTACACACACACAAACACACACACACATACATGTGTTGTAGTACGTTATTTTGTGTATGTCGTGTGTACGTCATGTTGGTGCATGCGTGTGTTGCTGTGGTATGAAAAGCTGTCTTCGTCTTGAGTTCACCATGTCTTCGTCTTGAGTTCACCATGTCTTCGTCTTGAGTTCACCATGTCTTCGTCTTGAGTTCATGATGTCTTCGTCTTGAGTTCGTCATGTCTAGTTGTGTTTCTTCGTCGTGTCAATAAACAGTCTTCCTAAATGTAGTTATCGTCGTCTCTTTGTACAAGCGTGGAGATGGCACGGGACTGGGAGCAGGTGGAGAAAAGCGAGTTACAACATTGGTGGCAGCGGTAATGGAAATTTGTAAATCTCAACTTCTGGATTCGTCCTGCGTGGCCTTCGCTCCCATGGCCCAGTTTCCGATGTCATCTCCAGTCGTCCTATCGTCACAATTTTGTCCGTCTTGAAGAAGTTCGTCCGTCGTTCTCGTCCTTCATCATTCGTCTCTCCCGTCTCTTGTCAGTCGTCGTCAGTCGTCGTCACTGGTGGTCCCGGACACGACGTAAAACTGTGCCCAGAAGAAAAACGGAAACAGAAAAAAAGAAGGATGGAAGGTGAAGGCTGCAGTGTGAGGATGTGGACGCTGAGCAGCGCTTTGAGATGGCGGACGACATGGCAGACGGCGTGAGGAGTTTCGTTGGTGAGAGGGTACGTGTGTTGTTGTGAACGTGATGAGTATGTGAGTTGTGTATTTTCTGTTCTCCCAACATTTTGTTCTTTATTATTTGCTCTCCTCGAGGGTAAAGAGGCGCCCGCACAGCGCGTGTGTTCTGTTTGTTTTTTGATTTGCTCTTCTATGAGGATAACTAGAGGCCCCCACAGAGCCAGTGGATTCTGTTCTTTTTGTTATTCTTATGATTTGTGCTCTCACATTTTTAGAATTTTTGCGTGATCGTGAGGTGGTGTGTTGAGTGCACTAGTTTAGAGTTTTTGAGGTTATCAGTTCCCACACGTGTGACAGCGATCGTGGCTGGTGTTCTGGGTGGGCGGACAGAGTTTTTTTGAATAATCTGCAGTGCAGGCAGAGGTATATTATTTCTGGGTGTGACTGGTACTGGTGTGGTATGATTGAGTGATTTGTGTGATCTTTTCCTCTTTTTTACTCTGTTTTATTATTAGAATCGAGGACGATTCTACTCTTGGGAGGGAGTTATGTTGTAGTACGTTATTTTGTGTATGTCGTGTGTACGTCATGTTGGTGCATGCGTGTGTTGCTGTGGTATGAAAAGCTGTCTTCGTCTTGAGTTCACCATGTCTTCGTCTTGAGTTCACCATGTCTTCGTCTTGAGTTCATCATGTCTTCGTCTTGAGTTCATCATGTCTTCGTCTTGAGTTCGTCATGTCTAGTTGTGTTTCTTCGTCGTGTCAATAAACAGTCTTCCTAAATGTAGTTATCGTCGTCCCTTTGTATAAGTGTGGAGATGGCACGGGACTGGGAGCAGGTAGAGAAAAGGGAGGTACAACACATGCACACACACACACACACACACACGCATTACACCTTCAAGCAGCCGAGCCCGTTGGCAACAGACCCAACACAATCAGGCATAAAGGCACCAACCAACCGAACTAGCTGGCACATACATACACACACTTACACACACACATACATACATACATACATACATACATACATACATACATACACACACTTACACAATCTCACTCACCAGTAGGAATGACAAAAGTCAAGCCTGGTTTCAATTCGACGCGGGCACACTTCTCGACCATGTCACCCAGGAATATATCCTGCTGTTTACCCGACAACACCCACTGCTCATAGATGTGAAGATTGATTGGGGTCGGAGGAATCAGCCAGAAAACCTGCAGTGCACAACAAACACACGCACACACACGCACATACGCACACACACACACACGGCCGCATTGTAAACAGTACAGTTAGTCACACCTTTTTACACTGAACCTCAACGGTAAAGAAGCGTTAGAGCACCGCTGCCCTCAAGTGAAGGCGCCTGGCTCGAGTCCTGGTGGCGCCAGTCAATTTTTTCTTCAGACGTTTTCCCGTTTGCATCTTTCCCTCAACCAATGAACAGGTAAGGAGTCGTCTGTATTTTTCGAAAAATTAAAAAATCCGTCCTCGGGCAAAAAGGGGTAGGGTTGTCAAGAGTGCTGGCTGAATTATTATTTTTTGATTATTCGTACTTTTTTCTCTTTTTTTTTGCAGGCCGGGGCTTTCATACACTTGTTGCACTGACTGTGTAGTGTACTGTAGACCAGGGAGTCGTAAAATACCGGTATTTACGACTCCCTGCTGTAGACGTAGTGTAGGATCGATTGTCGCAAACACCAGTATCTACTATACATGACTTTTCAGATTTTTCATGTAGTTGTAGGACGTGCATGGCCGTCGGTTGACCTACTACTCACTGTACTTAGCTACTAGTACTTGACATACAATGTAGGTGCAGTCAGAAAACATGGGGTCAGGAGTTATTATTTTCGAGCTGGGCATTGGTAAAAATCAAAAACTTAACGGGAAAAAATGGGGGTGGGTGGGTGGGTCAGAGACAAATTTGCATGAGGACGGATTTTTTAATTTTTCGAAAATTACGGACGACCCTAAAGAAGGTGGTGTGACTTACAATCGAGCGTGACTTCTTCCTACGTAATATGTGAATGTACTGTATAGAAACAACTTGGCTCAGACCTGTTGCGACTTATCATCAAGTGCGACTTCTAATCAGTGAAATGCTGTACACTTAAGCCAATGCCAGCTTTCTTCTTCTCATTCCACTTCCTTCCAAGGTTCTTCTACAAGACACATTCGTGATTATAAGGAGCTTGTCAGTCAGAAGGATGGACAGAGAGGTAAATATACATACAAGTACGGATGGATGATGGGTAGAGAAACAGACAGAAAGACAGACAGACAGACAGATAAACAGACAGACAGACAGACAGATAAACAGACAGACAGACAGATAAACAGACAGACAGCCAGGTAAACAGACAGACAGATAAACAGACATACAGACAGACAGACAGATGTATGTCTGTATCTACACCCATCGTCCATCTATATACTGTGTACATGTGTGTGACACAAAAACAGACAAACAGACAGGGAATGCTGACCTTTCCACCCTTGAGAATGTGATACCAGACGGATGTGCCACCAAAGTCGATACGGAAATCTGTGTAGCAGCCACCGACGCTCATCAGGCAGTACCTGTGACAGCACGGCATCACCACAAGCAACAGCAGTAGACCAGCAACAACAACAGCAGCTCCATCAGTAAGCCAGCAACAATAACAGCAGCTCCATCAGTAAGCCAGCAACAGCAACAGCACAAGTAACAGCAGTAGACCAGCAACAGCAACAGCCACACAATCAGTAAGCCAACAACAACAGTAGACCAGCAACAGCAGCGCCAGCACAACCGGCACCAGCAGTAGGGCAGCCAGCAACAGCAACAGCAGCACAATCAGTAAGCCAACAACAGCAGCAGCACCACAAGCACCAGCAATAGGGCAGCTACACCTGTAGTACTATCAACAGCACCAGCAGTCGGCCAGTAACAGCAACACCGGCGGCAGCAGCAGCACCATCAACAAGAACAAACAAAACACATACTTTTGCACTTTGGGATATTTCATGTCGACCAGTCGGTTGGTGGCCTCCTGCTGCAAAGCGCGCAATGTTTCCGGCCACACCAAGTCCACTCCATCCATATGACGTACCTGTGTGCAGCAACAACAACAACAACAGCAACAGCAGCCGCAGCAAGCAAGCAGTAGGAAGAAGAAAAGACAAATGAGCAATTTGTACACGGTTGCGAATACATACTATACAGCTTGTGATGGGGCATTGATAAACCAATATAAACACATTGCACAAACCAATCAGGAGTTAAAAATCCATACTTTCTCAAAACGAGCCTAAGCATGATCATGTATGACATGAGCCTCAAACGCCCACCGAACCCCCCAACACGGCATACAGGGGAGACAGTAGTGCAGTGGAGTGCTCAACTACAGTGCACTCATTTCTCACGACTCCTATCCGGACCTCCAAGTTACGGGCATCTTGGTCTACGGGGAACCCTGTGAGTGAGTTCTAGTGGATATATTACTACTTTACTACCAATTTGTGGAAATACCAGAAGTGACGTAATATGCCAGATCTACGTGCCTTCCACATCAAGATGTACGTGATTACGAACATTTCCAAATGAAGGGCAGAGCCCTCGGTCCCGGACCGCCCGGATACAACAGATAAGAGTGTACTACATATAACGTTACATGCATAGGATTGATTGATTGCAGCTTATATCAATCATATTTTCTGAAAATTGTAGTCCAAGTTGCTGTCTGATGATCGGTTAAAACCGTGAAACTCAGAGTTACAGCAGAAACGCTTTTGATTCTCTCAAGTGTATGTAGGATTGCTGACGTACCAGACTGGGTGACTCCACTTGAGGCTCCAACTTAGTCTTGGTGAACTCCAGGCTAATGACGTTGTAGAGTTCGTCGCGTTTCGCATTCGTGTAGTATCTGCACAAAAGAGTACATGGCGTGTGCCAAACACACACACACACACACACACACACACACACACACACACACACACACGCACACACACGCACACACACACACACACACGCACACACACGCACACACACACACACACACACACACACACACGCACGCGTACACACACACACACAAACACACACACACACACAATGTAGCTCCACGTCTCTTGGAACCTAAGAAAACACCCAAAAGACACCATGCCACCAAGACTTGCACTGAAAGGCTTACTTTGTAAAGTTTGCCATGCTCGTGGTGGAGCCTTGTTGTGAGGACACATCCATGATGTCAATAGTACGCCCACGCCTGCCCATCACCCAAAGACCCCCTAGCGATCTCACTGGCCCATTGCCCGCCATCCTCCTGGCACCTCCACCCATCTGCTGTACACTGCCTCCCCATCGCCTCTTTCTGCGCTTTCATGCTCACACCTGCCTGTTGCCTGCCACCCTCCTGGCACTTCTACTGTCGCGCCGTGGCCCGCACCAGCTGTTCTCCCCATACCTTACACCAGATTTAGCGCTAAATTTGTTTATGCTTGTGGCCCTATGTATTTATAAGCATACTGACTCACTGTTGGGTAGACCCGAGTATCAGTTGTCTGATGTTTGCCTAACGGCATGAAACTCAAGAGTTACAACCAACCTGAACGTCCTCCGCTGAGTCTGCTATGATTTGAAAACTCCGTATGGCGGAACCCAGATGCGCATGCAGTTTACGTAAGACTTTCCGTAGATCGACTACATTTTTTAACTAACGTAATTACGTTATGCGGAACATCTCTAACAAAGTACAGTGAGTGCAGGGAAATACTTCGACAACTGCAGACAGTCAGTTATAGGCGATTCACACGACAGCCACTTGCACGTTTTACGGCGAGTGATTTACGAGAAAAGTGACTGTGTGGATTCACATGGCTGCACTCAACAGCGGGCACGTTTGCATTTTTGAATGATTCACCCACCAGTTGCCATGAGTATTTCAAATTTTCAAACGTGTACAATAATTATCATGGTGAAAAGAGCCGCGTAAAAAATCAAGTCTTGTTTTGCGCTTTTTGGTGTAAATATAGTTTACTGCTTGCCGCAGAGGGGCTGAGGGCTAGACCCACAGGACACTTCTGATCATAACTCACTACAGTCCATTCATAAAAAGATGGGCTCTGGCTCTGGCGAGCTCCCGTATTTGGCGGTTTTTCGTGATTTCATCGTACACAGTGCAGTGCTGCGAACTTTGAAATTTGAAAAGGGTCCAAAAAGGGTGCCTGAACTGGGGTTCGAACCGCAGAATGCACTGTTGCCAGGCGGGGTCAAACGGCCTGGATTTTGATGGTTTTCCCAATTCTGTGCTTTTGGGGCAAAACCTGGCCGAAATCCTATTCTTGCTATGGCTTGCTTTTTGGACAAAAAAACTTCAGAAACATAATTGGAAGAGGATTCCATAGGGGATTGCCAAAAAAAATTCTAAAAAAACTCAAAGTTTGACCCATTTATGGCCAAAAGCTAGAAGTTCATTTTTTTCTGAATGGACTGTAGACCTAGTCTTTCTTAAACTTGCATTCAGTTTCGGCGGGGACAATACCCCCGACACACGACCAACAAAATCTCTAACTGTCTTTGACGCCATCAGAATATCTATGCAAACACAGCCTAACGGACAAAGTCAAAAAAGCCGTGACCTGATGTTGACACAGCCTGGTGAGTATGGAGCTTGCATGTCGAGTCTGCAGTTAAGGAATTCATACCTCAAAAGTTGAAGCGAAATAACCTGAACAATAAACTGTGGTACAATGCGGGAAAATCAAAAATTACAAAAATGTCACGTTCGGAAATTTTATTGGGTGGTCATCCCGTTTGACTGTGCGAAGTAAAATTAAAACAACCAAATGGTTGGGTTGATCTGCACGCACTGTGCAACCGATTCTCTCACCTTTCTTCCTCCAGCTATGCCTGTGACACCCTTTGTGAATCTGCGAAACACTAGTGGCAGGCCACGCGAAAATGAGAATGCGCGCAGCCAAGTTTAGGCCATCATCTCCTTCATCCATCATCCCGGCGGTAACTCCGCCCGTTCAATATCCAACACCAGTCCCCAGGAAAGAATAAGGCACGAGATTTCAAGTTCAAGGGCAAAGCTAAAGCCAATGGCACTGATTTTTGGAATTGTCGAGTCTGAGAACGAAAATAAATAATCGAAGGCGATCATAATGACGGTCAGATTCGACACACACGTGACACAGTTTGGGTCGCGCTCGTGTGTCGCGCTTCGCAGCTCGAGCGCGCGCGCCCAAGATGAGTCTCGCGATCGCGACAGGCTAGCCGCTTGCGACAAAAGTTGTCTTTTTTTACGAATTCTGTGACGTCATGTTTTGGAAGAATGTCCCAACAGTCATTCGCGTTCTTGTACAGCATGGGGTGTATTCCTGTTTTCGTACATTCTGAGAAATCAAGCAAACAGTTCGAGTCCTTCCAGCTCTGTTATTCTAGCTCGTATCGACCCCGGAGGTTTTCGAGCCGACAGCTGAGAACCTCTGCTACCTTGTAGGTGTTTCGATTCTGGAATTCGGTTGAGATTTGACTGAGTTATGACTCGTTGAGTGCACTTGCACACATGGCATTGCCACCGTTTGTATACATTTGGGACCAAAAAAAAGTTTCAGAATTTGGGAAAAAGTGGCCCGGTCGGGCGACCGGAAACAAGGTCATTATTTGTTTTGGCCCAATGTAGTCTGTGAGACTGTGAAGCCAGTGCTACAGCTAGTACCAAGATTGGCAAGAGTCCATAAACTCTTGCTAGTACAGATAGGTGTTGAGACGCACTCAGTCTATGCTGCACTTCACGGGTCACGGCAGAGTGGCCGGGGAACACAGGGAGACCGTTCGCTAGCTACAGTTACGCCCACTGAAATCCAACCCAAAGTGCAAAGCAGGCGCCCTCAACTAGCATTTAGAAAAGCGATCCTGTCAGCTTTTCTATTATTGTGTTCACATGGCAAGAAAAACGACACCGCTATGCTACGTAAGTTTCTACGTAAGGTGCTCGGTATTTCACTTAGGCTACGTAAGTCTCTACGTAAGGTGCTCGGTATTAGATCTACCAACGGGTGGTAGCCGAGTGCGGTGCACGTGCACGGCAGACATTGTGTTGCATGCAGTGCAGTCCGTGTTCGAACGTTCGGATGTGCATGCGCGAGGAACTTCCTTCTTTGGAACTGCTTCTTGTATGAGCTGTTTTGGATATTTCGTCTCCTGGCCTGGCTTATTTCGTTTCGGCGCTGCTGAGACCTCCTTTCGCGGAATATTACTCAATGACAGGTGAGTTGACCAGTTCCCTTTGATTCATTTCCTTGTGTTGACTCTTTCATTTACGAAAAGTGTGCTGATTTTGGGCGGAATGCACTAAAATTAATAATGGAAAAGCTGACAGGATCTCTTTGTTTCCTTCGATTCATTTTAATATATATATATTTGCTTATGCTCACCCTTTCATTTACGGAAACGTGTGCTGATTTTATTCGGATTTACATGTAGATCCATTTTTATCTCTTTGCCCTTGTCTACAGTGTGCGAAGAACGCGAGTTCACCTTCTTAAAGGGGAAGTATACCCTAAAATCAAATTTTCACCAGTTGTAGTCTTCTGGGTGCTGAGTCGAATGGTCTTGGTCCGAGGAAGCTGAGACGCTCCCTTCCTCCTTTATTCCCAATCGAACTCTCGCACTTCCACCGAAACTGGGTGACTGCGCCCTACTAGATGGAGATTTGTATGCAAAATGTCACTAAAAGCGCCATTTCGTTCTTATAAAAGCACGGATAACCGCGATTGGCCCATATGTTGTAGTCTTTGGGACGCTGAGTCGACTGGTTTTGGTCCGAAAAGGCTGCGATGCAGCGTTCCTCCTTTATTCCCAATCGAACATGGTTGAACAAGCGGTCACGTGCTCCTGCGTACACCTGTCACCTGGTCACCGTGCCTGCAGGGTACAACTTACTAGCCTGTTTGACCTTTTTTGGGTGCAGTCCTGTCACTCGGGTTGAACTCGAGTTGAACCTTGGTGTGAAAGTTGTCGCCTGCTGGCGCGGTGACCAGGTGATTTGGGCACCCAGGAGCACGTGACCGCCTTTTCGACCATGTTCGATTGGGAATAAAGGAGGAACGCTGCATCGCAGCCTTTTCGGACCAAAACCAGTCGACTCAGCGTCCCAAAGACTACAACATATGGGCCAATCGCGGTCATCCGTGCTTTTATAAGAACGAAATGGCGCTTTTAGTGACATTTTGCATACAAATCCCCATCTAGTAGGGCGCAGCCACCCAGTTTCGGTGGAAGTGCGCGAGTTCGATTGGGATTCAAGTAGGAAGGGAGCGTCTCAGCTTCCTCGGACCAAGACCATTCGACTCAGCACCCAGAAGACTACAACTGGTGAAATTTTGATTTTAGGGTATACTTCCCCTTTAACGGTAAGGCTTATGTTAGGGTTGGTTCACATATCGCCGGTACGCGCCGGGAGTCACCGGCGGTGGGCTTCTTGCAACCTCTCCCGGCGCATTGCAATTGTGTGAACCCGTGCAGTCGTAACAAAATCATACGGTAAAATATTGCAAGAGACCGCCGGCAAAGTTGGACAGTGCCCAACTCTTGCGATCTGCCCCTGCGCCGATCCTGTACAATTTTGACCAAAAGTGGTTTGTGAACCGTTCGCGCCGGCTGCCGGGAGCCAGACTTTGTCAAAATATCAAACCAATACTTGTCCTAATTTTTCCTAAATTGAAGCTAGAGAGGAGGTCCGTTCGCTATTCTTGTAGTCGCTTCAAGCTGGCAAATAAGTCAGCATACCAGCCCGTCCTTCTCGGATGATCTGCTTGACCATTGTGCAACTTATGAGACAAATACAATTGAAACAAATAAAAAATATGATGGATACATTGGCAAGTCCTTGTGACTTCCCCAACGTTTGCAAGCATAATTTCGACACCATCGCTTACTAGACTGCAATAAAATGTGTAGAAGTATTTTCATGATCTCCAGTAAAAGGTAGCACCGAGTGGCCATCACCGAAAGACCTTGAACTACTGAAGAAACATAGAATTCAAGCTTCAATTGGCAAACCTGTCGTAGCATTTGGGCACATTCTGTACTATTGTAGTAGATTTGGTACTCGAACCGTATGCGCAACGGATCGGGAGCTGGCTCACCGCCGATGTCTTGCGGTGCCGATTTTGCTTATGTGAACCAACCCTTAGATGTGTTGTCGAAATACTCGTATTCATTGTACATTGGTACGTTACAAGTAAGGCACTGGTCAGTGGCATACTATCGTTGGCAGTTCCCAATCTGGAGGGAAAGGTTCAAGGACCCATTGACCGAGTTTGCAAAATATATTCGCATATCAGGGAAAATCGCCATTGTGGAGGGGATCAGTAACTTGTTTGCTTCATACGAAACAAGCCAATGGGTGCAGTCTCGTCTCGTGAAGATCTTGTACTTGTATGATTGGATTTGTTTACTCAAGTCTGGGCTGTTTGATTTATTATTTGTGAGTACCGCCGAGATTGCACTGCCCCAAAATAAAGTTTCGTGCCGCCAAAGCAAGAATTATGATCTGCAATCTGTTTGTAGTACATGTACCTACAAGAATGTGCTGTACATGTATCGTACTTTCTCTGTTGCTGTTTCAGTTGCCGTCATGTTTCTAAAGAAAGGTTCAGTAGAGAGGTTCTGCAAAACGAAAATTCGAACGAAGTTTCGCGACAGTCCTTGCGAAAGTGTGTACGAATTTTTGCACGAATTTTGCGTTCTGCACATTTTCGTAGTTTGCGCGGGCCAAGTGCACGTACGCCATGACCCGATCTCACGAATTTTCCTACGACAGTTCATTTCGCGTCCAAAGTTGCGAAAGTTCGTGCGAAGTTTAGCACTTCATGACATAGAACGAAAGTTTGTACGCATTTTCGTTTTGCAGAACCTCTCTGGTGACTCATTTGTTTCATATGAGACGAGTCAATGATTTGGTGTGGCTTAGAATCATCTTTCGCTGTAGAAGAAATCTATTCGTATGTCTATTGGAGAAATAATTGTATTCACTGGTTATAAATAGGTTAAGACAAACTCACAGAATAAATACCATCGGTCCCTTGGTGTTCGTCCTAAAGAGGTTCGACTGGATATCATTCATACTCACCAAAAGATGTGTAAGATTTTATTATTATGGAGTGCCTTGTTTATCTCTCAGTACCTCCAACCATTGCCTTGCCCCTTTTATCCTCAGGATCAGTGTAGTTGTTGGAAGGAGGTGTCGGACTCAGCAATGTATTTGTTTACATTTTAATACATGTTTATTGTTCCTCTTTTGCTGTGTTGTTTTAGAAAATCGTGGACTAACAGTTTGAAGTCATTGAACTACTTCCAAAAGTTGTATCGACATCAACAGGATTACGATTTCAGTGCAATATGATGCAGGATGACCTTATCACGAAAACCCATGATTATAAACCATTATAAACACAGAATCAACAAAAACATCTGCGACACGCACCTGGTTACATTTCTCAAATAAATCTGATCGAGGGTGGGGAGATTTGAATTATCTGAAAGGCAAGACAATTTTATGACAGAGTCATGAAATTCTGCTAGAGCAACATGCACAGAATGACCTCCGTATAAAAAATGTATCACCACTGTCCACCACTACGTACTACTCACATGTTTCCCCGCAGAAGAACATGCATTTTGCCATTTTCTGCAAGAAAAGGCTTGCACATCAATGCGTATAATACGGTATTGATCTCTTGATATGATGTGAAGGCCATCATTTAGTTTAAATTTACATATTGATATAGGGCATTCCATTGATTGGTGACAGAAAAAAACAAAAGAAATTATAGCAATAAAAACTGCTTTATGGCAGTTTTCTAAAAAAGGTTATTGTGTTCTAGTCCATGGACCCCGTCTAAAAAGTAAGAAATTAACGAAATGTGATAGCCGAAAATTAAAATTTCACACAAAACCTCACAATAATCACACACAGAATGAAAAGCTACATGTAGAAGACCTTTTCCCCTCGTGATCCTCTTTCCTATGCATGCATGACATGCATGTTGCCAATTGTTGGTGCAGTACAAGTTTAGTGTTGAAAGCAGCATTTCAAGTGTTGTGATTATTGTGAGGTTTTGTGTGAAATTTGAATTTTCGGCTATCACATTTCGTTAATTTCTTACTTTTTAGACGGGGTCCATGGACTAGAACACAATAACCTTTTTTAGAAAACTGCCATAAAGCAGTTTTTATTGCTATAATGCCCTTGGCGCCCTGGAAGTGGCACGAATGCGGCTGGACGTACACATGTACAAATACAATGATGTAATCGGAACTGGTCCAGGGCACCAGCTTTGCACTTCGGGTCGGATTTCAGTGAGCGCAACTGTACATGTACATGTACATGACTGTATTGTAAACGGTCAATTATTATTAATTTTGTATGCGTTCAAACAGTGACATGGACAAGGGTTCGCTAATACTAGTAATAGCTACACGTATATCACGAAATTCGCTATAATATGCGAGTTCGTTATAAGTGGAGTCGTCTGTATGGTACATGTATACAATGTAAATGTATGTGTGCATAGTATAGTGGTTATTATGAGTGGTATTTTCTGCATTTTTGAGGGGCGTTTCTGGGGATGGGTGGGTGGGTCAAGAAAGAAACGCCTCTAGTCTAGACGTCTTTAAGTAAATACCGAGGTACATGTATTTATGGACGGCCCCTAAGCAGCTAAAGCACTTATCTCCAGGCCATTGCAGAGCTGCAAGCCACTCTGAGTAGAGACACTGCTATTGCCACTGAACCCAATGTGTGATAAGGCTTTGCAGGGCTCACCAGTGCTCACCAGTCGGCACTTGTGTTGAGCACGTTGATCTGTTGTCAAGGTTACTCCGAAATGCTTTGCTTTAGTTTACTACATGCGGCATACTGGCGTGTAATGATCAGGTGCCATCACGGATGCTGGTCAGCGTCGCAGGCTGCAATACGGTACTCTATAGACTACGCACTAGGCCTAGCCCAAATTTGCTCGGGGCGCTTCGATATTTTGCCGGCACATTTTGCCCGATCACTTTCCATATTTTGCTAGGCATTGCCTTTCGTTTCCGATATTTTGCTCCATTTTGCTCCTGCTTTGTGGCAAAAAATGGCTTCGAATGAACTGTCTACTTTGGTAAAAGTGGATGGTGACTCTGATGAGGAAAGCAAAACTTATAATGGTGTCAGTATTACGGATTTGGTAGCATGATTTCAAATTTATGTACCACTGACAACCTGCACGAGCTATTTCAGCACGACGTTGGCCCAATGAAACCAAAGAAATTTGAATAAAAATTGCCAAAACACACCCGGATCCTCTGTAAATTCGATATTAATTTTTGCTCGGAATTTGCCAGCAATTTCTTTTCGTTGGAAAATTCGATATTTTGCTGGAAGAATTGCCGGCAAATTTGGGCTAGGCCTACTACGCACTGTAAGTAGACCTACTGGGTGTGATGTGGACTATGGTTTGGACCAGGAAGTAAAGTTGTTTTATTTAATTTATTTTAAAATATGTATTTATACAACTCCCTGGGCCGGGTGGACTGTGCCACAGCAAAGAGAAGACGGGGAGTAGTAAGTACTTTACTACTCCCCGGTCTAAAGTCATGTAGGTCTACACGCATCCACAGAGCATGTAACTACTTAGCAGATTTGACTTTTCTCACAAGTTTTCTGCCACTCGCAGTTTTCACGATGCTGCCTATTCTTGCGACACAGCTACAGTGGCTCCATAGTGGCATAGATCTCAAGTAGATGGACAGTGCTGGCCAAAGAAATCCAACCTCATGAATAGTGTAGCGCCGCGTTAGACTGCACAGACCAGTATGTGTAGTGCTAGGGCTGCGCTATTTCATTCAGGAGGTTGGATTTCTTTGGCCAGCACTGACTGTACATGTGTGACCGCGGCCTCATGAATGGGTAGCTATCACAACTCACTTTTATTGCTGCATCACTTTCCATGCGGTGCATAACCAGATCATTAATTCGAGGTGAGAGCTCGACCCAGCTGAGAGTCATCCACTGCTTTTTGGCACTCGACGACTCTCTGGTTCGACCACATACATGAACATTATGTACATATACAAGGTGGTAGGACATACAATCACGTGTACCGCTACCAATACAGTAAACAACCCAGGACCCGATGATGTACCCCAGCCATAAACTGCCCATGCAACCACTACTACCTACACATAAGAGTGGTAAAATCACAACTCCCTGGTTTGAAGGGACAAGTAATGCTTGCGGAGCACTGCGATATCCGCGTGCACACAGCTGCTGGTTCTAGAATTCTCTGCACACCTAGGCCGTACAGGTTCATGGCTGCGTACACAAAACCCTCTGGTCCAAGTTCTAGCGGTCCGCTGGGGGACAGGTGGCTGGTCAATTTACAAGAGCTATTCGGATATTCCACTGCACACACGTGCGTTCAATGGCACAGAGCAGCAAACAAAGAGTAAGTAAAAAGCGGCAGCAGGAGAGAGCACCATGGCTAGAAGACATTAGAAGATGGCTTGTGAATGTGAGAGTGGTTTTTCAATATGGGTAGGGGAAATATAGCTAGTCCGGTGGCAGCAATACCGATGTAAATACAGGTTCTGCAATCAGAGGTATAGGAGATAAAAGGTGAAGTTCAAATAAAACTGGCCGAGCAGTGAAATGTGACAGCAAAATTATTGTCAAATAGAAAATACTGTACAGAAAAGATGAGAGACACGATCGTCTCGTTGTATGTAGTACTAATTTCTGCAAGCGCGGATCCACCCACACAGACATACAGGCATGCGCGCACACACGCACGCACACACACACACACACACACACACACACACACACACACACACACACACACACACACACAACCGAAAGAAATGCACGTAAGCTAAAAAAATGCTATCCGCGCTGAGGGGAATGAGTTTCATAGACAGATCAGGAAGACATAAGACAATGATTCGTTAGTGGATGTTCCCCGGTGACCTCATATATGACATCACCAGTGACATCATCACTGACATGCTTGATAGCAGTAGTATGAAGTCATGTGACAACTCTGCATACACCTTGACTATCATGGTCAAGATCACGTGACTTGTGATGTCATCAATGAAGACTTCGGTCACCATTGGCAGCGTGTCAATATGATCGTGGGACGTAGAGTCTTCAAAAATGTACCAGACACAACGAAGAGAGGTTGACAGACAGCCCAACCAGGCAATGCGTTGCAACTCCTGGCTCACACACAGGGTACGCAATCAACACTGCAAGCGGCTAAACAAGTGCTGGGCGGAGCACGTTAGCACAAACAGTAGAGCGGGGCGCCTAAAAGACAATCACATGACCAGCAAAGGGCCGGGTGACGCATCGTCCTAACCTGTGCCAACGCAAATCCGCGTGAAACGTCGCCTTTGGCAACAAACTCCACACCTCCGCGCCGGGCAGAGTATGATTGTGCGGGAGTAACCATGGCGACTGTACAACCCCTCGGACCACGTCGCCCTTAGCATCACAGCAGTAACCACAGTACGCATAGGACGCCCAAGATGAGAAAGGCTCGCTGCGCTACCGAGTCAGGATCATTGTGAAGATGTTCTGAGCACGGGGAAGCAGAGCAGGCGAAAGAGAGAATGAGAAACAGTAAAACCTGGCAAGGCGACCACTCGTCCAAAAAAACCCACTAAAACAACGACCAATGGATGTTATTTCCAGTCAAATCTCCTTGGATAAGAAGACCACCTCTACACAGGGACCACATTTTGAAAGTCCCTCGAGCGGTCGGCTTAGGCAGGTTCCACTGTACCTACATTCGTATGCATACATGACAAACGGAGAGACAGACATCAAGCAAGAGTCTGATCCTCCAGACGAGGACACACCAGCAAAGGACCAACTAGAAAACGCACAACAGTACTTAGTACTCTGCGGACAGAACTGTTTCGTCCTTTGTGGACTCATCAGCGCAGCACCGAGAAAATGAGGCCGAAACTGATAGCAATGAAAAATAAAATTTCCCAAAGTTTCCACCGTACAACAGTGGATAGCTGAGAAACGCCACATGAGCAAGATGTGATACGTTACTGACAAATGGTAATGTTTCGACCATACAGTAGAGTGCCGATTATCCGCACCCATCGGGGCGCGGTCTGTTTCCAAGGTGTTCGGATGAGAAGAATGTTCGGGAAAGGGAGCAGTCACACATCTATCTTAAACCTGCATGTTCCCACATGTATGGGCTGTTATTGAGAGCGAAGGATAAATTTATCGAACGTCAGAACCGTCAATCAGCGTCGTGCAATGTTATCGCATGAGCTGATTGTTTAGTAACTGCTGGTGTTAGTGGACATTATAGCGTAACTTGTAGTTCCTTGGTCCTTTTTCTTTTCTATAAATTAATCCTTGGCTCTCCATCCGGGTATATTGTTGTGCTTATGGCAATGCCTGTGGACTCTGTACTCTTTCACACTGAGCGCGTTCGATTACACACTTGAATCGATTCATGAATCCATTCGCATGCATTCAAGTCGTTCGATTTTCATGTCATAAGCCCTGGAATCGATTCGGAATCCATTCACCCTATTCACATGGGGTGATGTGAATAGCGCGAATCGATTCATGGATCGATCCGCGTGCATAATCGCACGCACTCACTCACTGTGTTTGCACGATGTGGTTCATTGTGTCACTGTCGGTAGTGACTAGGGGTCAAACGGGTGTACCTTTAACTAACCAACGGGTAATTTTCTTAACGGGTACCCTTTGGGTGAATTCCCCGAAACACTGTGTATTGAGCAGGGAGTGGTGCTTTCTTGCAGGTTTGCCGAGTCGAAGGTTCGATGGACTTCTCGTGTGCTCTGGATTGCAGTCGTGAGTCAGTCAAGTGTCAAGTAAAGTCGGCGGAATAGCGCGAGCTCCGGTGTGGGGAGCAAACCCTTTCTTACAAATTATCGCCAAAGTCGCAACCACTACTGGGTACCCTTTAGCTGCCATATTATTTTTTTGCGTATTTCTCACATAAATCATGATTTAAATTTGTATATTCTCAGGTTGTATTTTGATACCACATTATGATTCGCAATTGATTCGTGTCTCATAATAATATTATGGCAATGAAGTTCCAAATGAATGTCATCCGTACATTTGCCCATGTACATAACTTCACAGGCAGTTACAATCGTACATGGTCCTAGTGCTACATGTATTTTGATACATGTACGCAAATCAACTGCAGATCGATGTGATTCAAGCCATGCAAGGACAGAGTAGTTTAGCAAAACTTCCGTGATCTCGCGCAATCCTATTTGCTATGTTCGCAGAGAACTGGTACTCTTCACATTCAGAAGATGTTCGCACCCATAGCTAGCTGGGGTGCCTGACACAGCTGATGTGCTGCTGGCCAGCTAGTTGCTAGTGCTAGCTCGTTGAACTCGTGAAACGAATCTTCACAAATCCGTAATCTTGTATGCAATATTTCGAACTACTTTTCAACTAAACCAAGCTCGTCGATTGAAAGAACAAATTAAAGTGCGTATCGGTTATAGCGTGGCCGTGTCAAAGAATATACTGCCTACAAGAATGAACTCGCATGTTTTCATAATCATAACATGGATTTCATGTGCACATTTATTCTTACAAGCAATTTTATCGTACAGTAGAATATATCGGTCCTAAGAATGGACTTTGTGTAGCGAAACATGCCAGATCAGTACAAAGTATATCGCCTGTAGTAATAACATCCGTCCAAAGCAGTTCTGATCTGACTCGCGTTGGGTCGTAGTGCTGCAGGTTCAACTATTGTGGTCATGTAACTCATGTTGCATAGCCACATGGTAAGCCTATGTGACTGTGACCAGCCGCATGCACAGTAGCACTACCTTGTATGTACGATGGTCTTCCTGCCTCTGCGCACATGCACACGATATATAATATGTCACACTTGATTTATCGTGTGTAAGAAATATCGGAAATAAGAATAGAAAGTCGTTTTTCAAACACCCACGCTATAACCCATACCTACTGTATTAGCATGAGTATCATAGCTACCACCTACGGACATCACCGTGTGTGACACTCCGACTGGTCACTCAGCCTAGTTCACCTTCAAGTACTGTGGCAGGTTCGATGTCGGAGAACCATCGTAACTTTCTAGTAACTCAGCTGCCATACATATTGGTGTCGGAGAACCATCATAACTTTCTAGCAACTCAGCAGCTGCCACCTCGAACGAGTTTCAAGTCTTGCATTTTCTCACATCGCAATCAAAAACCTCCAGTACGAGGATTTTTACTTGCACTAGAGTGGAGAGAACGAGTGTCTTTCAGCCTGCTCCTGCCGGACAAAGTCGAAAGCGGGAGTGCACAGGAAAAAGGAAAAGAGTATCCGCACTCCTATTTTGAGTCTTGGCGTGCAATTGATATGATAGGATAATCGAAATCCAAGCTCCTTTAACAGACGGGCACCCTTTTACTAACGGTACCTGAGATTAACGGGCATGATGTTATGGTATGACGCATGATGCATATCATGGTATGTCATGTCGACATGCAATGTCATGATGCGTATAAAAGCAATAGCGCGGTCGTTCATACTCTCTATATTCAGAGATTCCGATTCAGGTTGAAAGCTCTGACAAAGATATGGATACGCAGATTGAGTTAACTTCTAGTCAAGTACCCTTGAGTGTGACACACACACACAAAGGGTGTACGAAACATTTAAGAAAGAGAAGAAGTTAGCTAAGAAGAAATTGGAGGCGGCTCTTGAGAGGAAGTTACGAGCTGATCAAGACGTAAACGCACTCAAGCTGGAAGTGGGTGCGCTCGAAGAAGATAGGACCATCGCAAAATCCAACTACATGATCGCTTTATCTCAGGATTGGGATGAAGATGAGATTGATCTTTGCTAGTTGTGATATCTGTGGAGAATCCCCGTTTGCTGCTTGATCATGCTCTGCGTCTACCGGATGACGTGTGAATACTTCACCACTGGTCAGCTCGAGCGGTATTTATCCTTGTATCCATCTCTATGTCGTGACAGTCATATATACACGATGAATGTATCTTACTTCTGCATCCTCCACAAGCAGGCCTTTCGAGACGGAGTATTCGTCCGCTATGGATGGACCCCATCGCATCTGCCTCAGCACCGTGTCTGTGGCAGCATGCACTTTCATGTCCAACCGGCGGCTATCCAGCACTCCGACACAATGAGCTGCGTGATGTGACCGCGAGCCTGCTCAACGAGGTGGCCCACAACGTTGTCATGGAGCCCGGTCCGCAACCGCTGGCAGGGGAGAGATTCCACCATCGCACTGCGATCCGAGAGGATGGCGCTCGTCTGGATGTAGCGGCTAGCGGAGTGTGGGGTGGCCGGTTTGAGCGAACCTTTTTCGATGTGCGGATTTTCAACCCTTTGGCTAGCTCAAACCTGGCTCACTCCCTCTCTGCTACCTATGCCAAACATGAAGGAGAGAAGCGCCGACACTATGAGGAGAGAGTGCGAGAGGTGGAGCACGCTGTTTTGTTCCCCTTGTATTCAGTGCCATTGGAGGGCAGGGGAAGGCAGCCAGTGCTTTCTACAAACGGCTTGCAGCGATGCTCAGTGAGAAGCGGAAAGAGCCCTTCTCTGTGATGATGGCCTACGTCAGGTGCCGGCTCAGTACCGCCCTGATTCGTTCAGCCATCGCTTGCTTGAGAGGCCATCGCGAGGTCGGCCGCATGCAGCCGTTCCCATGGCCTCCGCAACCCTGGTTGCCTCAGAATGTCACTTGCCTGTCTGAAGCTATTCATTTTGTTTACTAGTATTATCCCCGGTGTGCGTTTCGTTATCACCTTCAGAACATTTCGTCACTTTCAACTTCTTTGGGCATAGAACATTTTGTCACTTTCAACTTCTTTGGGTATGCCACTTTTCTATGTAGAAAGTGCGCAATTGCGCCACTTTACCTTATAAATATACTCATTCCAATTTTATTTTGTTTTGCCCGTACAAGAGGCCTCAATTCTCTTGGAAAAAAAAAAAAAAAAAAAAAAAAAAAAAGATTAACGGGCGGGTACCCGGTACCCGGTACACCCGTTTGACCCCTAGCCTAGTAGTGACTGCACCCAATTTCCAAAACTTGGTACGTCAAGTGCACACACTCATACCGCAGCTATCCGGACACCAAGGTTACGGGCACTTCTCCCCACCAGTACCTTGCGCTTTTTGGGTGAGGTTTAGTGGAAATGTTACGACTCTTTTGTTACTTTTAGTGAAAATAGTGCCATCACATGCCATATCAATGGTCTGTTCCCATTAAAACGTATGTGATTCAGAGCTATGGACATTTCAAAGATACACACTGTGACAGCTGGCCAATCCAAAAGGGATCAGAATCACCAGCTAATGGTGGTGGTGGTGGGGGATAGTATCATGCAGGTGCATAATAATAATAATAATTATCATGCAACTGCATGCTCCCCCCCCCCCCCCCCCCCCCAACCACATACAAACATGCAGAACACACCACACACACACGCACGTGCAAGTGCACACACACACACACACACACACACACACACACACACACACACACAAACACGCGGTAGCATTTGCCTTACGTGCATGCTGCTGCGGATGATGATGCGCGGCGAATGGATTTCCGAAATTTTGCTGAGCCGCCAAACGAACGTGCAAACACATATACACACACATGCATGCAAGACACACAGACACACATACACAGACATGCACAGACACCCACACCCACACACAAAAATTCAAACACACACACACACACACACACACACATACAGGGATATCATCATCATAGTCAACCCATTAAAAGCAACATCGTTAGACCTATAGTGCGTTTCAAAAGTCCAGACCTCTGGTTTCAAAAAACCGTTAGGCCAGCATCTATACTACATAAAATCTGTGATCACTTTGTGCATAAAATTTTCGAAATTGGGCGTCTGTTATCCAATCAGACTATCGTCGGTTTTTTTCTTCTTTTTAGTCCCGACGATGGGCTTCTCCGATCTCTCACGTTCACGTCCCCACAATCATCACACACCTCAGGGCAGAACGCATTCGACCTAGTTCCAAGGAGAGGTTCATGAAAAGCAACCAGAAAGACAAGAAGGTCTGCAGGATAATAAATCATGCGCATGCGTGCAGTGGTGCAACCTGCGCAGTGCACGCGCGGTCCGCATGGACACAGCGCAAAAGGGAACTCGTAGAGGTCACAAATACAGACACTGCCAAAAGGGGACCTCCTAGAACAAGACCATAAACTAACCGTAGCGTGAAGGCCGAAAAACGGGAACGCTCCAAATCCCAGCGAAAAGTGGAATCCATTGTTGCCGCCACCACCAAACAGACCGCCATCAGCACCGGCATGGTTCGGGTCGGGAGCTGGTCGTTGTCCTTGCGGTCGAGGTGGGGCACGCTTTCTGTTGTTGGGAGCACGTTGATGTAACACACAGGAAGAAAAGAAAGTGAGTATGAGCATACAGATACGTGTAAAAGAACACACAGACAGACACAAGCACGAGCACGCACACAAACACACACGCACACACACACACACACGTAAACGCACACACATAATGCAAACACGTGTGCGTGCACACACACACACACACATACACACACGCGCACGCACACACACACACGAGCGCGAACACACCCACACACATACGCATTTCTGACCAAACGGGAAACGGTTACTTGAACGATGCAAACAAATCGTCCCGAAATCGTAAGAATGCTGCTCGCTTCTTCCCACTGACTTGACGGAACACTCTTAAGCCTAGTTCACATTCGACGGGGCGCGACGTAAGGATCGACGGGAAGCGACGGGACGGTCTGACGGCGTCCAATGTGAACACCAGGAACGGGAACGCAACCGTACTACCGTACAGATCGGGAAGCGACCGGAAGAGTTGGATCAATCCAACTTTTCATACCGTAGACGGGCGTAGACGGGGACGCAAGCGTACAAAACGGCTGCAATTCGAGTGTGAACAGGAGACGGCGTCGTGCGCCGACTGCTCCCGATTCGTACTTGGAAATTTTTAGCATTTCGAACACTGCGCTTCCCATGATAACTCACAGAATGGCTAGCACGACTTGAGTTGAATTTTAGCAACATAAGATCTCATGTCACTTATTGTATTTAGGGATAGTTCAGAAGCGTGACAGACGAACTATTCTATCATTTCCTGGGGCTATTACTTGAATGCCACAACTTTCAGGGCTAATTTTTTGGTCTTCATGAAAAACTGGTATTGTGAACTTGATTCCGCTTCTTTCAAGGAGAAATAATTGAAAAGAAGTCCCGAAAAACGAGAAATTAGGTCCAAAAGTCACCCCGTCACGGACCGTGCATTATGACTCGCGCCGTTCGACGGTGAACGTCGCAACGACTGCTGCATGTCGTGTCGTACGAATCGTACAGGATTTTACAACTCACCCCAGCCCTCCCGACAAGCCCTTACGTCCCGTACCGTCGGCGTTGCGTCAAATGTGAACTAGGCTTTACTATTGTGCTATTGCAAAGATGCTACCGCTGTTTTATTTCCAGGCGGATCCAAGATTTAATCCCAGCGTGTGACATGCGTAGAGTGGAGTGAAGCTTGTGTTTGGTGACGCGGTTCGTTTCGGAGCTATGGTGAATTTCTGCAGCTACATGCTGTCAGAAATCATCCAGTACAGCGCAGATAGCACACAGGCAAAGGAAAGAAACCGGTTGCAAAGCCCCACCTCGGGTCATCATTATCTGCCGTCCTGCCACCCAGATAGATGGGCACGACGTTTTCTTCACTGATTCCAGCCTTGCAGACGGGACATTGGTTTCCTCGCTCGGTCTCCATCCACTGTACAATGTAAACATACGCATACACACGCACATACACACACATACACATACACACGCACACATACACACACACGCACACGCGCGTGCACACACACACGCGCGTGTGCACACACACACACGCACACGCGCGTGCACACACACACACACACAAACGCACACATACGCACACACACACCATGATTGGAGTGTTCAGTCACACAGAATAGCACACATGATTGCAACATTCTCCTGGCACATTAGTTACCGCTAGCAGTCAAACTCCAGTAAGAGTAGCAAACAAGATCCAAAAGAGACATAGGCACAAGCAGGGACATGCACACACAGATACAGACACGTACACACAAACATATGCACACACACACACACCATTGGACCATTGGACGCCCTTCGCCGGAGGCGATGATAGCGATGCTACAGCAGAAGCCATAGCAGCTTGTGCTGGGATTGCACCATTCAACAGCTTGCAAGGCTAAAGAATTGACCGACACTATTCAGCCTGGTCTACACCACACAGCCATGAAGTGGCTTTGTCTGGCCAGTGAATACCTACTTTTTGGTCTTTTTCATTTTTTTTCACGCACACACATCACACCACATACTCCGGCATGCACTGGCTGTTGGTAACCACCCAGGAGAATGCACACACACTAGGGGTGAAACAATTATACCGAATATTCGAATACTCGTTTGGATTTTTCAAATATTATTATTATAATCGTACTCGGAATAGATCAGAGTACTAGTACTCGCTCATACATGGTACATGCATTTACCACAGAAATCTGCAGTTTCACAGCAGCAGTCGGCAGATATTGATGTGCAGACTGTGTGGTTAACATTTGTTCACCAGTAGAGAGAGCCCAAATGACCCACCAATCAATACACTCGAGAAAAGGACTGCCGATTGGTTCAATCAGGGTTGTATCATGTGATTATTAAGGCCCTTGGTGTGCGATTTTTTAGGATATCAAGAATACTCGAATACTCGAATATTCGATCGGAGAAAATCAGAGTACTCGAACTCGGGATCTCAGTGCCAACTTTCACCCCTAACACACACACATGCACACACACACACACATGCACACAGACACACACACGCACACACACACACACACACACATGCACACACACACACACACACACACACACACACACACACACACACACACACACACACAGACACACACAGACACACACATCCAGACACACAGACAGACACAGACACAGACACACGTGCGCACGCACACACACACACCATGTACCACACGCGCGCACGCACACACACACACACAGGCGGTCACACTCACCCTATGTATACAAGGCCAGCTGTGGGTAATGACCGCAACGTTGCCAACGTCAGCCACGAGCAATGACGACAGAAACAGCAGCAGCCGATGGTGGCAATAGTGACGTTCCATGCCGAAGAGATAATGGTTGCCAGAAAACAGGAGTCACAAAGAGGGAGAGGGAGTGGGAGAGAGAGAGAGAGAGAGAGAGAGAGAATTAAGAAAAAAAAAGCAGAGACCCCTTCAAATGAACCGCGCTTCACCGGGCGCAAGTGCAACGCTGACAAGCACGCAAGTCCCAGCGGTGCATACTCATGGCATGAGCAGTAGCACGGGGTAACCTTTCTTTGTCCCCAGCTCTACAAATCACTATATATACAATGCAATCGGCAATTGGGCACAAATTAGAGAAATGAAATGCGCACGAAAAAAAACCCACATCAAATATCGTATTTTCCCGAGTATAAGTCGACAGCGTTAACAACTTTCACACCCAGGTTCAACTCGAGTGACAGGAACGCGCCCAAACAGGTTGTAAGTTGTAGCCTGCAGGCACGGTGACTAGGTGACTTGTGGCACGCATGAGCACGTGATCCCTTATTCAACTACATTCGATTGGGATTAAGGGCCGAATGCTGCATCGTAGCCTTCTCGGACCAAAACCAGTCGACTCAGGGTCCGGAAGACTATAACATGTGGGCCAATCGCGGTCATCCGTGCCTTTATAAGAACGAAATGTCGCTTTTCGTGACATTTTGCATACAAATCCCCATCTACATGTAGTAGGGTGCAGTTGCCCAATTTCGGTGGAAGTGCGCGAGTTCGATTGGGAATGAAGGAGGAAGGGAGCGTCTCAGCTTCCTCGGACCAAGACCATTCGACTAAGTACCCCGAAGATTACAACTGGTGAAAAATTTGATTTTAGGCCTAACTTCCCAATCTGTACTTCCTTGTAGACCACCACAGGGTCACAGTCGACTAGGGGTCGACATGCCGCTACTTTACCCGCGACTTGTGCATTGTGTTTGTGTGTGTGTGCGTGCATGTGTGTGTGTGTGTGTCTGTGTGCATGTGGTACATGGTGTGTGTGTGTGGGGGGGGGGGGGGGGGGGCATGTGTGTGTGCGGGCATGTGTGTACACAGTCGTGGCCAAAGAAATTTGACACACAATTCAAAAGTAGCGCCGTGTTTCCAGTCCAATTACGCCATGCACGCTCCAAAAACCCAGCCGAGGGCCGCATGGGCTGCACGAGTCTTGGCGCTGCTCCCGGCACAAGGGGAGGATTTCTGCGGCCACAACTGTACTATTGTACTTGACAGCCTTGTAGATCTAATTCCCACCCCCTGCTGAAAGAACCCCATCTGGGAATGGCGACACAGTGTGTGTGTGTGTGTGTGTGCGGGGGGGGGGGGGGGGGATCAACGGTATTTTAGGGTACATAAACATACGTAACAAAAATTTCTGTGTTTCGAAACTTCGGTTTGAATTTTCCACATTTTCTTCTCGCTGACACTTCGTTGAGTAGAAGGCCGGCAGCGAATCGTTGGGTGCAAAGTCCACGTAGGTACAATGGTGCAAGAACACTAGTCAAAACGTACCAGAATAAATGGCCGCAGCGACTGACGACGGGATCGTTTGCTGTCTCAAGGCAAATGTGACAGGAGAACTCAGGCGTTGACTGCGACGGTCTATCTTGATCTCGATCACCACCTGGCGATGCACCTGCGTCCGATGACTCCCCGTGCGATCGTCTCTCCGACTCCATGATCCTCCGGCAATCAGGCACCAGCACTGCAGCAGATCAGAGTGGTGGGGAATGCTTCTTTGTGTATTCTGGTCGAAACTTTCTACGTGTCTTTCTCCACTGACAAAAAGTTTTCATTCCCTCAACAATGAATATTTTTGTCTTGCTGCACAAACAACAGCTAGCATAGCTAGTAACGGTATGTTAGTATGTAGCTACTGTACAAAAGGTGATGTAATGAGTCATGAGTCTCTCTCCACGCTCTGAGTCTGACGCGCTCTCATCATCATGATCATGTCATTCTCATGCTGACTCCACAGTCCACACCACAGAGTCCACACATATGTGTAAGGCCACACAGACTGTCAGTGTCCATGATGCATCGATGATAGCGCGCGCATGCATATCGGCAGATCATGAATATAATATAAAATAATTATTATTATAATTTTGCAGATAACTACAGATGGCGCGAAATCATGTGGACATGACGTCATGGGAGCGCCACGTTCTTGCCTTTTCGACATCCGACTCGCGTTTCGTCCCACTTTTTGCAGGACAGTGTATCTCGACTTCACCCTGTATTAGTGTAAAATCAGGTTGCACAGCTCAGAGAAATACTTTTCTTACTTTCCTTCCTGCTACTTTCACGGCACCCTGGCCTGAGCGCTCTCTAATTTTAGATGGTTTCCCCTTCTTTTGGATGCCTCGCTTTCAGCTGGCAGTTATTTAGGTCCGCGTGAGGACTCTCTACTCAGTCTTCACAGGCTGAGGAGAAGTTTTTTTGTTCTCGAAATGGCATATGTACTGAATACTAGCCCGAACCCGCGCATTCGCGACATTCAAGACGGCTTGTTTGCTGCCGACCACCACAGCATTTACCTTCTCGGTGATGTTGCTGGGGCGGCGAGCCAAGCAGCGGTTCCTTCCAGCGCATGGGAGCATGAGCCGACGACCCGGACCGGCGGTCCAGAAAGCGCACCAGCGGCAGGTGATGCTAGTGATGCTAGTGATGCTGCTGACTGCGCGAAAACAGATGCAGAGAAGCTCGAAGCTCGCTTCTCGCAGTGCGTCAACTCGGCCCGACAGGACAGGGACTTGGATTTGCAGCCTTTTAGACTATCTAGTTGCCATGCCCTGCAGTCTCAGTGGACGCGGCTGCTATATTTCGTGACCGAGAACCGTCGATTGCGCGAACAGCAGCGACGAATACCTGACACAGGAGGCATTTGCGTTGACCCGCCACCGGACAGAAGCAGCGACTTCGGCAGCTGCGCCGCGGACGTGAGCTACATGTCGGCGTCGCCAGCAGGGACGGGGAAAGCCCCTGCGGATGATTTCCACCGCTTCATGGTTCGGTTCGGGCTGCAGGTGATTCAGCGCGATAAGAAACTGCAAGACGCCGTGAGCATCTGCGAGAAAATCCTGTCAACCCTGTCTCCCTTGGCTGTGTCATCCGGTGGGTTCCCATGCGAATCACCGGAGGTCTGGGACGACCTGATGAACACCCTGATGGCGTTCTACGAGCAGGCGCGTGCAGCATACGCCGCCGGCGTTTCAGAGTCTGACTGTGAACCGAAGGCTGCTGGTTCAGCCGAGAGGACTAAGCTATTGGTCCTGGCAGCACTGTCCACCCTCGTTTGTGGAAGGTTAGATGCGAGCGTATACTGTGGGCCTGTGGGTGTCGGCCGGTGCAGTACAGGGCTACTCGACCGGATCCGATTGCGTGGGTCGAGTGCACGCGGCCAGGTGCTGTGCGGTGGAGTGCTGTGCGGTGGAGTGCAGTGTGCTGTGTGGCCGAGTGCTGTGTGATAGAGTGCTGTGTGGCCGAGTGCCGTGTGGCCGAGCGCCGTGCGACCGGGTGCCGTGCGGCCGGGTGCCGTGCGGCCGAGTGCTGTGCGCCCGAGTGCTGTGCGCCCGAGTGCTGTGCGCCCGAGTGCTGTGCGGTCGAGTGCTGTGTGGTAGAGTGCTGTGTGGCCGAGGGCAGTGTGAGGTCGAGTGCTGTGCGGCCGGGCGCTGTGCGGCCGGGCGCTGTGCGACCGAATGCTGTGGGGTCGAGTGCAGTGCGGCCGAGTGCATGCAGTCGAGTGCAGTGCGGCCGAGTGCTGTGCGGCCGAGTGCTGTGTGGCCGAGTGCATGCAGTCGAGTGCAGTGCGGCCGAGTGCTGTGTGGCCGAGTGCATGCAGTCGAGTGCATGCGGCCGAGTGCTGTGCGGTAGCAAGAGTACATAACCCCCCAGAGTGTGCGACGCTGGATCCAGCTCTGCATAGGGTCTTGGTCGAGCGTAATCGGATTTTTGCGTCATAATACTGTACCCATCTGTTTATAGTAATCTTGTCAGTTTGAGCACTCTGGCAAGGTACGTTCGGGCCTGGTTTAAATCTGGCTTTGGAAAATTTATTTTTCATTGCTACCAGTTTCGGCCTCATTTCCTCTGTGCTGCGCTGACGAGTCCACAAAGGACGAAACAGTTCTGTCCGCAGATTGTGTATATAATAATACATGTATATAGCCATGTACAGCAAAGGTCATCATACAGTGTAGAGATCTGAGTGTTGTAGTATCGCGCATATCAGCACACGCAGCACAGAAGCCATAAATAATGTTATAGTTTCGACTGGGCCTTTCGTACCATTACTTTGCAAGTCGACAAAACTACTAGAACATTGTATATGGCTTCTGTGCTTCGTGTGCTCATTTGTTTCCGTCCAACCAAGATTCTATTCGGTCACGCCTAGCCTTTCAGTACCTGGTCACCGTGCCTGCAGGCTACAACTTTCACACCAAGGTTCAACTCGAGTGACAGGAACCCGCCCAAACACGCTGTAAGTTGTATCCTGCGGGCACGGTGACCAGATGACTGGCGGACGCACGAGCACGCGACCGCTTACTCAACCGTGTTCGATTGGGAATAAGGGCCAAACGCTGCATTGCACCCAGTTTCGGTGGAAGTGGCGAGTTCGATTGGGAATAAAGGAAGAAGCGAGCGTCTCAGCTTCCTCGGACCAAGACCATTTGACTCGGCACCCCGAAGAAGACTACAACTGATGAAAATTTGATTTTAGGGCATACTTCCCCTGCTCTGTTTCAATGTCCAGCATAAGCGAACGCGTGGATCAAGCATAACTGCTTGGTTGACGCTGCAGCGGGAATGCGCGTAATAATAATACCTTGATTGTCCTTGTTGTTCTGTTCTGTAATAATAATAATTAGGGCTCAAATGGTTAGTCCGATTAACCGGTTGCAGACCGGTTACGAAGAATTAACGGTTAACCGATAAAGATAACGGGTACGCAGTAACTTTTCAGTCAAGTTTTCAAGTATCAGGTCGTTGCAAAGTATGCACTTTTGCAGGCTGTCCATATGTGTGTATATCCGCCCGTCTGTCCGTCCGTCTGTGTGTATGTCTGTCCGTCCATCTGTGTGTATGTCTGTCCGTCCATCTGTGTGTATGTCTGTCCGTCCATCTGTGTGTATGTCTGTCCGTCCATCTGTGTGTATGTCTGTCCGTCCATCTGTGTGTATGTCTGTCCGTCCATCTGTGTGTATGTCTGTCTGCCTATATGTCTGTCTGTCCGCCCGTCTCTATGGCCGTCCGTCTGTCTGACTCCCAGGCGATCCTGCTTGGCACTGGTTCAGCTAGCGGGCCTGCTCCAAGAGCAGGCAGGAGCGGACGAGCAACGTCTACCGCTGAAGACCGTCGTTCAACACTTCAATTCCTATGCCGGGCAACGGACGACAGTGCCCCCGTATCTGCTCGATTGCCTATTCGTAGCGGAGTGGCGCTTGAACAGCCCTTCGCTGTCCAAATTAGCGCCGGGTGCTGATCAGGGTAATGTAGAAAGTGTTGTATTTCATAGAAAAGAAAAAGGACCAAGATACTACAATACGCTATAATGTACCATTGGTCAGTGTCGTGCAGTGTTATCGCATGAGCTGATTGTTTAGTAACTGGTGGTGTTAGTTTCCGTGGTCCTTTTTCTTTTCTATAAATTAATCCTTGGCTCTCCATCCGAGTCCATTATTGTATTTTATTTTGTTATTTTTACTTGGGCATTCCCAACAGACCCTAAGGTCTTCGTGCAAAGGCGAGTGAGTGTGTGAGGGATTGTTGCACTTGGGCCGCTGCCGGTGCTGTGAGCAGGGGAGTCGGAAGGTATTTTAGGGTGGTATGGTCAGCCAACCGAAGTGCAATTTACTCATGGTGTTGGCGTGTCTCCTCTGGTGACAAATTTCGAAATTTCGAGCCCAGATCAGTGCCTTTTATAAATAAGCCCGTTGTGCATTGCCAAATATGGAAGGTATGAGTAATGCTTGTGAGTACGCTGGGATCAGCAATGCACTGTTCAACACCCCCAGACGACCATGCCCCGGTGGCTGTGTGGGGTGTTTATGGTGCAAATTAGGTCATTGCGCAATGGGCTTTTTTCACAGGGTACCAGGGGGCAAGGAGTGGCACAGTCAGTACCGTAAGTGACCGTGCCGTGTCCGACGACCCTGTCGAGTCCCGTCATTCCGAGACGGAACACCCCGCATGTGATTAAAGGGGAAGTTAAGGCAAAAATCAAAATTTCACCAGTTGTAGTCTTCGGGGTGCTGAGTCGAATGGTCTTGATCCGAGAAAGCTGAGACGCTCCCTTCCTACTTGAATCCCAATCGAACTCGCGCACTTCCACCGAAACTGGGTGACTGCGCCCTACGAGATGGGGATTTGTATGCAAAATGTCACTAAAAGCGCCATTTCGTTCTTATAAAAGCACGGATGACCGCGATTGGCCCATATGTTGTAGTCTTTTGGACGCTGAGTCGACTGGTTTTGGTCCGAAAAGGCTGCGATGCAGCGTTCGCCCCTAATTCCCAATCGAACATGGTTGAACAAGCGATCACGTGCTCCTGCGTACACCAGTCACCTGGTCACCGTGCCTGCAGGGTACAACTTACAGCCTGTTTTGACCTTTTTTGGGTGCAGTCCTGTCACTCGAGTTGAACCTTGGTGTGAAAGTTGTCGCCTGCTGGCGTGGTGACCAGGTGATTTTGGCACCCTGGAGCACGTGACCGCTTCTTCAACCATGTTCGATTGGGAATAAAGGAGGAACGCTGCATCGCAGCCTTTTCGGACCAAAACCAGTCGACTCAGCGTCCAAAAGACTACAACATATGGGCCAATCGCGGTCATCCGTGCTTTTATAAGAACGAAATGGCGCTTTTAGTGACATTTTGCATACAAATCCCCATCTCGTAGGGCGCAGTCACCCAGTTTCGGTGGAAGTGCGCGAGTTCGATTGGGATTCAAGTAGGAAGGGAGCGTCTCAGCTTTCTCGGACCAAGACCATTCGACTCAGCACCCCGAAGACTACAACTGGTGAAATTTTGATTTTTGCCTTAACTTCCCCTTTAACCGTGCAGCCGGAGACGCCAAGTCTCCCTATCCGCCGGGGAGATCTACCGATTCCGTCGATGTTCTTGAAACGTCTCCTCCCATCTCCTGACCAGAATTGAAAACCCTCCCTACTCAGCGCAGATTCTTGCTGACCATGCATGATGTGTAGTAGTGGAGCTGTTAGTTTAACAACTGGCACTCTGCACCCTGGGGGGGGGGTACTGGTGCATGTATGCATGGTCAACATGCTTAATTTGTTTACCCCTACATGTTGAGGTCAGCAGGCCTCCCTGCGGGCTGCCCCACACCTGGAGGGACACCTCCGTACCACGGACGAATTGAAGTTGGCAGGTCTGTGGACGTTTTCGTTTCCTTCTTCTCGAAGCGATCAGTCAATGAGTGGATTATTAATACCGCGTAATACCCAATGCTGTAGACAGCAAGCTGTTTCGGCCACAAAGGCCTCATCATAACAGCTACAAGCTTTAAATAGGCCGAGCTACCAGCCATGGTGCAAAGGGGCACCGCAGACATTAAGATAGCTCATCGCTCTAGCGCCAGAGTGCTCTAACTACGAAAAGTAGCGGGGCAATGCGTAATGCAGCAGCAGGACGAGAGCAGCCTACCGAGAGCGTTCAACGAAACAAATGTCGAGGAGCGTAATACCCGATGCTGAAGACAGCATGCTGTTTCCGCCACAAAAGGCCTCATCAGTACAGCTAGCTACGAGCTTACAATATTCCCTTTATATGTGGGTAGGGTTTGTGCTACGGATACTGTAATTTCACAAGTTTTTGGTGTACTTTTATTTTCGGTATTTTCGGTGCCTTTGTTTCGTACCTAAAATTTCAATACACCCAACAAACACTAACGCACATAATCCAATAGGGAACTGGTTCTCTGTACCTAAAATTTCTGTTCACCTAACCTGGCCTTTTGCCCTCATACCGAAAATATTGAGCACCTAAAATTTCTGAAATTAATTAGAGTATTCTGCTGGGTTAGAAAATCTGATTTACTGCCGCAGTGTGCACGAAAGGGACATTTTGGTAATTGAATATTATGCTGATTTGTAGAGGGTTTTGATCTTTTGAAAATGCTGGATTTTTTTAAATTTATTTTATTATGTTCCCATACCCAAGTGAGAATTCAAGTCGGCAGGAAAACCGCGAGCTCCCATGTAGGGAGCAACACACTCTTCCCATGCCCAGCTCATAAAGAGTAGTGAAAGACAATGGTACGGAGACTAGGGCAAACGTGACAACTGCTGAGCAGGCGCTGCACCGAGACGCAGCAGTGATGGTGGGATTAAAGAGTGACGGCTGTACTGCACTGCACACTGAACACTGAGCACAGATGTAACTTTAGCAACGATGTAAGACGGCCAAACGTGCCCCGCCTCGTCATGCCTGCTTGCTTGCTCCGGTTTGCTGTGCTTCTAGGCGTGCCGACCAACCTGGCCGCGAACGGATCTTTTCTCTTCGTATCCCACGTGTGGTGCCAAGGGGTGACGAAAATCGGAACTGGACTGCGCGGAACCTGCAGGTAGGGTACAGTGTTAAGTTGTGTTCGGAGAAATCCGACTTAGAGTGTGTATACATGTATCTGGTGCCGTCAACTAGCACGCGCCTTGACGCCCTGGAAGTGGCACACATGCGGCTGGACGTACTCACATGTACAATACAAGGGAGGTTTAGTCCCACGTAATCCGTGGGTACTTTACGTGTGTGTACCACGTGATACTCAGTGACCCACGTACAGACGTTTTCTGAATCACGACATACCGTGTATGGAGGCTCACCCACGTTCCGCTAGAACGTGGGTGAAAATCAGAATTGAGTGCATTGTGCAAGCTGTGAGGGTGCTCAGCTGAAGAAGTTTCCGAAGTACGAAATCAAAATACTGGATGAGCTTCTTAGGCCCGGGTAGCTTCGTCTTTGACCAGGTTTGGTCCTTTCGCTTCATGATTTTGTTTGTTCCGTGTGACTAAACACAACATTGCAACGTAGGTGCCCTTCATCCACTTTACGTGGATCACCCACGTACGCGTTTCCGTTACGTGGGAACTAAACCTCCCTACAACCTGGTGTAAGCGACCTCTGTGTTTAGTGACCACCTGCTCGTAACGGCCGTTTTTCCATGCACCATGCACCTACGGCATATAATCCGATGATCAAATTAACGGTTATAAATAAGGTAGATGTCTGTATTTCGTGGCAAAATATGGGGTGTGTGCGGTTTGCATTGCACTCTGCGGCTTATACTCCGTAATTTACGGTATTGTTGAGCAGCCGCGTGTTGTGCAGCTGCTGTCTTGACTATTGGGGGGGGGGGGGGGGGGGGAGGGGAGGGTGCGTGTGTGTGTGTGTGTGTGTGTGTGTGTGCCATATGGTGCAGTGGTATGTGCAGCGATTTCCAATCGATAGGTTGCGGATTCGATCCCAGACGATTATGGTCACACACGTCTTTCTTCTCTTTCTCAGACTCCTCCTGACTTTTCTTTCATTCTCCTGGGTGGTTACCAACAGTCGGTGCATGCCGGAGTATGTAGTGTCATGTGTATATTATTATTATAAGCACGTCCGCGTAGTGGGCGGGTTTGCCCACCTCGCTTGTGCCAAACTGTGCCACGTGTCCGTACAAAAATGAGAGAGGGGAGGACAAAACAAAAACGAAAACACAAAAGAGCAAAAACAAAAAAAAACAGGAAAGTAATGATGAAGGACAAAATGAAGGAACAGAACAGACCAAACCTGAGTAATATACATGTATAACAGAAGGGTGGCAGAAGACTACATCATGCAGCATCCACGAACGAGGAAAATCGACCGAGGGACATGATAAAGGGGAAAGAGAGAGGATGTGGACCGGGGACGGGGGAAACAGGGAAAGAGAAAGAGAGAGATACGATGAACAAAATACAAAATTTGGAAAGAACTAACGCGACAAACGAAGACAACAGGACGTGGCGTGCTGACCTGGCGAGGAGCTGGATGATGGTGATTCCTTGACAGCTGCACAAGCTCTGATGGTGATGGCGGCCTTCAGTATTCACCGACTCCTGAAACCGACTCCACGACAGATGCGCATCAGTGTCGTCCACCCGCGAAGCGCTTCAGTGTCCACCCGCGACCACTCGCCGCTGATGTTCGTTCATGAGCATGTTTCTGAGCTTGGCAGCAAATTTCCGCAGGGCTTCTGAATCACGGTCTGCGATTCTGGGATGGTTCAGGATCGCCTTCTCCTGTAGTGCCAGGTGGCGGTCTTCTCCCCCATACCACTGGTCAAGTTCTGGCCAAGCAGCAGCGTACACGCCTGGCCCGTCAAACATCTCGGCCACAATGTCCTCAGCCGAGCTTCCTTGGAGCGCCTCCTTTAGCCTAGCCAGCTTATAATCGTCGGATACGTAGCGATCCTCATCCACCAGCCGCTTGAACGATTGACGCGACGGCACAAACTGTTGCGCGCTTCCGCTCAACTTGGGCAGCTCCAGAGGCTTTAGGTGGTGTAACGAACTGACCCCATGTGGGCGTTGCATACTGGCAAGCCAATCATGCACATAGAGCTCCACAGCAGGTTCCGGATGAGGAGACCACTCAGAAAGTCTACTCATTGGAGCACTATAGTCAACTGACGTTGCTCTGCTGCTCAGACTACACGTGGCTTCGGTAGTGGTGGTGTTGGCCGTGTGCGTGGTGCTGGGATCGGTGGCACAGGCCGCATGTGCGGTGATGTTAACGGTGGCACAGGGGTGACCTGTTCTGCGACTGCTGATTTGGCCTGATGCCACGTGGCCAGAAACAGACTCAACAGGCGAATCCAAAATCGCCTCAGCAGCAGCCATCACACCAACACTCTCCTTATCAAATTTCGCCTCCCATTCGTCCAAATCATTCAGCAGTTGTTTACTCTCTTGGGATTCCAACATGCTGCGCGTAATCTCTAAAACCGAATTCAGCTCTGACTGTACAAATTCCAATTCACGGACATCAGGCTGCAAATATCGGCGAGACGGCGACGAGCAAGCAATCAGTGTTCGCAAGCGGTTACTTATCCGCGTGTGGCATCTACGGAGGTTAGTTCTGCGACGAAGTAACTCTTTCCAGCGGTCCTCAAGTTCCTGAACAGGAGCTTCACACATGCTCGTATCATAATGGCGTGGCGCAAAACTACGAGTCACAAACCCTGGTGGTGGCGGAAACGCCTTTGCCACCGCTGACACTACCTGTCGAAACCTGTCGGATCCGGCTCGAAGGACCAAATGTTTTACCGGTTCCCTCGCAAACCCACACTTACATCAGACACAACTATTGGAGGCATCGAACTATTTAGAAGACTGTATTACCAAACATGTTCTCAAAACACCATTGAAGAATCGTGTGATGTGTGTGCGTTAAAAAAATGAACAAAAGACCAAAACGTATGGATTCACTGGCCGGAGAAAGCCACGTCATAGCTGTGTGGTGTAGACCAGGCTGTATAGTGGCGGTCAATTCTTTAGCCTTGCAAGCTGTTGAATGGTGCAGTCCCAGCACAAGCTGCTATGGCTTCTGCTGTAGCATTGCTATCATCGCCTCCGGTGATGGGCGTTGAATGGTCAAATGGTGTGTGTGTGGTGCGTATGTTTATGTGTGTGTGCTTACATGTGTGTGTGTGTGTGTGTGTGTGTGTGTGTGTGTGTGTGTGTGCGTGTGTGTGTGCGCGCGTGCGTGGGTGCGTGCGTGGGTGCGTGCGTGGGTGCATGGGTGTGTGTGTGCATGGGCATGCGCACGTCATCCCACGTTGTCCAGGGCGCACGTCTACGCTAGCAATAAGGATTTGCCAGAAGGCATACCGGTGTACGTGGCTGGCCAGTTGCTCTACGTGTACGTAAAGGAGCCGTGCGACATTCGGCCGCTTACCGAAGTTGGGCCGTTTGATTTCCAGACAGGCTGCAAAGCCTTCGCTACCGTGCTAGACGAAGACACTCTGATGGTACGTGATTCCAGTTTTGTACATGCCGCGTATGTTTCACTTCACCATTTGTTTTAAAAATTTCACCTGGTGATTAGGAAAGTACTGTACAGCAGGAAATTTTCGGACGGGATTATTTTCGGACAAAGCCGAATTTCGACGTTTCGTACGGTTTTTTTATTTTCGTACAGCGCTGCATGCTAAATGCACGTGTTCGCATGCAGTACGCACGTATAGTGTACATAATTTCACATGAACAAATTTTAGTACGGAATTAATTTTAGTACAAAAGAGGCCGTGTACGAAATCGTACGGAAATAAATTCCGTCCGATAACTTCCTCCTGCACAGTACTCGTATGCTAGACATGCATGTCGGCGTGTTGAATGAGCTGAGCTGTTTTTGCAACTGTATGACGTGTCATTTTAGGTGTATTTAAATTTCGATGTCAGGGACCTGTCAGGTTTCAGCTGTAATCTAAATAGAGGTGTCCGGCTCCTTTACCGAAATTGTAATCGCGCCGAAAATAACGTGTTGTACAGTATGTTCTTGTGTGTGTGTGTGTGTGTGTGTGTGTGTGTGTGTGTGTGTGTGTGTGCGTGTGTGTGTGCGTGTGTGTGTATGTGTGTGCATGCGTGCGTCTTGTGCGAGCAGCCCATAGCCGATGTGGACCTACGCGTGACGCCACCTGCCACCAGCAGCGACGACGACTCCGCCAGCTCGACGACCGACCCACTCGGCACCGGGCTGTACACAAACGCCACGCTGCGCTTCACGTCGGACGGAACGCACCTGTATTGGCTGTGGGCGGGGAAAGCACTCGACGAGACCGGCACTGCGCCGTCTGAAGTGCAGTCGGTTTCTTCGGAGACCAGGCTCGTCGTGTACATTCAGAAACTGGCCCTGGTGAGTGTGGCCTGTTTCCCCGAATGTATGTCGCACCGTTTTACACTATGGCCTTGAAGGGCAAAGAATGGTGTGCGACTTACAATCGAGTGTGCCTTCCTGCTGATGTGAATGCATTGAAGCAACTTGGCTCAGACCTGAAAAGGGGCCGCAACTTATAACAAGTTTGATTGATTCATTGATTTGTAACATGGAAATTGTGGGCACAAGTTATGCGATCGAGTCCACCAACTAAACCAGATTTTGAACAGTCAGACGTGCACAATCTAGCACAAAACTGACAAGGAGTACTGAGACATTCCACAATTTCCATGTTACAATTTTTTACTTGGCTCACCATCTGAGTTCTTGATTCATTGATTGATTAATTTTTACGTTTAAAAGGATTGTCCAAAGTTATAATAAAGTGCGACTTATAATTGGGGAAACACAGTGTACAGTTGCCTTGGAGACAAGAATGCAATGAAACACAGTGTACAGTTGCCTTGGAGACAAGAATGCAATGAAACACAGTGTACAGTTGCCTTGGAGACAAGAATGCAATGAAACACAGTGTGCAGTTGCCTTGGAGACAAGAATGCAATGAAACACAGTGTACAGTTGCCTTGGAGACAAGAATGCAAAGAAACACAGTGTACAGTTGCCTTGGAGACAAGAATGCAATGAGACTGAGAAGAACTACACAGGGCCGAAAATAAACATGCGCCGAATATTTTGTTGGACTTACAGTACTTGACAAGTGTGCATGTGTTCTCGACTTGTCCAGGTGAAGAACGATGAAGGCAACACCTGGTCATTGATCCCTGTAGCTGCACCCGTTGCTCTGCAATCCAGTCCAAAGGATTCTGCTACCGGAACAGAATCCGCTGGAAATTGGAGTTCAACCACTGGTACGTACTGCACACTGCTATGCGGCCATGCGAGTGCTTGTGCCACCTGGCCGTAGTTCTGTGAGCCACCCGTATTTGTACCGTCCGGCCATACGAGTGCTTGTGCCATCTGGCCATATTTGTGCAATCCACCTGTATTTGTGCCATCTGGCCATACGAGTGCTTGTGCCACCTGGCCGTAGTTCTGTGATCCACCCGTACCGTAAAGTCCGCTGCAAACGCCCACATCGCTGCAAACGCCCACCCCAGCGGGTCCATACTATTTTCGTCTTTTCCAGGTCAACATAGTTGTAGAAAACTGGCATGAAGGTCGAATGCGTACAAGAACGACTAAAATGCCTACAAACTGCCTATGTCTTACCAAGAGGCTCTGCAAAAGCGATTGTCATTATCTTGCTGCAAAGAAAAAAAAAACTTCGGTCGAGATTTCCTTTCATACAATGAATGAATCGTCTTTGTTATTAGTTCGTTCTCCATGAAGTAATGCCGTAGAATCCATCTGGTTTTCAAATCATGAAATTTCTGCAGTGCCACGATGTCGCGCTTTCAGCTTTCAGTCAGAATGGAATGGTGATTGTTCTGACGAAGCGTCATTCAACGTCGCAGTATTGCAGTTGCAAGTCGAACAGGGGGGTGTCACAGAAGCTACACCTACAAAGTCGCTGCTATCTTGTTGAAAACTCTGAAGTGCTCGAAAAAAACCTTGCCTTTGCGAGTTGCGTGATTGGGAAATGATGGCTTGAAACACCATCAGAAGTGTACTAAGGTTCCTGCAATAGCCTGTTGACCTGTTACATTTTACTGACGTACTCAAGTGCATACTCAAGTGCATTTGAGCTTGAGTGAAGAGCTAGTACTGAGCCTGAGTAGCCAGTGCTACGTACTCAGCCTGCAGAATGCCGGCCGAGCCGGCTTTGGCTAGGTCACTGTAGTGTCGCAGCAGTTGTACGTCTCCAGCCCGTTTAGCAAGCAGCGCAGTAATAAAAAAGCACTCTCTGGCAGAAACTCGCTGCGGGTATGTAAATCCCCAGCATAATCATGGCAGATCATTCGGATTGCGTTCATGCTATCCTTCGTTTGTACGTAGTACAAACGTATCTGAGACACGTGATGAGTTTTCGCCGTCAGAGACTCCATAATAAAGAGCTGTGCACTCTTTGGGGGTTATTTCGCTCTTGGTCTCACTTGATTATTATGTCGCACCCGGCTTTTCAGGATCGAGCCGTATTGTTTCAATATAGTCACGTAGGCAGGATGTTGCACTCGATTGGAAATTGCACCCTCTTCGTTGCCCTTGACGTTGAGTGTAAAAAGGTGCGACTTACATTCGGGGAGCTATGTTAGCAGTTTTCTCCCCCCCCCCCCCCTCCCTCCCAGTCTCTCACTCTCTCCCTTTGTTTCCCTGTGTTGCACAGGCACAGACACAGCTGCCATGCTGATTCAGAACGTTAATATGGTGGCAGCGGTCCGAAGGGGGCCCCTGTTCACGACCGGGCACATGCTGGCCCTGGTGCTCTATCATCCGCAGCTGGTGGTGATCCCCGACGGTGTCCCTGAGCCGCCCGTTGGTAAGAGCATGTCACCGGGGCGTACCTGGTCCCCGTTTTAGGGGTGGGGGGGGGGGGGGGGGGGGGTGCGCGGCCGCATATGTGTATGATGGCTGGTGCATGTCATTCATGGTTATTGATGTGTATCTATATTCATTACGTCATAGTTGTACTGCATGCACGCACACACACGGATTAGTTGAGTGTGCTTCTTTTTCCTGTTGTTCTTTCTCATGACATGTTTTGTTTCTGTTCCCAAGTCTTCACGAATAAATAGTAACGTATCATGGCGCAGTGAACTTGTTCTTTCCTGTGTCCGTGCCTTGTGTCCGCACCTTGTAGTGTTTGCACGGGCCCAGTTGTTTTTTTCCGTATGAAGTAGTAGTTTCCGCGATCGAAACTCTGTCTCAGTTGAATTATTTTAGTAGTGTATTTGTTCGTACTCGTGGACGAGTGACTAATCGTAATGGAACAATCACAGGACGATACCGGATTTGACCTGTCCTCCGCGACCGAGCGACAGCAGGAATCTCAAATGGGTGTCCTGATGAAATTTATGGAGCAGCAGATGCGTGCAGCTGAGGCTCGTGATAAGGCGATGCAAGATCTGTTCAAGAATGTTCAGAGCAGGTCGCTATCACCATCGCAGCCTCAGTTCACTCCGCAGCCCTCAGCACCAGCTCTGTCCACCTCGCAGACCTCAGCACCACGGCCAGTGAACAGTGTGTCCTGCCCACACTTATTGTCGTCTGCGACGCTGGCTGATTTTCACTCCTTCGTTGAAAGCTGGAGAGATTTTAGTGTTTGCCAGCATTTGGCCAGCCAGGCTCGTGAGGCCAGAGTGGCAACACTCCGTCAGTGTTTCGATGAGGAGCTGCGACGTTTTATCCACAGACCTCAGCACCACGGCCAGTGAACAGTGTGTCCTGCCCACACTTATTGTCGTCTGCGACGCTGGCTGATTTTCACTCCTTCGTTGAAAGCTGGAGAGATTTTAGTGTTTGCCAGCATTTGGCCAGCCAGGCTCGTGAGGCCAGAGTGGCAACACTCCGTCAGTGTTTCGATGAGGAGCTGCGACGTTTTATCCGAGAGGATATTATTTGCATACCAGCTTCAGCTGACGTTGACCTGATGCTGGAGCGCATTCAGGCGTATATCAGACGGCAACGTAACCCACTGTTGGACCGCATAGAGTTTTACCAGCGTGTCCAGCAAGCTGGAGAATCATTTGATGCGTTTTACACAGCCCTGTGTGAACTACAAAGTGCATGCGACTTCTTGTCACAGAGCCTATGTGGAACGTGTGATGCTCGCTGCTGTGCGCAGTGCAAAGGCCTCGGCCGTACCCTCAAGGAGGAATCTCTGCGCGACCGCGTCGTCATTGGTGTGCGGAACGATGAGACGCGACACAAGTTGCTCGCAACTCATGGTCTCACGCTTGACCAGGCTGTCACCCTCTGTCGGACGGAGGAAGCAGCATACCACACCAAGGCACACATGCCCAGTCCTGGCCTCCAGGCAAGTGCTGCCAAGCAGTCGGCGTACAAGCAGCAGAAACGTCACAAGCCAGCTGACTCTAAGTCAAGTGCGACCAAGTCCACTTGTCCAAATTGTGGTCGTTCTGACCACACGAAATCTGTATGTCCTGCCAAGGGCAAGAAGTGCAACTCCTGTCATGGCATTGGGCATTTTCAGCGAATGTGCAAGAGCCAGAAACAGCCGAAGACTAGCTCTGCTGCCAAGCTTGGACAGCTGAAGCTACAGCGTGCGTCTCGCGTGGACCGTCGCACAGTACCTGTTTCGACCATGCTGCAAACAGAGGATCAGCCATCCCAACTGTCCTGGACACCAGACACAGGCAGCGACGTTGATGCCATTGGTGAGGAGCACCTCACGCAGATCGGTGGGTTCGTCGAGAACTTAGATGACGACCACGACTGTGTGCAGGCTGTGACCGGTGAGCCGCTACGCAACCTGGGCAAGATACGTGCGACTCTACGAGTCGGTGAGACGCAGCATGAAACCGTCATCCATGTGTACAAGGGTCTACACGATGCCCTGCTCTCTCATACCTCATTGCGTGCGCTGAAGTTTCTCCCACCTGATTGGCCAGTCCAATTCACCGCTGAACACGAGGGTGCATCTTCACCCAAGATCTGTGCAGCTGTTTCGTCATGCGCTCATCCTAGTGATGCTGAGTTAGCGCGAACACGTGAGCAGCTCCTGCAAGAGTTCGCTGACGTTTTCTCGGATTCCGGTCTGAAGCCAATGGAAGGTCCGCCAATGGAAATTGAGCTACAGCATGATTCTAAGCCTTCCTGTGTGCACACTGCTCGACCAATACCGTATGCATTCCGTGACCAGATCAAGACTCAGCTCGACGGCATGGTCAGCGACGGGATTATTGAACCAGTGACGGAGCCCAGTGAATGGTGCCATCCGATTGTCATAGTAGACAAGAAGGGCAGCACTGAGAAGCGCCTCACAGTTGACTTCAAGCGGCTGAACGACCAAGTCCGTCGTCCCGCGCATCCCGTACATACGGCACGTGACGTTGTCTCTGGAGTTGGCTCTGCTAAGTTCTTTACGAAGCTCGATGCAAGGCACGGCTACTGGCAGATTCCTCTCAGTGACACTGCTCAGGAATTCACCACGTTTATCACCCCGTACGGCAGATATCGTTATCTACGGAACCCGCAGGGTCTAATATCTGCTGGGGATGAGTTCAACCGGCGCACTGATGCTGCGTTCTCTGCCATCCCGCGTCTCGGCAAGGTAGTCGATGATTGCCTAGCGTACGACGACGACTTTCTGTCGCATGTCAGCCACGTGCGCGAGATTCTGCTCTGCGCCAGGGAGCATGGTATCACGTTCAGCCCCGCCAAGTTTGTGTTCGGTACGCAACGTATCCATTTCTGCGGCTACAACGTCACGCCTGATGGCTGGGTCGTCGACGATGATAAGACGTCCGGTATTCGCCAGTTTCCAGTACCCGCCAACAGAACCGATCTCCGTTCGTTCCTCGGTCTAGTGAACCAATGTGGCGAGTTCACTCCACATCTAGCCGAGTTGACCAATCCTCTGCGTGGCCTGCTCAAGACCTCCCGTGAGTTCATGTGGGACGCTAGCCACACTGCAGCGTTTGAACGGACGCAGGAAGCTCTCTTGTCCCCTCCGGTTCTCGCTTTCTATCAAGTTGGTCAAGACCTCCGGCTTGAAACCGATGCATCCGCTCTAAGAGGTCTCGGATTCGTGCTTTGGCAAAAGCAGAATGATCAGTGGCGTATTATTCAGTGTGGATCCCGCTACCTGTCTGATGCTGAAACACGTTATGCTGTCATCGAGTTGGAAATGCTCGCTGTAGTATGGGCCGTGCGCAAATGCCGCATCTACCTGTCTGGTGCGCCATTTGAAGTAGTCACCGACCACAAGCCCCTGATTCCGATCATCAACTCATATTCGTTGGATCAGATCGAGAACCCGCGTCTTCTACGATTACGCCTCAAGCTCCAAGCCTATCAGCTGCAGGCATCTTGGCGAAAAGGTTCTGAAAATGCCTTCGCCGATGCGCTGTCCCGGAATCCTGTTGGCATTCCTTCCACCACTGATGAGCTTGGTGAAGCCCCGTCGCTTCATTGCCGCAGCATTCAGATCTGCATGGTGCACTCGGACACTGAGCCGAATGCGAATCTCAAGGTTGCAGAGCTGCGGGAAGCTGCAGCTGCAGATGCCACGTACCAGTCATTGATTGAGTGTATCTTGACTGGATTCCCTGATCGCCAGCAGAAGTTGCCTGCTCCGTTACGTGCGTACTGGAATGGACGTGAGCATCTCTCCGTCGACCATGGCATTGTGTTGAAGGGCAACCGCATTGTTGTTCCTGAATCATTGCGTGCTCAGGTATTGCACAACCTCCACGCTTCACACCAAGGCCTAGTGCGTACTAAGTCTCGTGCGCGTCAGCTTGTATACTGGTCCGGTATCACCAAGGACATTGATACACTCGTTCGTTCTTGTCCTGCTTGCCGCGAACACCAGTCGTCCCAGCCAGCTGAGCCCCTGCTGAACGACCGCACCCCGACACTACCGTTTGAATGTGCATCTGCCGATTTGTTCACTTGTCAAGGTCACGACTTCCTTGTGTATGCAGATCGTTTGACCGGTTGGCACTGTGTCGCGCGTACTGGCCGCACCACCTCATCGCATGACGTGATACTCGCATTCCGTCGCTGGTTCTCTGATGTTGGTGTTCCTGCTGTGCTGTGTACAGATGGTGGTCCCCAGTTCTCCTCGCATAAGTTTGCTGAGTTTTGTAAGCGCTGGCAGGTAAACCATGTCATGTCCTCTCCCCACTACCCGCAGAGTAATGGGCACGCCGAAGCTGCTGTCAAAGCCATGAAGCGTCTTATCACCAAGACAACCGTGAATGGCAATCTTGACACAGATGACTTCCGCCGAGGGCTACTGGAATGGCGAAACACACCTGGCTCCTCTGGTCAGAGCCCCGCTGAGCTCCTATATGGCCGCTCTCTCCAGTCATTCGTCATTGCACATTGGAAGGAGTTTGATTCATCCTGGCTCTCCAAAGCGACGACACGTGATGAGACTGCCATGCCATCCGACGATGCCGTCACAGACAAGTCGTCAACTCGTCGCTCGTTGCCGCAGCTTCGCCTCGGCACCCACGTGGATGTTCAGCATCCGCGCACCAAGCAGTGGTCTATTCGTGGGGTCATTGTTGCTGTCGGTAATCATCGGGACTACCTAGTGAAGTTGCCGAGTGGTCGCATTTATTGGCGGAACCGCAGATTCCTGCGTCCGTATCGCCCACTTGTGCCTGCACCGCTTGTTGTCCAACCGGCTGCTGCTGACGCCTCTTCCCCGCCGCCGCCGTCCCGCCGCAGCGCACGTCAGCGCAAGCCACCCCAGCGTTTAAACATTGGTTCGCATCATGGACAGTCCTATGATTGACACTCTTGATCACTAATGTCAATTTCTGCTGTCTCTGCTTTGTTGTTTTCATTCTTCATTTTGTTTTATTTATGATAGATATGTTGCTGTCACAGGTTTCGCAACATCTCGAAGGGGCGTGATGTGTATCTATATTCATTACGTCATAGTTGTACTGCATGCACGCACACACACGGATTAGTTGAGTGTGCTTCTTTTTCCTGTTGTTCTTTCTCATGACATGTTTTGTTTCTGTTCCCAAGTCTTCACGAATAAATAGTAACGTATCAGTTATTATGTGCATGCTGAACCTAGGTCTAAATTTTAAAGGGGGGGGGGGGGGGAAGGGGGCAAGAGCATGTCCGTTTCAAGCTCGTAGACAGACTGTAGTTCCCTGCTGGTATAGAGTGGGTTCATGTCTGTCACATGACCACACGGGTCGGCCATGCTGGTTCGAACTCCACTCGACCTCCGCATCTATGGGTCTCACGTGATGTCGGCCATGTTGCTTCCACTGTGGTCGCTTTCTGCACAAATGTGGTCACATGACCAAGATGTGAAACCACTCGATAACACGTTATTTTCGGTGCAACTTTAATTTCTGTAAATTTGTTGGTGCTCATTGCGCTTGCGCTGTCTCTAATGTAAAATCAGCTGGCCCGCACGAAGTCGTGAGCGAAAATTTGAATCGATTGCCAAAAAGTGCAATTTGCGCATTCTGGCTATTCAATTTGTCGCCGCTCGGTCATACAGTAGGTATCGGTTATAGCGTGGGGTGTTTGAATAAACGACTTTCTATTCGTATTTCCAATATTTCTTGCACACCATCAAACAAGTGTGACATACTGTAAATATACAAAATTTCGGCGCTGCAAAATTTCGGCACTTCACAATTTTTGACATTTCGGCGGCGATTTATGTTCGGCGTGGGGTAGAGGGCATGGTATAGTGCGACAGATGCTGTGAAAAATTTCATCGGTGTTTTAATTTAGGCGTTTTGGGTCGGTGCCGAATATAGCCGAAATTGAATAGCTGCCGAAAATTTGTATATTAACAGTACAGTCAACTTTGGGCATATCGCCACTCGGTGGGGCATCAGATAAGTGTCCTTATACCCCGAAGTCTCATTACCGTAAAGTCTTGTATAAAAGCCGCGGCTTCTATGACTTTCTTGGTGAAATTTTGCAGGCTTCTATATGAGTGTGTGTGTGTGTGTGTGCCTTGTCCTCACCCACTTACTGAGGTGTGGTGAGCCCATAAGTGGGATCATTTTCAAGTCCACCCAGAGTTTTGGGGATTTCAGGGGGTGTCGGCCGTTGGGCGGTTCAATAGCCAATTGAGTCATCTTTCCAAGATTCCTTTTGAGTCTCTCTCCCCTCTCCCGGGGAGACCCACGTGACCAGTTTTGGCAGTGTGCAACAAGTACAAGTGTGTGTGTGTGTGTGTGTGTGTGTGTGTGTGTGTGTGTGTGCGTGTGTGTGTGTGTATCTGTGCTGTGTTACGTGTGTGTGCGTGTGTGTATCTGTGCTGTGTTACGTGTGTGTGTGTGTGTATCTGTGCTGTGTTACGTGTGTTTGTGTGTGTGTATCTGTGCTGTGTTACGTGTGTTTGTGTCCACGCACAGACGTACTGAAAATCGCCAGCATTGCCTTTTTCCCGTTGAGTGGTGCTTCTTCGTCGACGCCCCCCGCCATCGCCGGGTGTCTGCCATGCTGTGCCGTGCAGTTGAGGTACGGTGCTCCAGCTCCAGCCCCCGTCACGGGGCCTCAGTTCAGCTTCTGCGGCCTGGTCGCCAACGACCGTGATAGCTTCGGTGAGTGAGTGTGTGCGTGCGTGTGTGTGTGCGTGCGTGTGTGTGTAGGGTGTGCATAGGTAACGCATAGGTAACTGTCTTGGCCGTCCTATTCCGATGAACTCCGTGTGGTGTAGACCAGGTGTGCATTGGGGGGGGGGGGGGGGGGTCGATTCACATGGCTTCATCAGTTGTGTGGATTAGACAGTTATCTGGCGCTTGTCTTGATCTGTTTCAATCAGAATCAGATCCGCTATCGTTGCTATGAAGAGAAAATCTGTGGGTTCACATCCAGTGCATTTGCAGATTTGCGTGCTTCTCTTGCGACGGGCGTATACATGGTACATGGTACATGGTGTGTGTGTGTGTGTGTGTGTGTGTGTGTGTGCGCGTGTGTGCGTGTGCGTGCGTGTGTGTTGACATGTTCATTTCCTGAAATTTGAGTGACATAACGGGATTGCAGGATGAACCGAATTTTTGAATTTTCCCGGTGAACCGATATTCGGAATTTCCCAACGTAATCCAGGATATCCCAGGTATGGCGGGATTTTCTCAGGTAAACCGGGAGTGAAGTCTCATAAACCCGGTGGGTTTCATGTCAGCAATCTTGTGGGTTGCGTTATCATGTTGCTATGAAAATCATAAGGGAAGACGTGGCCCCGACGAAAAGATAGCGTGGACACAGCCTATGGGATATTCGACCACTGCACGATGGATCTTGGGCACCCTGTAAGAAGACTTTAGGGTCTGTTGGGAATACCCCAAGTACATGTAAAATAATAGAATACAAAAAATACCAAAAAATCTATTGATGATGTACCGTAATATGCCCATTGCGCATTGCCAAATATGGAAGGTTGTCGTATCAGTAATGTATGTGAGAACGCTGGGATCAGCAATGCACTGTTTAACACCCGCACACGACCATGCCCAGGTGGTTGTGTGTGGGGTGTTATGTGAGTACGCTGGGTTCAGCAATGCACTGTTTAACAACCGCACACGACCATGCCCAGGTGGTTGTGTGTGGGGTGTTATGTGAGTACGCTGGGATCAGCAATGCACTGTTCAACACCCGCACACGACCATGCCCAGGTGGTTGTGTGTGGGGTGTTATGTGAGTACGCTGGGTTCAGCAATGCACTGTTTAACAACCGCACACGACCATGCCCAGGTGGTTGTGTGTGGGGTGTTATGTGAGTACGCTGGGATCAGCAATGCACTGTTCAACACCCGCACACGACCATGCCCAGGTGGTTGTGTGGGGTGTTATGTGAGTACGCTGGGTTCAGCAATGCACTGTTTAACACCCGCACACGACCATACCCAGGTGGTTGTGTGGGGTGTTAAATGCACTGTTCAACACCCCCACACGACCATGCTCACGTGGCTGTGTGGGGTGTTATGTGAGTACGCTGGGATCAGCAATGCACTGTTTAACACCCGCACACAACCAAGCCCAGGTGGTTGTGTGTGGGGTGTTATGTGAGAACGCTGGGATCAGCAATGCACTGTTTAACACCCGCACACGACCATGCCCAGGTGGTTGTGTGTGGGGTGTTATGTGAGTACGCTGGGTTCAGCAATGCACTGTTTAACACCCGCACACGACCATGCTCACGTGGCTGTGTGGGGTGTTATGTGAGTACGCTGGGATCAGCAATGCACTGTTTAACACCCGCACACAACCAAGCCCAGGTGGTTGTGTGTGGGGTGTTATGTGAGAACGCTGGGATCAGCAATGCACTGTTTAACACCCCCACACGACCATGCCCAGGTGGTTGTGTGTGGGGTGTTATGTGAGTACGCTGGGATCAGCAATGCACTGTTTAACACCTGCACACAACCAAGCCCAGGTGGTTGTGTGTGGTGTTCACGGTACAAACTATGTGGGCCACAACCAGCTAAAACATGTCTTAGAGTGAAACTTTTTAAATTTTGTTTTCCTCCAGGAAACAGTTCTTGGGACCCTACTTGACCTCTTGAAGGTGATACAGAGCAGAAAAGTAGTCTACAAGTGCCCCAAACACCGCTTCCAAAATATATACTTTGAAATAGAAAATGACAGTTTTCGCACAGCCTGACACAAAGAGACAAACTATTACTTTGTGGCTTTTGTGGCGGAGCACAATACAACGGAACTAAAGATGTTGACACAGACTTGAGCATGTCAACGACATTAGTTCAAAGGCATGGCCCAAGTTCTTCCTGGAAAGCAACACGCTGCTCGGGCGGCCTTGCACTTGCATACTCTTTCGATTCTGGCAGTGACACTTTCGATCGTCGCCTGCGCTTCCGAGACTGCGTCAGACGACTCATGAGAGCTGAACGCAAGTAACGTCGTAAGGCAGCCGGTTCGCCGCCTAATGATTATGTACTAGCCCACAACTTGTGCCTCTTCGCTACTGGAGACGACGAGGACGATTCAGCTTCGCTGTCGACATCAACATCACTGAGATCCCAACAAATTTGTCAGCGTCGCTCTGCAGACCCGCCGCCACGGACTTGCAGGCACCTGAACAAACCTGGGCCATGCACAGCGATCGTCTGGCCCTGCGAGCTGCTCTAGTATCACTAGATGCGGACATTGTCAGTCTTTGCTCGCCAGCTACTTGAACTAGACCGCCGAACAAGTGTTTGAACAAAATTTGAGAAGATGATCGCCACATCACGAATGAAGTGCAGAGTGAACGCGCTCCAAAAAAACATTTTTTTCCGTCATTTCCCAACTTTTTTTTACGAAACCCCAAAGACATGTTTTAGCTGATCGCGGCCCATGTCATTGCGCAATGGGCTTATTTGCATTCTGTTGTTTCGAATCTTTATTCTCACGATGGCCTGTGGCCAATAAGAGATAGTATGGTCAGATTTGCATCACATGGAGTGTTTGGAATGCTGGATTATGGAAACTTCGTGTTTAGCAGTGGGCAAACTGGGCGTACGGGTGAGCGTGGCTTGTGCGTGCACAGGTTGAGTTAGGCAGCAGGGATGAGAGTCGTTGTGCGCGTGTTCTCTTGTGCGCTCTTGCCCCAGCGCTATGCTACGACGCGACGAACAACTCCGTCTGGAGCCTGTCGTTGAGCGACGTCGTTCGACAATGGGGCAATCCTGGCAGTGTACCACCGCCGCCGGCTTCTGCTGTCGGAGTCCCCACCACCACCGGCGGCTGCATCTCCATGGCTACTACTGTCACAGCGACGACGGCAACGGCGGCAGAGGCGCTCGCTCCCGCGCTCGGCGCCGCGCCTGACAACGTGACCGCATCGGCGCAGGCTGCTGGCGCCGGCGATGCACCATCTGTCTCCACTGCAGCCACCACCGCATCAGACTCTAGCACCGCGCCAGCAGCTGAATCTTCAGTCCAGCCCAACGGCAAGGCAGCTGATAAACTGAACGGAGCCGCGAGCGCGGCAGCGGAAGGCGAGAATGTCGCCACCACCGCCGCCAGTGTGGCCGACGCGGAGCAGACTGTTAGTGTTGTGGAGCTGAAGGACGCCGTTATGAATTACCTGCGCTTGTGGGCGCCGGACGAAGTAAGTTTTGCTGTATCTATATTAAAAAAGGATCAACTGCGCACTCATTGAGTCATTCTATACACACGTTAAGGCAACTGTGATGTCATTCCAACTGATAACAGTCACAAGAAAACGTTCTTGGAACCTTGCCCACCACCCGTGTCTTGATGTGTGTGTATGGAATTAGTGTGCAGTTGATCCTTTTTATTGCCATAATTAAATATTAATTGTTCTGTCCACGTAGGTTATTGCGCCAACGATATGCTCGCGCTCCATCGCGGGGGTCAAAAGACCTAGAAATGTGTGCAGTATATGTGGCCTTCGATAGCTCAGTTGGTAGAGCGGAAGACTGTAGTGTGCGCATCAGTTGATGTGTAGTCATCTTTAGGTCGCTGGTTTGAATCCGGCTCGAAGGATTTTTTTTACTGATATTCACTGTCTTGCAGTGGAGGCTTATCAAGCCAATCTTGGTGCGTTTGTTTTACCCCCTGCTAGCACACGCTATGGTTTCAGTGCAATTTCTTACGTAGCCGCTGACCGGTGGAATGCACTGCCACCTGATTACCGCCTTTCTAATTCACCTGCTGAATTTCGATCATCCATCAAGACTTTCTTAGGGCTCCCTGTAAAAAGGCGATGACGCGTGTTGGGAATTCCCTAGTAAAATAAGAATAAAAATAAAATATATAATTAATCTTGAGGACAGCGTCTGGCACGGCCAAGAGTGCTGAGCATAAAGATACTACGCTCCTGGGGAGACACGGCTGTTTCCGCAGAAGTGTAGTATCGGTCAAGCAACGGTTCATCTGAAACACCTGGTCCTGGACATGGTCTTGGACATGGTCTTGGACATCGCTGCCCCCCCCCCCCCCCCCCCCGGCATTTCCTTTACGCCCATGAACAATCATGATGGCAAGGAAGTGTCCATCTCGGCACTCGGCACCTCCTTCCACGGTCTAGGGTAGGCGGTGGGGCATTCGGATTTGAGAGCAACTTGTGTGCGTAGCAATTTGTTTGCACCTTTTGAACAGCTCGCGCAGATCTCGCCAAAACAAAGCCTATGCAGCCCGCTACTATCCCCCAGTCATAGGCCTTTTTTCATCCACCAACGCACCGTAACCATAGCACCACATAACTCTGGAAAATCTGTACAGGACCGAATGCCGCTACCCCTTTGAGGTTTGAAGTCATAGGCTTGTCGGGTATATAAGGCCATTAAAAAATTTCACGGTTCGCGTGAGACTCGGCTGGAAACCAAGTTTTCCGAATCCGTAGGAACGTCACTACCCTTCAAGGATCAAGGCGCTGATGCAGCTCCTAAAGCGGTGGGAGGTGAGTAGCTCAGCTCACCAGCAAGTGGTCAAAGACCGAAAATCCCATTCACTGCATCCATGTTCTCCTCGTGCCAGGCCACGAGTTCCCAATTAACTGTGGGTCGCAGCAAATGGGCTTATTGAGCAAGATGTGCGGGGGGGGGGGTCAAGTTTCGCTGGCATCATTGCCATGGTAGAGATTTCTAGTCTTGTTTCCTGCTTGCTATTTGTGTCATCGATTGGCAAAACTGGATTGGTTGCAAGCAGTTGGTGTGGTCCGAGCAACACTCACCCAATCGAACAAAACACGGGTGTAGTACGCCAATGGTACGCATATCGTACAACGATTCTGTGAAAGCTGTCAAAAAACGTCACCGGTCCAGCCACTCCCGGTGTGTGTGTGGGGGGGGGGGGGGGGGGGGGTCGGTGTGTGTGGGGGGGGGGGGGGGGGGGGTCGGTGTGGTTTTATTCCACTCCAAGTACATGTGCACCCACTCCGGATTCGGCCAAACGATCACGCTCACCCGGAGCGCACTTGCTCGGGATTCGCCCCGATCGAT